>NC_057864.1:66441714-66767547 GCF_019393635.1 Dromiciops gliroides | reverse complement strand
AAGTCTGCAACTGATTCCAAGTCTGTGATAACACACTCACCGCTTCCAATGAGGTTGGGCTCTAGTTCAGCCATAGTTCTCTACATTACAACCTACTCACCATTCAGTTATTTCTATGAGAAAAATCTATTCCAAACTCCAACCAGGAAAACCAAAAACAGCCATGGCAGAGAGCATGGGAACTCCACCCCACCACTGTCCCACCCAGACTGTGTTTTCTGATGCATGAAAAGGAGCATAGAATGGGTCTGAAGAGTTCTACAGGAGAGGAGGGAGAATTGAAGGAAGTTTTTCTACTCTCTGGAATAGAGCTGTGTAGTTTCCCACCCCAGACTGGGGAGAGTGAGGAAGGCAGAGAAGTCAGTCCAGTGAGAGTGGGTGATAGGAAACAAAAGAAAGAAATCGACTGTCTGCCTTTGGGAGAAGCCAACAAAGCTAGGGGGACAGTCATCGGCCAGTGAAAGCTATTTGTGAGTCTGTAAGTCATATGTTCATAGGTCTATCACTGTATCATTCATTTACTCTCTGCAAAGTAGCCCAAACTTGGAAAGCATCCTAATATTTTTCTGCTACCCTGAGCCCCCCACTCCTTAAAGAATTGCCCCTAACCTAGAGACTTGTTTGGCATAGTTACCTGCCATATTAAAGATATTTGACAAGTAGTTGAACTGATAAAGGCAACATCTGAGATGCCCTGCCCTCTCCCCCCATCTAGCTCCACCCACAAGATTGGATGACCAGAAGGGGAAGCATAGAACATAATCACGAGTGACAGGCATAACAGGGGTGGGGTAGGAGAGGGGGAGACATCACCCCGGACATCGGACCTCACAAGTAGCCCAGTCGCCATGGTAACTGATTGTTCTGTCTAGTTGAAGGCAGCAGCCAGCCAGAGCTGCTGTTGCAGGAACAGATCTCCCTGTCTGCTCAGTAGGTTTGTTGAATCACCTTTGCTCTTGCTCTTCATCCAAGCAATAAGCAAAAGGTCTCCTCTCCTCATAGGTGTCTATAGTCCAGGACACATGGGCAGAAATTTTCCAGAAGAAACTAATTCCCCTTGGGGTTGTCAACCGTGACACCGGAGGCTGAATTTTCCTGCCCACTTTGCCACTCCCTGTTAATTTTTCATTCTTTTTTCCATCTCTCACCTTTATACTTCTTCCATCACCACTTTTCAGGGTCTAATTCTTCCTCTCTTTCTCCAGACTCTTCTTCCCAACCTGCCACTGGTACCCGCTATGTAAATGCTTACTCTCTCACTGCCCTTGTGTGGCTACCATCCTGACCTCTCCTAGGAGGATGAAGCTAAAATAAGGCAGTAAGGTGCATGGGGCCTGGACTGACAGCTGGTAGAGCCTCTTCCCCGACTTGAGGGATGCTGTACCTAAATCAGCATAGCCCTGGGGAAGCTGGGGCAGGGGCTTTCCCTTCTGGTTTAGGGCCAAGTCCAAGACAGACAATTCAGCGAAATTCAGCAGGACAGGGTCAAAGGTCACCTCTCCCCAGTGCTCAATAGGTTCATTTTGTTGGCTTATTTTTATCTTTTGAAAAGAAGTGTAAATGGACTAATATACCTACATGTCAGTATTTTATTTTCTGTACAGTTCAAACAGACAATATTTAAATTAAAAAAAATGAAGTTTTTCTATCTCATTGCCAATCTCTCTGCAACTTTTTCAGCATTAAGATTATCCTTCGTAGCTTGTTGGACAGAAACCATTCTTGGTGATTGGGGTGAGAAAAGGGTCCTTACCCCAATCCATTCATAAGCATTGTTCTAGATCCTTAGAGAATTTTCCCTTAGTCAAATAATGGGAAGAAAAATTTCAGAAGGAAGAAGAGTGACACCATCACCCACTGGTGAAAGCGACGTGTCTAGGCACAAAAATGGCATTTTCAGAAGGACTGACTTCAGACAGAATACACTCATGGTCCCTTGCCGCATTCAGAGTGCCTTTTCTGCAGTGAGGTCAATTGATTCCCTCTTGATGGGGAGAGGGGCCAGAGATAGAACATTGAGACAGCTCTGGGGTAGGGGAGATGAGGGAAGAAATTCAATCAAGGGCTATTTTTTTTTTATTGATTTGATCCTGGCAAGGATTTACATTTGGCAGAGAGATAATGATGGCCTCTGATTTTTGTTCTAATGAAGATATGTAAAAATGATTTTTGTTTGGCTTTGTCTTACACACAATCAGAGAGAGAAAGAGACAGAGACAGAGAGACACAGAAAGAGGCACTCCTTCAAGAGAGTGTGGCATTGACCTTACCCTCTGCTCTTAACCTCCCTGGGGCAGACAGCTGCTGCCTTCACCTAGGGGAGCTAGGTACTACACTGATTTAGACGTCCAAACCTATAGTCGGGAAGAGCTGAATTCACATACAGCCTCAGATATTTATTAGCTATGTGCCTATGGGCAAGTCATTTAAACTCTGTTTGCCTCAGTTTCCTTATCTGTAAAACAGGGATAATAATGGTATCTTCCTCCTATTTTGTACTTATCTCCCAGGGTTGTATAAAATGAAGTAATTTTTATAAAGTACTTTGAAAACATTAAAGTAGTATATAAGGGCAGTTGATGTTGTTGATGGTGGTAGTGGTGGTGGTGGTGGCGGCAGTGGCAGCGCCTCCTCATTTCTCACCTGGCTGCTCTACTTTTGGACTTCTCTTACTTCTCCATAATGCCTCCAGAAAGTTTATTATTGGGATAACCTCATCCCAAAAGAGCTCATCATTATATTTTTTCCTCTTCCCCCACCCCACCCTTTTCAGCTTTCTTTTGTGTTTTGTCTTTACTCGTTAAATTATAAGCTCCTTGAGGGCAGAAACTTTCTTTTTTTCATATTTGTATCCCCAGTGCTTAGCACAGTGACTCACACATAGTAGGTGCTTAATAAATGTTTATTGGTTATTGCTTACTATCACCTTGTCTCATCGGGTTCATTCTATACCGCTCTCCGCACCCCACCCCCCGCCCCATTTCTCTCCTTTTGGATATTCCGAACCTTTTCTGGACACTTTTAGGCCTACATCAAAAATTATTGGGGGCAGCTATGTGGCGCAGTGGATAAAGCACCGGCCCTGGATTCAGGAGTACCTGAGTTCAAATCTGACCTCAGACACTAACACTTACTAGCTGTGTGACCCTGGGCAAATCACTTAACCCCAATTGCCTCACCAAAAAAAAAAAAGAAAATTATCAAGAGACTAGCAGATGTTTATTCAAGACAATAGTCAGCCACTTGGAAAGACCAGACCTGATCCACCCCAATCAAGATCCTCAGGCTCTTGTAAGTCTCCATGCAATCAGATTCCTTAGGACATTAAGAAGGACTGTACTGGCTCAGACCGAGATCCACCCAACCCACTGTTCTTCTGTCCCCACAAAATAGGGGACCAAAGAATGTGCTTTGAAAGGGCGTGGTTGTCATCCTCGATTTCGATTTCTAAGATTAAGGCACTTTTCTTCACCCTTCACCCAAACATCCGAGTTTCCATTAATGATCCTTTTTTGAAAATATCATATGTGAAATTTTTCCTTCAAGGCCTAACTCAGGTGCCACCTCTTCCATGAAGCCTTGCTTGACCCTTCTAGGTGAGAGTGATCTCTTCCTCTCCTCCAGTATCACACAGTACTTTATCTGGACCTTCATACTTTGAGGCAGCTGGTGCACTTTGGATAGAGTACTGGACCTAGAGACAGGAAGACTTGAGTTCAACTCTGGCCTCACATATTAGCTCTATGATCCTGGGCAAGTCACTTAACCTCTATCTGCTTCTATTTCCTCATCTGTAAAGTATGAATAATAATAGCACCCCACCCCCACCCCAGAATTGTTGTGAGAATCACATGAGATAATAATTATGAAGCACCTGACACATAATAAGCTCTATATAAATGTTAGCTATCAGTACTTATCTCACTCTCCCTTGTATCAAAGTTATTTGTATGCAACTTCCTCCCCTACTATGAGCCTGTAAGTTCCTGAGGTCTGGCATAGGGTCATACACATAGGGGAGACTTAGAAAAAGTTTGCTTGTTGAATAACATTGAACTCCTATTTTCTGCCTCTACTACCACCAGAGTAATACATTTTCTTTTTTTTTTTTTTTGGTGAAGCAAATGGGGTTAAGTGACTTGCCCAGGGTCACACAGCTAAGTAAGTGTCAAGTGCCTGAGGCCAAATTTGAACTCAGGTCCTCCTGAATCCAGGGTCAGTGCTCTATCCACTGCACCACCTAGCTGTCCCTATGTTTTCTAAGTTAACAATCCTCTCTGTGAAATAACAGAGGCAGTCACTCAAGTACGAACACTCAAAAACATAACTAGGACGTGGCAATGAGGGCTTTATACTAGGGTACCAAAATTTAGAGGGCTCAGACAGCACCTATATCCCTCCATCAAGTAGGTAGAAATGACTTAAGCTCAGCAAATATTTAGCAGTAGCACAATTAGTTAACATAGGAAGCTACTGCATAGTTTCCTCCCAGAGGCAAGCCAAAGCAACCTCTTCCCTGGCAGCACCACCCTTCTCCTTTCCTCAGTGAAGCTTCCCCGTAGCCATCTCCAGCTATCCCAGGGTCTCTATCGGGTCAGAGGTCCAAGGGTCTCTCTTCAAAAAGTTGAATTTATCTTAAAAAGTTGTTTTGAGAGGGTGGGGGGAGGGCATCGGGGAAGAGCTACTCCTTTCATGCTGAATTATGTTTTGGAGTTGCCTCAGGCAACAGAATTGTTAGGACTTTATTTATGTATTTATTAGAGATACATATTTCTTTATATATAGGACCCTATTAGGACGAGCAACAACAAGTGCCCTTATAGGATGGAGGCTAGCTCTCCACCTGTCCTGAGCTAATACTGCCGCCTGGTGACCAGAATGGAAAGCTCTCTGACCCAACATCTTCCCAACCACTTTTCTTCTTGCAGAAAGGAATGATGCAGTTCATACTTGACTCTTTTTTTCCCCCACCTGCTACCCCCATCAGAGCTTAATTTGCTCAACCTCAATATACCTCTTTCACAAATGGACAAACATCCTCTTTAATTCTCTTTCTCTTTCCCCTCTAGGACTGCACCAATTAATTATCTTAGGACAATCTCTTCTCCGCCCCCTCCCCACCCCACCCCCCCATTCCATTTATGAGTCAAAAAGAAAAAAGATGGTATAATGAATCATGAGAAGCATTTTGACTTGGTGGAGAGAGCTGGCCTTGGAATCAAGAAAACCAAGGTTTGAGTCCCGCCTCAGACACTTAGAGCTTGATTGCCCATGCGTCCATGCGTCTTTTAACCCTTGAATGTCCCTGCACTTCTCAGCAATGGAAGGAGATTACCTAGTAGGAGTTCTCCATACTGATAAAATCTCAGGTCCGGGCCAAGAAAAAAAAATATTATCACAAGCCTGAATTCTAGGTCATGTGAGTTATGTGGGCGAAGGGACCACAGCATCATTGCTATAGCGTGATGGTACAGGGGACCAGGTGTTTATTGTTACGTCAGAGGACCTGGGTCTAAATGCCTACTTGGCTTTCTTACTTGCCTGCATCAGTTAAATTAGGAAGCTCTGTGAGCAAATCCCTTGGTGATGATGATGATAATGAGTTTGCTTTCAGAGAGATTTAACGTTTCCAAAGCACTTCACGCGTATTATCTTATCATATGCATATGATATAAAAATATAATGCTATTTATAGAATATTAACATGACATTGACAATAAACTCCACTTGACACTTACTAGCTGTGTGACCTTGGGCAAGTCACTCTAACCCCCATTGCCCCACCAAAAAAAAAAAAAAAAAGACAAACTCAATTATGAGCTCCTCTTTCTCTTCTTTTTGTATTTCCAGCGTTTTGCACATTGCCTTCAATACAGCAGTCATTTAATAAATGATGATCAATCAACTAATAATATAATAGCATTTATATAGTGCTTTAAGGCTTGCAAAGCATTTTACACAGTGCTTATTTTATATAGATAAGACATTTGGTACGTCTCTATTATACAATGGATATGATATAAATATGTAACATTTATATTAGATCACAATAATAGTTAGCATTTATATAACACTCTTTAATTATTTTTTTTTTTTGGTTAGGCACTTGGGGTTAAGTGACTTGCCCAGGGTCACACAGCTAGTAAGTGTTAAGTGTCTGAGGCCAGATTTGAACTCAGGTCCTCCTGAATCCAGGGCCGGTGCTCTATCCACTGTGCCACCTAGCTGCCCCTCTTTAATTAATTTTTGGTGAGGCAATTGGGGTTAAGTGAGTTGCCCAGGGTTACCTAGAAAACATCCAAGGCAGGATTTTGAACTCAGTTGCTGACTCCAAGTCTGGCAACCCTCCCCACTGTCCCACCTGGCTTCCTCCCTCCGCCTCGGTTTCTTCATGTGTAAAGTGAGGAGGATTGGTTTAAATGATCTTTGGTGTATTTCCACCACCCCACCCCACCCCTAGCTCTGGGATGCTGGAGAGGAAACTCTTGCTAAGCAGCAGAGGCTGTGTTTGAGAGGCTCAGGTGAGACAATATCACCATCTGCTGGCAGTAGCTGGCTATAACCAGGCCTGCTGCACAGAAGTTATTCATGGGCAACACTGAGAGAGTATCCATTATTGATTGTTCAGGTCTGTTGACTAGATGGGAGCTCCCAGGAAGGTATTTACAGTAATGACTCCAAGCCATTTTAGCTAAGCACCTTCTTTAACAAAGGACAAACTCTCTCCTGGAAAGATCCCAGAACGTGTTCCCTCCCTGTGTCTTCCCCTCGTGCCCCTAATAAAACTATAAATTACACTCCCTTTCTATCAGAAAATCTTCCTGGTTGGTCTTCTGCAGGCTCTTCCTTATTGCTTTCCCTATGCTAAGTCTTAAGACTACAAAAGACCCTGCCTTCCGGGAACTGTCTGCTTAATGGGACGATCTGGGGCATCCACAATGATAAAAGGTAGAAATGAAAGCAAAGGGGAGAGTCGCTGGGAGCCTCTGAAGAAATCTGAGAAGGCACAGTTCACTTTTAGCTTTTCAGGGAAGGATTGTCAGTGGTGACACCGAAGTGAGGACCCGACGTCCTAACAATCTGGCACCAAATACAGAATACCCCCACCCTCCACCTTGGAACACACTTCTCTATTACACACTGTTCCCAGGGGAAAGCTGTTGTCTATAATGAGCAGCCTTTAACTCCATCATCAAAGGACCACGGTGGGGAGGAAGGAGAGAGAGACTGTAATGAATCAGGTTTGATGGCAGAAAAAAAAAAAGAAAAACTACCTGACAATAAGAGCTATCACACAATGGAGGGACTGCCTCGGGAGGGAGGCTTGGCATCACCATCCCTGGAGGTCACTAAGCAGAGGCTGGGTGACCACTTGTCGGATATGATGACAGGGGTTCTCCACTTTGGTCTTGTCCTGGACCCCTCTGGCAATCTAGTGAAGTCGATGGATCCCTTTTCAGAATAAAATCTTTAAATACATAAAATGGTATCTTAGAATAATACCTTTAAATATTCGAAAGGAAATAATGTAGGATTATGTACTAATGTCAATTAAACTGAAATTAGAGATTTGCTTTTTTTTTCCCATTCAA
Organism: Dromiciops gliroides; assembly: GCF_019393635.1. Lineage (NCBI taxonomy): Eukaryota > Metazoa > Chordata > Mammalia > Microbiotheria > Microbiotheriidae > Dromiciops > Dromiciops gliroides. Next base: position 66,759,955 of record NC_057864.1, on the reverse strand, counting down.
ATTCATGAGCCTCCTGAATTCCTTCCATGGAACCTCTGAGGGTCTGTGGACTCCTGGTTAAGAACCCCTGAGGTAAGAGGTTTCTTGTTCAAGTGTGAGTCAGATTAGATAGTGTCAAAGGTCCCTTCAAACACTGAGATTCCGTAATCCTGGGACCAGGCCTTTGACAGCCTTTAAACTGATCTTTATCTTCCTTAAATTGGCCTTTTTACATACATTTAACCCTTCCACACTTCAACTTTCCTCATTGAGGGTTTTTGTTTTTTGGTGAGGCAGTTGGGGTTAAATGACTTGCCCAGGGTCATACAACTAGTAAGTGTTAAGTGTCTGAGGCTGGATTTGAACTCAGGTCCTCCTGAATCCAGGGCCAGTGCTCTATCCGCTGTGCCACCTAGCTGCCCCTTGAGGTTTTGATTTATTGCAGGTCAGCATAAGAAATTAAATGGGAATTTGGGAGCAATTTTGCAGAAATCACAGACAACATGTAAAGGCCAGCAGATGACACAGAAAAAGTTTAGAAACTCATAAATGCATAAAATATATGTGTAGTATTGTATAATATCAACATATTTTTCCTTTAATACCAGAATAATTCAGATTTCTTCTCTGGTACAAAGAGAGAGTCAAAAAATTTTACTCTGATTTTCCCTAACCCCCCCAGATATGGGAGGGATAACTGTACTTATTTTTCTCAGTCCCCAGGATTTCCGATCTCTCTTCATTCACAGTGGAGAAGTTCAGAAATCATCTCCATTTAGATGTCCCCTAATTCCATCATTCTATTTGCAAAACCCAAACTCGTGTCTCTTCAACAGGCATCACCTTGTCACCTTAACAAGAGGCCTTTCCTGATCCCCTGCACACACAGTTATTAGTGTTCTCCCTATGTTCTAAACAGTGCTGTTTTTACTTATCTCCAATACATGTTTCCCCTCAGTAGAATGTAAACTCCTTGTAGGCAGGAGCTATTTCTTTTTTTTTTTTGTCTTTGTATACCTATTAAGGGGCCTAGTGTGCAATAAGCATTTAATAAATGCTTGTTGAATTAAAGTGAACATTTCCCATTCCCTTTCTAATTTTGCCTACTGTATTTCAATCCAATTGCATATCTCCATACTGCTGTAGTTCTCTTTTTATAATGGGAGGAATTCCTTAAAAATGATGGTAAGGTTGGGGCAGCTAGGTGGCAAAGTGGATAAAGCACCGGCCCTGGATTCAGGAGTACCTGAGTTCAAATCCAGCCTCAGACACTTCACACTTACCAGCTGTGTGACCCTGGGCAAGTCACTTAACCCCCATTGCCCTGCAAAAAAAAAAAAAAAAAAGATGGTAAGGAGGGCAACTAGGTGGTGCAGTGGATAAAGCACCAGCCCTGGATTCAGGAGGTCCTGAGTTCAAATATAGCCTCAGACACTTGACACTTACTAGCTGTGTGACCCTGGACAAGTCACTTAACCCTCATTGCCCTGCCAAAAAAAAAGAAAAAAGAAATGATGGGAGGGAAGGAAGGAAGGAAGGAAGGAAGGAAGGAAGGAAGGAAGGAAGGAAGGAAGGAAGGAAGGAAGGAAGGAAGGAAGGAAGGAAGGAAGGAGTTATTAGTACCTAGTACTTGTAAGTAATAGCGGCAGCAGCAGTTATAGCAGTATCTTCTGTACTGATCGATCACCTTTAGAGTATTGTATCTAGTTGTTGGTGACCCATTCTAAGAAGAGCTCTTCCAAGCTATAGGATACCCAGAGGAGAGTGACCAAGATGTTGAAGGGTCATGAGATTATACCCAAAAGGTAATCATTCTATGAAGATGAGTTGAAAGAACAGGAGACACAACCTAGAAAAGAGAAGACCTAGGAGGAAGTGTTGGCCATCTTCAAGTTATCTAACTTGAAATTACAAAATGAAAATCTAAGATTAATGTAAAAACAAAACAAAACAAATCCTTGCAAACAATGAGAGCTGTCCCCAGGCAGAATGGGCTGAGTCAGGAGTCTGTCCTTCACTAGAGGTTTTCCAACAAAGACTAGGAAACCATTGGTTGGAGGCATTACCAATCTCAATCTTATTCAGCTCCAGGTTGCATTAGATGCCTTATGGGAATTCTGGGTGTCTGTGAAAGTGATGAGTGAATCTTCCTTCCTGGGTCATAAAACCAATAGATAATAGCAGGACTGAAGCAAATGAGCTAAGAGGAACCTGAATTATTTGAAGGAAGGAGCCTTTAAGAGTATCACAAAATTAATAGAAACTCAGATCATAACATGTTGGATTGGACCTAAAAGACCTCAGGATTCAAGCAAAAATGAATATGAAGACAATTTTTCAATAACGAGCCATGACCCTGATGCTGCTCTTGTTTAGTCACGACAGCTCTAGGTCTCCTGTAAAAATAATTAGACCATAATTATGTGGTACTTCAAGGTTAACCCAGTGCCTTCTTCACAGCATCACATTTCTCAGTGCCACCCACACTGCATTCTCTGGTGACAAATGTCTAGATGCAAGCTTGGCAGGTACAATTCAGATAAGCCACACAGACTGAAACTGCCCACAGATGTCACCATCAGTCGCTTCCTCATTTCTGATATATGCTGAGTGGGGGTATTGAAGCAACACCAGCCAAAAACCCCAGACCAAACCCCAAAGCCGTAACCACTCCTCTACACCCCACGATAATAGCACCAGGGAAGAAGACCCAAAACCAACACCACAGGAACCACAGCCCCATGCTTCCCAAGGTCTGGTGGCTTCTCCCCTAAAATCTAACCAAAGACTCTAACCGCCATGCCTCTTCACCATGCTGATGCCCCATCCCCTCTCATCCCCACCTCTGTTTAAGATAATCTCCACTCGACCTCAGGCCACTATCACCCTCCCAATAGTCAATATTTGGGACCATCTGCCCTGTCACTGGGCTCCAAGGTCCCCAGGGGCTTTACCCTACAAGCTCTAACAACCATGTGGTTCCCATCTACTCCAAAATCAAGCCCTCCTATTTGTGTTGTCTCCCCTAATTAGAATGTGAACTCCTGGAGAATAAGAATCATCTCATTTCCTATTTAAATTCCTAGCCCTTGGCACAGTGTTTAATGTAATATAATAATAATTAGTATTTATATAGCACCTTAAGTATTACAAAGTGCTTTATAAATATGATCTCATTTTATCCTCCAACAACCTAAGGAGGTATGAGTTATTATTATCATCCCCATTTTATTTTATTTGTTTGTTCATTCATTCAATTGTCTTTGTTCTTTTATTTATTTATTTGTTTGTTTGTTTGTTTGTTTGTTTATGGGGGGGTAGGGCAATGAGGGTTAAATGACTTGCCCAGGGTCACACAGATAGTTAAGTGTCAAGTGACTGAGACCGGATTTGAGCTCGGGTCCTCCTGAATCCAGGACTGGTGCTTTATCCACTGAGCCACCTAGCTGCCCCCTATCATTCCCATTTTCAAGGTGAGGAAACTGAGGCAGACAGAAGTTGTGACTTACCCATGGTCACATAACTAATAAAGTATCTGAAAGAGGATTTGAGCTCAGGTCTCTCTGATTCCAGGTCTAGGGTTCTCTGCACAGTACCACCTAGCAGCCTACTGTGTGTTTGCCAAATAGTGAGTGCTCCACAAACGCTTTGGGTTTGTTGGTTTGTTTTCCTTTCCATTCCATTCCACAAAGTAAAGGCCAGTCTCTCTATCTGCAAGTCTCTTGTACACCAACAGCTAACCTTGAGAGCAAGTCTCCTAACATACCTGGGTCTCAGTTTCCTTGTTTGTAGAATGACAGGATTAGACTCAATGAACTAACCCCTTCCAACTCCAGACCTATAATCTATGATATCTACATCTTTGTGACCCTGGCTTCTCCTCCCCCCACCCCCACCCCCCCAGAAATCCCCATGCCATATACCTGAGCTGTTCACCATGGTGGAAAGATTGGTTCAGGGAACTACATTAGGCACGGTGGCACTTCTGCCTCACCAGCCCACCATATCCTGAAATCGAGAGGCAGAGCAGTGTCATGGGGAGAATTCTGGATTTAGGTTCTAGGGAACCCTGGTTTTGAATCCCACTTCCATTTCATCATCTATAAAATAGAGGTTTGAATCCCACCTCATTAAAAATACAAAATCAGTCAAAAAGCATTTATTAATGACTTCTTAGGTGTGTGCCAAGCACTGTGCTAAGCACTGAGGATAAAATAAAAAACAGAAAGAGTTCCTGCCTGCAGGGGACTGACATTCGAATGAGGAAGACAACAGTAAATAGCCAAGGTGAGATATAGACAGAGAATAAGGGAGGAATCTCAGAGGGAAGCCACCAGCAGGTAGACAAGGAAAGTACTCCTACAGAAGGCATGTGTGGAAGGATTTGAGGAAGACTAGAAGGAAGCCAAAGAAAGACTAGATTCATTTGATCCTGGAAGTAACAGGAGGCCAGTGGAGTTTACTGAGTGAAGAGTAGGAGGGTAGGGGTGTGATTATAGGCACACATGCTTGAAAGAAATCATCTCTGCAGCTAAATGCAGGTTGGATTAGAGTAGGGAAAGACTTGAAACAAGGACACCAGTTAGAAGACTATTAACAATAGTGTAGGAGAGGAGTGATGAGGGATTGAACTAGGGTGGTGGTTGTGGGAGTAGAGAAGAGGGGGCAGATGGGAGGAATGTTTTGAGGGTAGAGACAACAAGATTTGGCAACAGACTGGATACGTGGGTGAGAGTGAGGAATCAAGGGTGATACTAAGGTTTTGAGCCTGGGTTGAATAGGAAGATGGCAAGATATGGTAGAGCAGATGGTCTCCTCCACTGTTGTCAAAACCATTTGGTGTCCTTGGATAGGGGATGCCAGATTACCTCACTTCTGCTGTCTTAAATCAAATGGACTCCTTAATTGTAAAAATATTTAGTCACCTCCTCTTTCCTGCCCTTCAACAGGGAGCGTTTGTTTCCCCACCCAAATTACAAATGCTGCCAGCTGCATGGCAAATGTTCCCCTAAGAGCCACCCCCATTCCCATTTGGTCCTTCCTTTCTGTTCTCCTCCTTCAAAAGGCTCAAACTGGCTTAATAAACCTAATTGTCTAGCTGTGTGACCCTGGGCAAGTCACTTAACCCCAATTGCCTAAAATAAATAAATAAATAAATAAAGCTGATTTAAATTTTCATTGATACCTCAAGAATAGGTAAATGCTACAAATCATGGCTTGATTTATTATCTGCTAATCGTCTAGACTTAAAGCGAGGGGGCAGCTACATGGCATAACAGACAGCACTGGGCTTGGAATCAGGAAGAATCATCTTCAGGAGTTCAAATGTGGACTCAGACACTTGGTAGCCATGTGACCCTGGGTAAGTGACTTAACCCTGGAGAAGAATAACAGCAAAACACTCCAGTATCTTTGCCAAGAAAGCCCCCAAATGGGGTCAAGATTGAAATGATTCAGGGGTAGGTAGGTGGCACAGTGGATAAAGCACCAGCCCTGGATTCAGGAGGACCTGAGTTCAAATCCGGCCTCAGACACTTGACACTTACTAGCTGTGTGACCCTGGGCAAGTCACTTAACCCTCATTGCCCTGCAAAGGAAAAAAAAAAGATTGAAATGATTCAACAACAAAAAGAAATCAAGGATGAAAATATCAATAATGTGACAAACTTAAAAGTATGACCTGTGTACTTTTTTTTTCTAAGCCAGTTGTTTTGTTTTGTTTTCAGAGAGCCAGTTGTTAAACATTTTACCAGCATACCACTGGCTTACCATCTGACCTTAATTGTTATAGAATGTTCCTTATTAGCTATGTAACCTTTGCAGAAGGAGATGGACATGGAGACGAGTTTTACTTAAAGAAAAACTAGTACCTTGTCTGGAGAGTCATTTTCCAATCATGTGGCTCCTGAAGCTGGTTTGGAACAAATTTTCTAATTTCATTCCAAGGATAAAACGAGATAATATTTGTAAAGTACTTTGCAAACCTTACAGCACTATATAAACACTACCTAGGTACTATTTCCAATTAAACTCTGAAGTTATTTGTCCTCCACCCTGCAGATGCACTGGTGGCCCTGCTTTTCTCAAGCCAGACTGAGAAATTCCACCACATCCTCAACAGTCATAGGAAAGCTTAGAAAAGGGGAGAGTTTGAATTTGAAATGGCTACACAGTTGATGACACAAGAATAGAGCTCAGGAAAGAAACAAGGGTTGGATCTTGGAATTCTCTGCAGAGATGATCCTTGAACCTATGGAAGCTAATGACTATGGATCTCAGAGAATTATTGTGAGGAAAGAGTGCTACAAACATTAAAGCAATTTATGCATGTTGTTATTATTGTTGTTGTTGCTGCTGCTTTTACTCTTTTGGGGGGGGGGCAGGGCAATGAGGGTTAAGTGACTTGCCCAGGGTCACACAGCTAGTTAAGTGTCAAGTGTCTGAGGCTAGATTTGAACTCAGATCCTCCTGAATCCAAGGCCAGTACTTTATCCACTGCGCCACCTAGCTGCCCCTGCTGCTTTTACTCTTACTACTGTTGCCACAGTGAACTAGGCAATGCAAGTCTTTTTATCCTCATTTTGCAGATGAGTAAACTGAGGCTCAGAGAGAAGTGATTCATTCAGGGTCACTCAACTAGTCAGTATTAGATTGAGGATTTGAACCCTGATCTCCTAAACCTGGGGCCAAGACTTTATTTCAATTTTACTACACTACAGTGTGGGGGAAAGAATGAGAGAAGTAAGGGGAAAAAAGTTGTGGGATGATGACTTTCCTTTGAATATCTTTCCCAGGTGGTTTCAAAATGTGGAGGCATCAAGGCCTTACTTCTGCCTGAAAGAGTAATGGATGACTAATGCCTGAGCTCTGGAAGTAGACTGGGCTTTTACAAGCCATTTCCTTCCCTCCCTCCCTTTCTCCCACCACTTCAACTTTTCCACTATCTCTATTAGCCATCAAACAAATAATAGGGCCTCACCCACCAAGTTCTTTCATTGTACACAAATTGTAATTTACTGAACACTTGAGCAAAATGTCGAGGTGGGGGGGGGGAGGTGAAAAGTCAGGAGAAAAACAAAGCCAGAGAATTCTTTTTTTTTTTAATCAAGTGGTTTATTATGTTTTTTTCAGGAATAGAAATGTAAGATACTGAAATGGTCACCAAATTACCTAATAGAAAATGTTGCATAATGGCAAGGTAAAAGCCAAAAGTATCTGACCTTTCTGAGTCTCCCATAACAAGCATCAAGGCTTCCTGGCCTTCACAATATCAAGCAATTTCAGAAAACTCAGGCACAAAGGGTTACTTAACAGCACCAAGCACTAGGGAAGGGTCTGGACAAGTGAGTCAGGTTAGAGCTTGATGGGTGATCCAGCAGGGGGAAGCTTAAAACTCTATGGAATAACAATTTTTAAAATAGGACAAATTATTTTAAGTCTGGGTGAGTACAGACTAATCTACAAGCAAACAGCTCTATGAAAGCAATTTTACAGATTAGACAAGAATTGTCTTGGGATAGCAAAGGCTTTATTATCCAGCGTATAGGAGGAGGGGGCTTTCATAAAAACCTCCCGTTCACTATGCATTTCAGGGGGCCTCTCCATCCCAGCCTTTACCCTCCATTCCTTTCCTTGCTTTCCCTAACAACACCTATAAGTGAGGGAAAGAATGATGATGGACCCAATGCCAAACAAAGCAGGAATCCGGCAAATCCAGTAATCCCAACACAGTTGGACCGTTCTATTCCCCTTGGGTGGTCTTACTGGATAGACATATCAATCAATCTATTAACAAGCATTTATTAAGTGACTGCTTATAAGCCAGGCACAAGGTAGACAAAGATGAAAAATAAAACAGTCCCTGTCCTCAAGGAACTTACATTCTATCCATGGGGTGACACATGCACATACAAATACATACAAAATATATACTGAGGGAATCCAAGAAATAGCAGTTTCTGGGGCTTTCCAATAGGTGAAGAGCTAGATGATCTGTCTTGTACAGAATTCTCAAGCCATCTCATATCACTAGAATGTCATGGGGGTAAGGTTGAGCATCCTTGCCAATGTGGTATTAATTTCCCCCCTCACATGCTATACAACCACTTTAAAAAAACAAAAACAAAAACTGAATCCTAAGTATAGATGATGTTGCATCAGTAAAGATGGAGCAGCAAGGGGAATCCCCATGGCTTGGGCCTGGCAGAATGTACCTGTAGATTGGGTTTCTGAAGATAACAGAAAGCAGAGATCACACATATCCCCCATAGAGCCACTTGGATCTTAATTCAAGTTTAGCCATTGAGTAATCTACCCACCCCCATCCAAAAATCTATGCGGCTTTAACTGATCTCTTCTCATTCTGGCTTCTACTCAGTTGGATCCTCTGTTGACTATTTTCTTCCCGGATAGCATCCTTTTCTTCCTCCCCAGCACTTGCCTCCCACTGAAACCATGAGGGCGAATCTTCAACTCCACATATGGGATAGAGAATTCATGTCCTTTCCATGGCTCCCAGTTCACCCCCTAGAAGAAAAAAAAAAAAAAGCTAAGACAAGGACAAACAATGGATTTTCCTGCTAAACCACTTTCTGTTTGTCATAGAACCATAGAAGAAAACAAAGAAAGAATATGGTACATCTAGACTCTTCTACTAGGAGAAAGGAAACCAGAATTCTACTCCTAGCTCTGCACGTTTACACCACCACTCTAGACGTGAGGTGTTCTTTATCTAAAATAAGATCACGGGGTCAGCTAGGTGGCACAGTGGATAGAGCACCGACCCTGGAGTCAGGAGGACCTGAGTTCAAATCCGGCCTCAGACACTTGATACTTACTAGCAGTGTGACCCTGGGCAAGTCACTTAACCCCAATTGCCTCACTAAAAAAAAACAAAAAATAAAATAAGATCAAGAACTTATTGGCTGAAAGGAAGAGGGATGACCAGATGATCTCCACAGGTCTGTTCAATCTCCATCACTGGGGAAGCTAGGGGGCACAGTGGATAATCGGCAGAACTTGGAATCAAGAAGCCCAGAGTTCCCACTCTGTCTCAGACACTTACTTAGCTGGGCAAGTCTCTCTGGGCTTCAGTTTCCTCATTTGTAAAATTACAGGGTTGGATCCAATGGCTTCTATGATCCCTTCTATCAATTACATGATCTAAGCAGTCATGCGAGTCTTCTATGTGGAAGGTGAGGGCTTTGTCCCCAAAATGTCTACCTTTCTTGAGAAGACTTAGCCCAATCAGAATGATGCTTGGAGATGGAACTGCCTTCTCATTCCTGGCAGAGGGCCCAGTAGATCTCAATGGGAGCACAGTAGTGAAGCAAAGGTGGGGTGGGGCAAGAATGTGTAAAATCTTCTGCCACTGGTTCTAAGTCTTATGGGAGAGAGAATATGTGACTCCAGTAGAGAAAATAAACATTTCAACTGGGGTGATAAGATCACAGATTTAGGATGAAAGGGATATTAGGGATACCTCATTCAACTCCTTGATTTTACAGAGGAGGAAACTGAAACTTCAGAGAAGTTGGTGACTTGACAAAGGTCTCACCGGTTGAAAATGGCACCAAGGCTCTGTATCCATATCCAGTACTCTTTCTAGTGCACTGTGCTACTTCCATGGCAGATGGGTCAACTTTGGCATAGAGGAACAATCCTGCTTGACCAGTATTAGATTTAAGCTTCCCTTTCTGTACCCTAGTGTGAATGCACACAGGCATACACACACACACACACACACACACACACACACTCACCCTCACAAAGAGGGAGGGGCATCAATTATTGAAACACCCTTATTGGCAAGTTGTGTAAATCAGTTTCATTTCAGTTTCTCCTCTGGAGAAACAAATAGCTTACTCAAAACTAAATACTGTTTTATGTCATTTGACTGGAGGGTTCAATAATATTCAATTCACTTAATAACCTTGTGACCTGGCCAAGGGATGACCCAAGTGACCATTTTTATGTATTTTAATTTGTGAGGTAAATAATAAATAAGCATTAAATGCCTTACAGCCCGTGAGGAAAACCCATTAAGCAGATGAATGTCTTTCATTAGAGAATCTAGTGAGGGTTTAAGGCTCCGGCTCATTCTAAATACCTGCTTGGAGGCTCAGACTTCCCTGGGCCTTCCTACGCTGTCTTCATCACTCAGGGGTCCTGGCCCTCTCATTGCTGAGTGGGTAACCCCTCTTTCCCCATCATCTGTGGATGGGAGGATCCCTGGTCAGGCCAGTACTAGATACATCAAAATGGAATGAAGAATCTGACACTGAACTAGTTTACAAAGTGTTTCACTCATATTTTACCATTTGCTCCTCCCTTTTACTCATTCTCCACTCCAGCCAAGCTGGCCACCATTCTGTTCCTCGAGCCTGGCACTCCTTCTTCTGCCTCTGTGCCATTGCCTAGAAGGGATTCCCCTCCCCACCTCCTCTCCATGCCCTTAGAATCCTTAGCTTCTTTGAAAGTTTCAAACTAGGGGCAGCTAGGTGGCATAGTGGAAAGAAAGAAAGAGAGAGAGAGAGAGAGAGAGAGAGAGAGAGAGAGAGAGAGAGAGAGAGAGAGAGAGAGAGAGGAAGGAAGGAAGGAAGGAAAAGAAAAAAAAGAAAGCTTCAAACTCAGGAGCCAACTTCTACAGGATGCCTCTCTTGATTTAACCCTTTCACTTACCTCAAATTCTATTGCTTTTAGATACTTAAAAGATGTATCCTTGTTGCTTTACAGTTTTCTGCTTTCTGCTTTGCACACAGTAGGTGCTAAATATATGCTTATTGAGTTAATCTTCACAACCCAGGGAGGCAGCTATGATTTTCCTTGTGAGGACCTGAGGCAAAGAGGTGTTATGTAACTTGCCCAAGGTCACCCAGTTAGTAAGGCGGTAATCAAATCCTTATCTGATTCCCAATACAGTGCTTGAGATCCATTGTATAACAACTGCCAATGATGATATTTGTGAAAAAGAGACCTAGAAAAAGGATTGGAAACAGCCTGTGCCAAGGTCCAGCACTCGATCCAGGACATGCTATGTATGAAGACAGGTACTACTCAGAGCCATGAATGGAACAACCAGTGAAGAAATCTTTAGAGCCCAGGAGGGCAGCGGATCCTCTCTCAGTCACTGACCTGGGTGGGGGCACATGAAAACAAGAAACTTATTCAGAGAAATTCCCTGGTTAAAATCCAGAGGAACCTCTGAGTCCAGGTGGTTTGGAAAAGAGGATAGCCATGTGCTCAGACAGACAGGATCTTGTTTTCTGAGGCCTCCAAGAGCCTAAGAGAAATAGCTGTATCCTTGGATAAGGCATCCAAAGGAGCTAAGACAGGAATGGGAATGAGGCACCACTATGAAAGCTTGATTCCTTTTTTTTTTTTTTTTTGAGGGGTAATGAAGGTTAAGTGACTTGCTCAGAGTTGCACAGCTAGTGTCAAGTGTCTGAGGTCAAGTTTGAACTCAGGTCCTCCTGCATCCAGGGCCCATGTTTTATCCACTGCACAACCTAGCTGCCCCTTGATTTATATTTAAACCTCAGTAATGGGTGAATTCGGTATCTATTGTCACATTCTCTGTCTTCCCTAATTTGTGCATAATTGTCCCCTGAGCTCACCCTTGAATTTGAGCAGGAAAAATAAATGTGTGCAATTTAAATGCCTGACTCAACTGAGTAGGCTGATGGAATCACACGGTAAAGAAAGGAACATAACCCCAAAGAGTATGAGGAAGGGTCCACGTCCCAAAGGCACAGCCTTTGGGGAAACTATCACAATGAGGGCAGCAAAAAGTTAGCCAAGCAATAGTAAAAATCAGCCCAGAGGATTTCTGTTCAAGGGTAACCCCTCATTCCATTCCATCTCTTTTCTTTTCTTTTTTTTCATTCCATTTCTTTTCAACTATCCACAGAGTAACATGACCAGACCTTTGCGTCATTCTCTGGGACTAATGAGGAGATCTCTCTGAAAGAAGATGTCCGAAGCTTACCTCACTGTGCTTGGTTTCCCCATATCGACCATTGGGGTTTGCTAGATGGCAGTTTTTATACCACCAGCCCCCATGATGTGTCAGGGCACAGTTGCTAAGAGCGATATCATTGTCTCTGTCAAAGGTGGTGAACTTCCATCCATTGTGGTAAGACAGAGCATCACCTGCGGGAAGAGATGGAGGCAGAAAATCTAAGAAAGGTACCTAACAGGCTGACATACTTTGGTTCATACGGAGATAAAGCATTAGAACATTCTATGGTTATAGATTTATAGCAGAAATTAACCTGAAAAGCTACCTAGTATAACTTCCTCACTTTACAGATGAGGAAACAGACCCAGGGAAGAGGTTAGGTGACTTGCCTAAGGTCATACAGACATCATATAATGCCATGCTCTAAAAATAACAAGTGTCCTTCAGTGAGTGTCTTTGGCTACTGATGTCACCAGATAGCTTGGAGAAGGATGGATAGCATTCCTTTAAATGTAAATCTATAGCCCTTTTTTTGGCATTCACAGTCTAGTTCCGTATCTCTGCTGGACATTTCCATTTAAGTGATTCCCCATCACTTCAAACTCGACATATTCCAAAACCAAGTTAACCCAATTTCACCCCAAATAAGGATCTCCTCTGGAATCATCCCCTTTCTGTCAATGCCATTATCATAAGGTCATTGGATCATAGATTTTGAGTCGGAAGGAGTCTTAGAGGTCACCTATCCTCTATTACTTTGCTCATTTATTGCTTTGTTATTGGCTTGTTTTCGGTCATGTCTGACTCCTCGTGATCCCATTTGTGATTTTCTTGGCAGAGATATAGAGTGGTTTGCCATCTCCTTCTCCAGCTCATTTTACGGATGAGGAAAACAGAGGCAAACAGGGTTAAATGACTTGCCCAAGGTCACACAGTAAGTGTCTGAAGCCAGATTTGAACTCAAGAAGATGAGTCTTCCTGACTCTAGGCCTAGCCTTCTATCCACTGTGCTGTCTAGCTGCTCCTCCATTGAACATAGTAGGCATTTAATAAATGTTTATTGTATGGAGTGGAATTGAATAATATTCCAGCTCTAAACCATAAAAGGATTATTGATTCATCCCTCATATGTCCAATATCTCATATCTTCTTCAAAGCGTCTCATTCCCGTAGCTGTGTTTCTATTCTGCTGCATACCCAATACCATTTGCCCTAATCTCAATTCTCATTGCTCCTCCTATATTGCTACTTCCAGGACAATCTCTCAGACCAGAATGTTCCTATCTCACACACCGCACACACATCAATGCATCCTAGATATCTCTGCCCAGCTGATCTATCTTCAAAACTCATTTGCATCATGTTACTCCTAGACTTCTAGCTAGGTTACACAGTGCCTAGAGTATGGGACTAAGAGTCAGGAAGACCTGAGGTCAAATATGTCCTCAGACAGAGGCCTAGAGCTCACAGATTCAATTTATCTTCCCTTTTCTGAAAACCTGAATAGCGTTTGCTCTGTTCCAGGCCTGCAGCACCTTTCCCATTCCCTAGAACCTTTCAAAGATCATTCAGCAATCATCTCTGCCACTGCCCTCAATCCCTGGATTAATCTGGGCTTGGTGATTTGAGCTCATTGAGGGCAGTTAAGTGCTGCTCTCTTACCATCTCCATGACATCTTGGATTTCAACCCTCTATAATCCATCTTCATTTTGTCACTTCTTATCCAAAAGTCATTCTCATTGGAGAGAAAAGAGGGGGAAAAATAAGGCTTGAGCAGCCCTTGTGTCCAATAACATGCTCCCATCTTCTTCTTTTCCCTAATAGAGCTAAAAACCCTTTTTGTTGTCCCCAGCATTCTTCATTAGCCTTATCTCATCAGGAGAATTAGGGCTCCTGACAAGACAATGACACAGTTTTATATTGATCTTCCCTAGCTCTCTTCCATCTTCTATGCATGTCTTTAAAAATCTGAGTTGGTTGGTGAATTTCTTTGTACAATCTCCTTAGTCTCTTTTAGACAATCCTTCCTTTTCCTCATCAAAGAGAAGCTCTTAGCGGCTTCAGAATTACATCCTTGAGAGCTTCGCCTGTTGTGTTGGCTTCTGCAGTAGAATCTAAGTCAGTGGGATCTGAACCCTTTAAACTTGTCCTTTCAGCATTTAGCATGCATGTCAGAGAATGTCTGCCTCTATCACAAATTCTAGCCTACTCAGTCACACAAATAACATACTATTCTCCTCTCCAAGCCTTTGCTCATATTTCTTCCCTCTCTCCTCAACTTTCCAATTCCAAACATCCATCAAGCACCATTTTGAGTCTCCCTTCTCCCCACGAAGCCTCCTTGATTGCTATAGCTCTTACTGTTCTCTGACTCCTCCTCTCAGCTCCTATATCATATCAGCACTTACAGCCTTTGGTACACAGCTTAGCCTTCAATGATATGCTTTCTGTTGCACTGATTACTTTTTTTATTAGTCTCATTTGACTGACACATTTACCACCCCCTTCACAACTTTAGACCTTCACTTTGAGATCCCTATGATTATTTGTTTGGGGTTGGTAACCTCACAGAATGGGCACTCCCTTTATTTGTGTAACCAATCAATCAACAAGCATTTGGTAAGAGCCTCCTATGTGACAGACACTGTGATAGGCAATAGGAATATAAGGAGGAAGGAAGGAAAGAAGAGAGGGAGGGAGAAAGGAGGGTGGCAGGGAGGAAAGAGGGTGGAAGGGAGAGAGGGAGAGAGAGAGGGAGGGAGAAAGGAAGGGAGAGAGAGAGGCAGGGAGGGAAGGAAGGAGGGAAGAAAGAAAGACAGAAAGAAAGAAAGAAAGAAGAGAAAGAAAGGGGAAAGAGAGAGAAAGAAAGGAAGAAAGAAAAAGAAAGGGGGAAAGAGAAAGGAAGAGAGAGAGAGAAAGAAAGAAAGATTTGGCAAATGTTAGTATTTTGCAAGAAGAAAGAAAGGGGGGGAAGAGAGAGAATGGAAGAGAGAGAAAGAAAAGGAAAAAGGATAGAAAGAGGTCTTTCCTGACCCTCTGTTACCAATGACTTCCACCCCAAAATTATCTTGTATTTATATTGTATATATTTTGTATAGACTTATATGTATACATGTCATTCCCTTGATAGAATGAAAACTCTTTGTCTTTGTAGTCCCAGTGTCTGGTGTTTAGTGTAGTACCTGACACATCATAAGTGCTTAATAAATGTTGACTTATTGATCAATTGATGCCATGCCTGGAACTTAATAAATGTTAGCTGATTGGAGGATGATGACCCCCAAATCCCTGGTATTCGGTAACCGAGCTGTCAGACTCAGGATTGAGTCTAGTGCCCTTACCTGCTGTGCCTCTGTATTTCCCTACTGTCAGCTTGTATCTGTCCTTGCTAGAGGCCACTTGGAAAAAATCATAGACTGCATAAGCAGACTCATTTGCTGTCTGTAAGTCTACCCGCACTTCATATCGGACTGGTGTTCCAGTGGTAAGATTGTGTAGCTTCTCAAGTCCTGAAATAAGGAATAAGAGAGCAATTAATCCACCATTCAGAAAACCACATTGCACCTTGACTGCCAAGAAGGAACCATGCGGTATCTGAGGCTTACAACATAAAACCAGGCCCTTTTGCTTTTTACCCTAAAATGTATTCCCCATATGAAGGGGGGTGGGGGAAGGGTAAAAAGGGGAGGGGAAGCAAGGAATGATTTCATGGGATCAGGCCACCATTGATTTGTGACCTCCTTAGGCAAACTGCCTTCCAGCCATCTAATCTTTAAAATGAAGGATATACTATTTGTCACCCATTTAACTCCTCAAGTAGACACATGCATTAGCTAGTCAAGCAGTAGAAGGATGTCTGCAGCTGAAGCAAATAATATCAATTTTTGTTTATTCATGGGCTAAGGATCCAATCAGTAGAGCTTTGAATTGTCTGAGTGCTTCTCACTTCTCTATTCATTAGCACCTTCGCCACTGCTGGGGCAGGAAAAAGGAAAGGAGATAAAAATCATTAGAATTACTGACATTAGTGATGGGGCCTCAAAGAACATTAAAATTGTTAGAGGAACAGCCCTGAATCCCATTCAATCCATTGTTCCCCCGACTCTTTCTGTCTTTCCACATAGCTGGCACTTAACTTTTCTTGGGTTCCAGCCATGTCTTTATCAAGACTAGAAACACAGGAAGAAATATTGCTCTAGTCGTATCTATCCCCAGCTTTCCTCCAAGCTCAAAGTATCAGAAAACGTGACCAGAGGCTTCAGCATATGGCCACAATGATTTGTAGACACAACAGGTCCATCATTGTTTGGGCCTGCCTCTGAACTCAGTGCTTCAATAAGCTGCCCAAACCTTTCAAGCTAAGGAGCATCTATCTATCCATCCCATCCATCCTTCACCACTATGCCCTGAATTTTTTTTAGAACTCATACCAAGCCAGAACTCCCTCATGGGATCGCCAAAACCTTCCACATAGTTCCTCCAACGTTTGAAGAAGTCCAGCTGACCAGTGTTTCGTCTCTGAAATACCTGTCATGGGAGACAAGTACACGATGTTTTGTCCCTTAAATATAAATATATAGTTATATAGATGTTGTTGTTCCAGTCATATTTGACTCTCTGTGACCCCATTTGGGGTTTTCTTGACAAAGATGCTAGAGTGGTTTGCCATTTCCTTCTCTAGCTCATTTTATAGACAAAGAACTGAGGCAAACAGGGTTGTTCTTTGCCCAGGGTCACACAGCCAGTAAGTGTCCGAAGCCAGATTTTAACTCATGAAGATGAGTCTTTCTGATTCCAAGCCCAGTGCTCTATCTTCTGCACCACTTAGCTGCCCAGATATATAGATATAGATATCGCTGAGTACAGAAAAGGAATAGTATCCATGTTCCCCCAGGTACTATCGAAGGGGAAAGGAAGAAACATTGTTATATGCAGACTTGTTGACATTCTCCCCTGTTTCTCATATCATTATTATTTATGGTAGCTATTTTTAAAATACCCATTGTGTGCCAAGCATTGTCCTGGACAGTGGGATGCCTAAACCAATGAGATTCATACTCTCCACTGTAAGCATCTCACAGTATCTGGGAGTCAGAGAGAAGAGGGTGATGGGGAGTTTGGATTGTAGGCAAGAACAAAATATTCTTCATTTCTTCCTCTAAACTTCTGGACCTTTTAGCATCTGTATAGCCCCCTGAGCCACCTTGTATTGTGTTATAAGCTATACCTTGTATAAATAACTGGTTGGGGTTTTTTAATTTTGTTTTGTTTTGCTTTGTGGGGCAATGAGGGTTAAGTGACTTGCCCAGGGTCACACAGCTAGTGTCACATATCTGAGGCTGGATTTAAACTCAGGTCCTCCTGAATCCAGAACCAGTGCTTTATCCACCGCACCACCTAACTGCCCCACCTTGTATAACTGTTACAAGTGGGTTTCTCTTTTGGATCCAACTGGATCAAAGGTTATTGATTCTTTTGCTTGTCATGGGCCCCCTTTGTCAGTCTAGTGAAGCCAAACTGGATTCCTTCTTGGAATCATGTTAAGTGCATAAAATAAAATGCACTGGATTACAAAGGAAACCGACTGTATTGGAAGAGTTACCAAAATAGCTTTTCTTACAAAATAGATTTGTGGACCCCTGGTTAAGAGCTTTTCAATCAGATTGATGTCAGAGACTTTGTGCTTTTTTCATGTCTCCTTTATTGTCTTGTATATTCAGAAAATAAATAACTGACATTTGTGGAATGTTTTCCCCTGTGAGGCCAGTAGTGTATCGTTAGCCCTGTTTTGGAGATGACAAAACTGAGGCACATAAATATAAAGTGATTTGCTCCATGACCACAGAACTTGGCAGTGGCTGCGCCAAGATTCAAACCAAGGTTTTCTGACTCCAATTCCAATGTTCTGTCTACTGCACCACACAGCCATTTCAATAAATATTTGTTGAATTGAATGATATCAATGAAGACAATGAGAGCTATTTTCCATTTCCTTTTCAGAGCAAGTATTCCTTTCCTTGGGCAGCTAGATGGCACAGTGGATGGAGCTCCACGCCTGGAGTCAGGAAGACCTGAGTTCAAATCTGGCCTCAGACACTTACTAGCTGTATGATTCTGGGCAAATCACTGAACCCTGTTTGCCTCAGTTTCCTCACCTGTAAAATGAGCTGGAGAAGAAAATGGCAAACTACTCCAGTATCTTTGCCAAGAAAATCCTAAATGGGGTCCCAAAGAGTCAGACAAGACTGAACAATCATTTCTTCCTTCCTTTCTCTCTTTCTCTTTCTTTTTTCTTCTTTCCTTCTTTCCTTTCTCCCTTCCTTCTGTTCCTTCTTTCTCTCTTTCTCCCTTCCTTCCTTCTTTCCTTCCTTCCTTCCTTCCTTTCTTTGTTTCCATTACTTTGGGAGGGAAGCTTTTTTCCAGCCAGGGTAAATCAAATCCTTTCAAATGTGGCAAACCTGAAAACCCCATTATATATGTAACATCTCCACCTCTGTGTACCATCAGAATTGACCGCAGATAGCTCTGCTTGACCTCAATGGCCAGGCAAAATGCAATCATAACTAAGCTTAAAATGAATTCTCCCTTGGCAAAAAGGGCAGCCTGGCAGTTTCCTTCTCTCCTCTGTCTACTTTCCTTTGTATTCATTTGAATGCAGAGGCAGAGTTGAAAACCCAGTCATCCATCCTTCCTCCCACCCTGCTGCACAACATTTGCCTTGAGGCATGAGGATTGGAATGCTAGCTCCTTTGTATTAATAAGACGCACTGCATCTTGATTCTGTATTCCTTCTACTCTTCTCAGGAGGAGGAGCAACCTTAATCCCACCCACTCCCCATCCAAGGATGCTAAAAGGTAGGGAAGCTCATAATTTTTCTGATCCTTCCTTGGTGTTAATAATCCATAACATAGTAGCACAGGAGCCATGATAAAACAAAAAGGAATAAGTCCCTCGCACTTAGGGGAAGCTAGGTGGAACAAGTGGATAGAGCACCAGGCCTGGAGTCAGGAAGACATGAGTTCAAATCCAGCCTCAGACATTAGCTGTGTGACCACTTAACACTGTTTGCCTCAGTTTCCTCAGCTTTAAAAAATGAACTGGAGGGGGTAGCTAAGGTGGTGCAGGGGATAAAGCACTGATCCTGGATTCAGGGGCACCTGAGTTCAGATTCAGCCTCAGACATTTGACACTTACTAGCTGTGTGACCCTGGGCAAGTCACTTAACCCTCATTGCCCCACCAAAAAAAAAAAAAAGTAAGGAGTATGGGCACATGTTTAGGTATGTCCTTCCTGTAACGATTGGAATGACGCCACCTGCTGGAGACTTACTGTAGAAGAGTTCTGCCCATGAAGTGAAGGTCTTTGAGGGCAAGACCAGGAGTCTTTTCTTTGGCATCAGGAAGTGACGTGGGCTAGTGGGAGGAGGAAGGAAGAGACTGGTGCTTGGTCTCACGCTCTTTCCTGAGGACTCTGGTGGAGAGCGGAGCTAGAAATGTGCTCTCCCTTTAATAGATAGGAATCTAGGCCTTTCTTCTCTCTTTATCAAATTCTTATTCTCCTTAATAAATGCTTAAAAGTCTAACTCTTGCTAAAGCTTATAATTTATTGGCGACCACTCATTAAATAGTTTAGACAGTTTAGCTAGAATTTTAGCCTTTAACATTCCCAAAACGAAAGGCAACGTCGGTTCCATGACCACATGAACTAAAACAATGTTATGGGGCATTTGGCTGCATAATGGAGTTGAACAGAGAAGAACTGGAACATGACATAAGAGTGGATGTGGAGGGTCAGGAAAAGGAGATGGGGTGTTGGTGAGCCTCGCAAGTTAGAGCAGGGGTGGGATTCGAGATGTCACGGTGGGTTGGCTTAACGCCATTGTGAAATGATATTGATTGGGGCATTTGAGGAATGCCTGTATTCTCAAGCAGAAATAAAGAAGATGAAGGAAGAGATTAGGCTGAATCATAGGATCGTTGATCATCAGCTGAAAAGGACCTCAGAGATCATCTGGTTTCATGCCCTCGTATATGGACAGACTGAGGTTTCAGAAGGCCGAATGGCTTGTCCATATGTCCTGACTTCCCATTCAGCGAGTCTGAAAACTAGTGGAAGCCCCCCACTCCTTTAAGAATCTGACACTTCTTTGTAGGCCTCAGCACCAGCACGGGAAATATTCTTGGATTTCCTCTTATTAAGGTATTTACAAATCGGTCATGTGACATCACCGGAAACTAAAGGTTGGTATAGCACAGCTCTTCCGTACAACACAGCCCGATCCCTCCTACCACTCTTCTGTCCCACCCCCACCCCCATCTCCAGGATTATAGAGACATTTCCAACACTAAGGATTCCAAAGGTAATTTTAATATCAGGCTGAGAATGGATGTGTTCCTTCAGGGCACCCGTAAGGGAACCTTGAGCCTTGAGCCTTGACCCTGAACAAATCTTCACCTCTCTGTACCTGTTTCCTCACCTGTAAAGTGAGGGTATTTGACTCAGTGGCCTCCAAGAACCCTTGTAGAGCTAAATCTTTGATTCTATGATGCTTTTAAATAAAACACTGGGCTTGGAAAAACGTATCCTTTAAGAGAGAACTTGGATGCCGGATCAAGCAAGCTAGATATCTACCAGAGAAGAAGAGAAGCCATCTGCCCTCCCAGCTAACTCTCTGAGTCTATGGATTTGCATTTGTACTTCATGTGAACCCTAATATGCATGTAGTAACTCAATAAACTCCAGTGGCTCCTTATTACTTCTAGGATTGACTATAAAGTTCTCTGTATGGCATTTATAGCCCTTAACAACCAGGTCACAACCTGCCTTTACAGCTTTATTGCAAATGAGTTCCCTCCACTCACACTCTGGCATCGTCACATTGGCTTCCGGCTATTCTTAGTACCCAGCGCTCCATCTTCCACTTGCATTACTTTGCATTGGCTGCCCCGCCCCCTCCCTAGAATGCATTTCTTCACCTCTGCCTCTCAAGATATCTCACTTCCTTCAGTGCTCAAATCAAACACCAGTATGCTGTTTCTGATTTCCATACCCCGTTCCCAGCAGTTAATGTTTTTCCTCAAAGTATCACCTATTATCTATTTTGTATAAATTTTGTATGTGTCTATATGTGCACATGTTATCTTCCTCACCTAGACTATAAGCTCTTTGTGGGCAGGAACTATTTTTGCTTTTGTCATTGTAACCTCAGCACCTTCCTCAACGTCTGGTACATTTGTTGTTGTTGTTTCAGTCGTCTCCAATTGTCTATGACCCATTTGGGGTTTTCTTGGCAAAGATACTGGAGCAGTTTACTATTTCCTTCTCCAGCTCATTTTACAGATGAGGAAACTGACGCAAACAGGGTGAAGTGACCTGCCCAGGGTCACACAGCTAGTAAGTGTCTGAGGTTGGGCACTATCCACTGTACCACCTAACTGTCCTCATAAGCTGCATAGCATAAAGGAAAGAATACTGGACAGACCAGAAGTCAGGAGAGGCCTGAGCAGTGGACTTAGCTTTGCTACTAAACTCTAACCCTCGGTCTCTTTAGCTATAAAATAAGGTCAGGCCAGATGATTTCTCGGGTCCCTTCCAGCTCTAATATGAATGCCAGCCATCGTTGCCTCTTAATCATCTAAGCCCCATAAAGCTCTTCATGTAGGTAGAAGCACTCATTGTTCAATAATATTTTACCTTGAATGCAACAACACATCAAATCATTTTTCTGAAGTATCCTCAACTATTCTCTACTTGGGACCCAGGGGGGTCTTATGTGTCAGATCCCCCTTATTTTGAGTAAGAGCAAAGTCAGGCAATATTTTTTAGTAGCGAATAAGAAAAAAGAATTCCAAAGAAACAATAGGTGATATATATCGGCATACAGAGATTTAAGACTGAAGGGACTATATTGGAAATGGAGAAATCTTACACACTCATAAGCAAAAATTTAGAATAAATGAGCACTGAGCTCCTTCAGTTCTCTGTAAACTCTCCTCTGGAATCTTAGGCCACATTTTGCCACCAGAATTTTTTTAGATAAATCAGCTACAGATCTAATTTCTTCTCAATCCTTCCTTTAATTTTTCAGCCATTTCTGATCTCCTGGCACAATGAATTAATTTATAAGAGGAGGAGGAAAAAATCAATCCATGAGACCTCAAAACAATGGCTCTTTAGGGAGCTCATCAACCTCTTGACCAGGGGATTTTCTAATGACTTTTCCTACTATGTTTCATTACATTGGTGACTCTATGTCACCTTCTCATGAGGGTTGTGCCACGTCCTCACTCCTCTCCAAAGTCCACTCTTAACTCTCCAGCCCACACAGTGAGCCTGTTCAGTAAATTCCAGTGGTTCCCTATCACCTTCAGAATCCAATATAAAATCTTGTTTCGTTTTCAAAGCCCTTCCTAACTTGGCTCTCTCCTACCTTTTGGCCTCCAATCCAGTGACATTGTCCTCCTTGCTGTTCCTCAAACAACACACTCTGTCTCCAGCTCTGAACATTTTCACTGGAGGTCTTCCATGCCTGGAGGACTATGCCCTTCCCTCCTTCCCTCCGCCTCACAGATTCCCTGACTTCCTTCAGGTCTCACCTTCTACAAGAAACCTTTCCCAGTCTTCCTTAGTCTTAGTGTCTTCCCTCTGAGATTACTCCCAATTTATCCCGGCACATGGTAATCATTTCCATTAATGTTATTTGCCTGAATGACTGACTCTCCACAGGGCCCTAATACAATGGAAAGAGTCCTGGTTCTGAAATCATAGGACCTGAATTTAAATCCTACCTCTGGTTATTTATTGCCTGGATGACTTTGGAGATGTCACTTAACCTGCCTGGGCCTCAGTTTCCTTAAATGTAATGTGAGGAGTTGGACTGAATGGCCTCTGAAGTCACTTTCACCTCTAGACCAATCATACTGTCCCCTGGATTCAAGTACCACCTTTGACACATAGTAACTGTGTGATCCTGGGCGAGTCTCTCACCTCCAAGTGGGCCAGGCAACTCTTGAAGGTGCTAAATTACAAAGAAGGCACTGACCTGCATCGATAAAGAAAATGTCCTTTCTGGAAATTCCCTACATCAATAAAATCATTTACCTGTTTGGGTTTGGAGTGTTTTTTAAGCCAATGGAAAGATGTGCTATTATGGTCCACAAGCCTTTCAAGATGGAGAAGATGGAAACAAAGATGGAAATGTGGCTCTAGTCTACCTAATGGCATTGTAAGTGCTGCCTGATGTTTCTAATTCTAGCTCCCAACCAAAGGCCTTGGCTACATAGGGGCGAGTCTCTTCTGTCTTCTGCTGAGAAACAAACTTCCTGCTGCCCACTCTACAGAAGATTTCTTCTGGAAAGGATTTAGAGCATTCAGTAGCTTGAGACTGTTTTCCAAAGGTGGCCCATAAAAACAGATGAATTTCCTGAACAACATAGATGCTAGAACCACCAACAAAATGTGGGAGGGAGAACTTGGGGAATTCTGAATGCTTCCTGAAGTGTGCGTACTTTGAGGAGAGAATTGGGAGGGCCTAAACTCATGCGATTCATCATGGAGACTTGGACAGAAAACAAGAGCCGGGGGAGGTTCCCATTGGTTAGACTAATAGTTGGTGCTGGTTGTTGCTAAGTTACTTTATGATTATTGGGACTGATCTCTACATTCTAGGAATGAGCCAGGATATATTGTAGTCAAATAGGGAGGCCAGACATTTCCAGGCAGGCTGACTTATCTTTGCATCAGATCACCATGAAGAGATCTCTCCTTCCCTCCTTTGCCTTGGATTTCAGCAACCATGAAAGACAGCTTGAAAATCTTTGCCTAGTGGTCAACTATAGGCACAACTGCCCAGAATTAAGGTTTTGAGCCTGAAGGGACAATATTTATTGAGTTAAAATGGTATGGATGAAAAGCAGCAGGTATAGCCTTGTGGGTCTGGTCAGGCAGAAGGCTTCCCATATTACTCTCCTTTCTGTCCCTTTTACAAATCAATCTGGAATTCCCCACCCAACCCAATTATTGCCTTTCAGCCATCTGAGGCAGCTGTGCGGTTAATAAGTTTTCTTCTTCACTGCTTATCAGACAGGATCATTTTATCTGTGGTGGCTCCAGTCCATTTGGCTTCAAAGGCCCCCTGAGCAAGTGGGTAAATGAATAAAGTTTGAACACCCTGAGTTTATGCTTCCTCCTACCTAAAATGAGCCGGGGATGGCACCAGCACTGTAGGAGGGTAGAGGAGAGGAAGTGATGGGGTCTTCTAATAATGTGGGCACAGGCTAGAGAGGATCAGGTTGTACTTTATGGCATCTCTCCGGTTAATTGGATGAGTCTGATTTGATCAGGGTAGGAGCCTTAATGAATTATACCGACTCTGCTCTAAGAAGCAGGAGCTTCAGAGAGGGCCCAAAACATCCTACTTGTGTGATCCTGACCTAAGTCTCAAATGCCCTTGTTTCTGTCAAATAGAGCCAGGACTGTTATACCTGGGCAACGAGCCTTCATTTAGATGGCTGAAGCAAATGACCCCTATAGAGGTGACCGTGTTCCAGAATGCCTCCAGCTAATGTGTTTTCAGGACATGAGTGGATTGGGCTGACTGGCTATTAGTATGCAACTGCAATGGGAAGTGCAGGAAAGCAGGAATCTAATGGCAACTCAGACTCATCTGCTGAGTGACAAGTCAGTCAGTAAATAAACATTTATTAAGCACTCACTGTGTACCAGACATGAAGTTAAGCACTGGGGATACAAAAGAAAGGTAAAAGACAGCCCCTGCTCTCAAGGAATTTACATTCAATGGTGAATAGGTGCATATGAAACATGTACTGAATAAAAGAAAAGGAGTAGAATGGAATATCCGTGGAGTCAGGGGCTATTTTCTTTCTTTTTTTTTTTTTCCTTTGTGTGTCATTTGAAATATTGGGCATAAGCCTCTCTTCTTCTAAGATATTGGGGAACTTAGCTGGGTTTCTAATATATTGTTACTTATGAATTAAAGGCTATTGTGCCAGTTTGGGCTGTAAGCATTTATTATTGATTTGACCATGTGTACACCCAGGAAAATGGGGGTGGAGCTGAGGAGAGTCAGCCCTAGGGTAAGAGAAGCGGTGGGCATATAGTGACAAGCACAGCAAAAAAAGAGTGGGGGGGCCCTTTCCCCAGGGATTTTTATCCTATCTCAGGTAGAGGCGGGTCACTACACATTGATTCAAGCCAATTGGCCAGTACCATTCAATTCCATTGATTGACGTGACTTGGGGGGGTAGCCAAAGTGAGTTACCTTCCTCCAGGAAGTCAGGAAGGTCAATCTGCATTCCTTTTGTTAAACCGCAGGCTTTTCCCAAGCTGGGGAGGGGGAGAGTAGCTTCTGGATTTCTCCTAGAAATCCATTATTAATCATTTTCTCACATTTGTCTGTGGCAATCCATTCCATTTCAGGGGATCATAACTTGGGGTTCATGGGTCCCCTAAGGGGTCCAAGTTTAGATTTCAGGGCATCTATAAACTTGGTTAAGAAAAATATATCTTTATTTTCACTAACCTCTAAGTAAAATGTAACATTTCCTTCCATTGTGAATTTTTTTTTTAATTCTGAGATGAGGGGCAGCTAGGTAGCGCAGTAGACAGAGCACTGGCCCTGGATTCAGGAGGACCTGAGTTCAAATCTGACCTCAGACACTTAACAATTACTAGCTGTGTGACCCTAGGCAAGTCACTTAACCCCAATTGCCTCACAAAAAAAAAAAAAGAAAAGAAAAGAAAAGAAAGAAAGAAAGTGTTTGGGGCAGCTAGGTGGTGCAGTGGATAGAACACCTGCCCTGGAGTCAGGCGGACCTGAGTTCAAATACTGCCTCAGACACTTAACACTTAGTAGCTGTGTGACCCTGGGCAAGTCACTTAACCCCCAATTGCCTCACAAAAAAACCAAAACAAAACAAAATAAATTCTGAGATGAGGTTCATAGTCTTCACCAACCCTAGTTCAAGTCCAGCCTCTAATAATATATTGACCGGGTAAGTGTAGTCCAAGGCCACAACTGTAAGCTGCAAAACACTTGTTGATCTGTATTCTTAACGAGTCATTCCTTCGTCAGGAGTTGTACACCAGTGAAATCACAGATCCACACACAAACACATTTTTTAAAAAGCCAGCGCCTGCAAAGTGCCTGACACATTAACAGCTGCCTCTTGGATTGGATTTAACTTTCTGTGCCTCAGTTTCCCCACTGGAAAGGGTTATTGTGAAATTTGTCACACAAAGACTTAGCTATAGAAGGTTTCTTGAAGGTCATCTTGTCTGAGCCCCCCTTTTCATTTTACAGTTGAAGAAACTGAGGCCCAATGAAGGCCAGTGACTGGCCAAAGGTCATCCAGCTAGTAAGAAGCAGAGCTGATATGTGAATCCAGATCTCTATATGCCAAACCTGGTGCTGTTTTCCATTGTGCTGCTGTATTCCCAGATAGTGTACATAAAATCCTTTTGAAATGTATAAAGGACTACAGAAATGAATAGCATTAGTTTCGTAAGCCAAATAGCTCAGTCTTTTTATTTTTATTTTTTTATCCACAAAGAGGCAAGGGGAATGGTCTGATTTAGGAGATAAATTATTCTCCCTCACTAGAGGTCTTGAAGCAAAGGTTGAATGATTACTTATGGGTGAAGTAGGAGGGATTTGTTTTTGGCTCTGGGTTGGACTAGATAATTCAAGCCTGGTTCTTTCCAAACCTTGGGGACAGAACTTTTTTTTTTTAATAACTAATATAAATTTCCTTAAGTAATACTGCAGGCAAACAGCTCCTCCATTCCATGGAAAATAAAGTGATTAATTTCCCAAGGCCTTTTGGAGAAACTCTTGCCAACCTTTTGGCCAAGAAACAAATTATTGGGTAAAGAACCCTGGGAGAACCAAGTTACTCACAATCCATCCGCCACCATCAGTGTCCATGTCACAGTACACCTGCATGGGCTGGTTGACATCACCATGCAGGTAGATGGTATACATGCCACTGCCAACATCTCCATTCTGTTGAACCTGACTGCAGTCAGATGGGTGGGGGAAACGAGCCCCAACTGGGAACCAAGTAGAGAAAGCATCATTAGGGTAAGGGAAAGAAACCATGAGAAGTGTTTTTCATTATCTTGGAAGATCTTCAACTCTTTGACTATTATTTCATATTTTGTTGTTCAGGCATTGTGATCCCATTGGGGTTTTCTGGGCAAAGATACTGGAGTGGTTTGCCATTTCCTTCTCCAGCTCATTTTACAGATGAGGAAACTGAGGCAAATGTGGATAAGTGACTTGCCCAGGGTCACACAGCTAATGTCTGAGGCTGGATTTGAACTCAGGTCTTCCTAGGTGCCATCTAGCTCTCTATATACCTTATGGATTCTCTATTTCCCACTTACTTTGTTCTCCAACAGTTCTTAAGCATACCAAACAGGTTCTCTCGCTCCATATATGTAAATATACACATGTATACATATAAACATAGATGTATATATGTATGTATATTTAAATATGCACCTCCACACTCCCACACATATGTACACACATATAAACATGTAGATCTATTCACAGACATATCTAAGCATATATATCTTTTTCTATAGATATTTATATTGTGTAAATCAGAATAATTTGGGGGGAATTTTTGAGACTAGCCCTCAATCACAACATATTTTCATTTCTTCATTCCTATATAAGCCATAACACTTTGCCCACTCACTCCTGCCTCCTTTTCTGGCATCTGCTACATACAATGCCCATGATATATTATTTCCAGGCTAAGACCCCGTGTTACCTGTGGATAAGTTAGTAGATACTGTCCTGCTCCGGCGATCACCCTTAAAGGCTACCAGGGAGACGGTATACCTTCTTCCTATGCCAAGACCTTGCAGCTCAAACCTCTGGTCCCAAGGCCCAAGCTTCACCTCCTAGCATGCAAACATATGTTAGAGAATTGGTTATTCCATTTGATGAGTTTGCATCAGCTAAAGTATAACACATAATAGACACCTTGCAAACTGGCCTCTTTATGGTTAAAGTTGGTACTAAATTGATTTTTAGACAATTTTTACCACCTACTGATGATCCTTGGTACTCCCCAATCTAATCCAGAATTAATGACTCAAAAAATATTTCTTGAGCACTTATAATAGACAAGAAATTTTATTAGGCAGTGCAGAAGACAAAAGGAAATATAAGGGAGAACCTTTTTCCAAAAATTGTACAGTCTAGTTTGAGAAGCTTAAAAAAGATAACTAAAAATAGAAAAGAAGCAGTATGATATAGTGGGTAGATAACTGGCCTCAGGGTCAAGAAGACCTAGGTTCAAGCCTGGCTTCTGAGACACATGCTAGCTGTGTGACCATGGGAAAGATATTTAATCTCTCATTGCTCCCAGGAAATTCCCTGTCTCTAAGTCACCAGTGAATTGCTGATCCTAATGGATAGAGGGGATTTTGATACAGTGGGGAGTTACTGCCACTGATAAACTCACAGACTAAGATTGCACCCCTGCCCTGAAAAAAAAAAATCCAAAACAATATAGGAAAAAAATAGTATATGGTAATAGTATCTGGCCAAAAGAGTGATACAGGGGGCAGATAGGTGACACAGTGGATAAAGCACTGGCCTTGGATTCAGGAGGACCTGAGTTCAAATCCAGCCTCAGATACTTGACACTTACTAGCTGTGTGACCCTGGGCAAGTCATTTAACCCTCATTGCCCCGCCAAAAAAAAAAAAAAAAAAGAATGATACAGACAGAAAGAGATAGGAGGTCAGAGTAGGGAGAGAATACTATGAGCTATGCTGTTTGGAAAAGTCTCATGAGAGAAATGACGATCTAAGCTTGGAGAGGCAGCTTGGAATTGTGGAGAAGCATTCTGTGTGCAAAAAAAAATTATGAACAATGGAACAGAGGCATATGCATAATATGCTCAGGGAGCAATAGTGAAAGATAATTTTGGAAAAGTAGATTGTGGGCAGAATTTTGTGT
Organism: Dromiciops gliroides; assembly: GCF_019393635.1. Lineage (NCBI taxonomy): Eukaryota > Metazoa > Chordata > Mammalia > Microbiotheria > Microbiotheriidae > Dromiciops > Dromiciops gliroides. Next base: position 66,731,016 of record NC_057864.1, on the reverse strand, counting down.
CCCCAACCCATAGCATCATGCTTATTGATTTGACCTTAAATATCAGGATAATAACTTTGTACTTTATTCTATAGGTAATGAGGAGCCATTGAAAGATTTAAAGCAAAGGATTGACATTTTATCAGCATTGAGCAAGATGGCTTTGACTCATGAGAAAATGAACATGACTTAGGAAGTTATTACAATAATGATAACTGATATATTTTTTTGAAAATAACTAACAGGTAGCACTTTCACATTTACAAAACAATTTCTATTTTTAAATTTCTTTGAGAGTAGAATTGGAATTCAAACTTTGGGCCCTCCTGACTCCAAGTCCAATGCTCTTAACTATCTCCAGGTACCTTTTATTTTTGGTGGGGGTTGGAAGGGGACTGGCCTGAATTTGTGAGGAGTTCAGTAGGCAGACCCCCAGTATGGAAACTCTCCATCTTCAGAGATCAGCAATTTCCTGATAATTTAGCAGGATTATCCTGGGGCCCTGAGAGATTTAGTATGCTTAATCCTTGAAATAGCATTTTAGAGCTCTAGGGTTGGTGCTCTCTGATCTCAACAAGTAATGACACCATGTTGTTTTTCAATAGTTCGAGTACAACAGATATAGGCTTAGAGTATAGTGGGGACAGTACAAAAGACATCAGTTCTCCTGTCAAAAAAATAAAATGAAGCTTCAATAATAAAAGCGATACCAGAGATAACACTCAATTCCAACATGAAATGGAGACATGAAGGATTTATAGGGTTGAACTTTTAGTTCTTAGATGGTGGGATAGTGATGCTGTGTAACACAACCAATATAATTGTTTTCTGGCCCCTCACTCCATGACAGGCCTCTATGGAACCTATGGATGGTTGTTCTACCAGAGACTGAAAACTATTGAGCAGAGACATGTATTGTTCCTATAGGTCCTGATGTGCAGAATCAGCCAAAGACATGAGGCTGGAAAGGAGCAGATCCTAAAACTCTAAAATGGGAATGTCTTATATCTAGTGCTAGATATTGTGAATCTGAGGATAATTAATGGTTTTTGAACCACTTTTATTTTTCAGGATATAAGTTCCTTAAAACATATGGCCATTTCTTTCTTTCTTTCTTTCTTTCTTTCTTTCTTTCTTTCTTTCTTTCTTTCTTTCTTTCTTTCTTTCTTTTTTTGTTTTTTATCCCTAGTACCTGGCTTATAGAGCTGAACTGAATTGAATTGAATCAAAGATATTCAGGGGAAAAAACATAATCTTTGGGAAGAATAGTAGAATATTTACCACAACTTTTTTTTTAGGTGGGAAGTTTTTATTAGAGCATAGAATATAGGTCTTATCTTGACAAGAGGAACTCAAAGTCAGTCAAAGAACAAAATATTGTGAAAAATGTGGCCTCCAGTATTACTATCCCCTGAGATTCTTTTATCCCAATCAGGCTAAGACTGGTATTATAGTAGCTATCGCAGTAGCTACCATTTATCTAAAATGAATATATATTCAGGAATCATTAGATTGTCACCCTGGGACAGCTGTGATGTGGCACATGCCCTCGGCCATTTCAGTAAAATGGGATCCTCTTCAGAATAACCAAATCTAACATGGGAGCTCTGTCCATAGTGGATATTTAATACATATTTGTTGACTGATTTACCAGATTGTCACATTGCCCAGTGGTCAGCAAGATGGCTGACTGAGCTCAGGTACTTTAAATATAGGCAAACAAAGAAGGGACAGAAAGAAAAGACATAAAAAGTCAAGTACCTTCCTGGTGCCATCTGGAGCTTGGTAAGTTAAAATATAGCCATCAATCTGAGCAGAAGGTGGCATCCAGGTCACAACACCACTAGACTGGGTCACATCAGATGCACGGAGGTTTCTGGGAGAGTCAATATCTGTTTATAAAGAGTTGGTTCATTATTATTACTAAGATAGAAAGAAAACAAAAGTATATGGGAAAGGAAAGAATGAAAACAAGGGATGATGACAAGGAGGAGGGAGGGAGGAAAAGAAATAGAAAAGGAGATGATAAAAGAGAAAGAAATAACATATAGAATATATATGTATGTGTACATATATATGTATGGGAACAGATTTTAGAAAATCATTCCATTCTAATGTGACATAAAGACAAGAACACAGAGATAATGAATGAAGAAAGACAAAAGAAAAAGAAAGGTTAGTGGAAAGAGGGAAAGAACGAATGAAAAAATATTGATTTATTAAGAGCTTGCTATGTCCTAAGCACAGAGAGAGTGACATAGAGACAGAGAGATAAAGAAAGGACACTGGCATTTTTTGTCTTCTATGTGGTCTCCCACACAAGCTCCAGATGGAATCATGTGTTATGAGAGTTGCTCTGTAGGCAAGAAAAACTAAAATTCAGCGGTACCATAATTTTCAATTATATTATTTGGGCATTTATCTCAGTTTTTTTAACCATCCCTAGAATGTATCTTGAAATTTCCATTTTTAAAAAAATCCTTGTCGGAAGTTATTGTAATTTAGCAGTCCCCCAAAAGATGCCTCCAGGCCAAAAAAAAATCCACACAAGGTCTCCGCTTAGAAGTAAATGACTGTGTTTTAATAAGAATCAAACAACTATTGTTCTGAATTAGAGCTTTATGGGTACTTTGAGTTTCTATAGCACCAACTTGGTCTGATTTCCTCAAGTAAAAGGATTGGTATACCTTCTGTTCTTTCTGTTATATGACAGAATCTAATTTCCTGCTTTGGAAATCAAATCTAAATTTAAAAAATAAAAACCCCAACATTAAAAAACCAGTTTGTTTCGGTTTAACTCCTTGATGCCAAGGTTCCCCCTCAGAATATATTGGCTGTCAGACTGAGAAGAATATAAATGAAATGAAATGAAATCTCTTGTGGCATACAGTGAAGTAAATAAGGGCTGCAGAGTTCACATGTTCTTGAGATGGAAGAAACCCTAAAGGTCAGCTAGAACAACTCCATCATTTTATAGAAGTAACACGCATAGAGAAGATAGAATCATAGATTTTTAGAGTTGGAATAGACCTTAGCAGTCATCTAGCCCAGTCTCTTCATTTTACAGATGAGAACAATGAAGCCCTGGGGAGTACAATTAATTCCTTACAGGAGTTAAGTGATTTCCCCCAAAATTACACAGGTAATTGGTGGCAGGGTGGAATTTAAACCCAAGCCATATTATCTGACTTTATATCCCTTGCTCTTCCCAGTTCACCAATCTGTACACTTATTACTAACAAACAGCACCAGAAAGAGGCTTTCCCTTTCTGGTTGTTTTTTATCCCCCACCCCAAACCTCCATCCCCAGCCCCAAGTCATCCCAAAAGAGCAGAGTTACTATTGAACTATTCTGTACTTTCCCTCGTGCATCTCCTTAACCCTCTTCCATGACCTCAGTTCCTACTTGAATGTTAGATCAGTACAACCAAATCTCTTTTCAGCAGGTAATTTCTGAAAGAAACAGTCTAGAATGCTCAGAGGCCAATATCGCTGCAATATGAAACAATAAAACAGCTTTGGGAATCATCACCAGAGTATCTTTAAAGGTCAAACATTTTATACTTTGGGCGCATCAATTAGCATTTGAACAAGCTGGGTATGTTGTGACACATGCTGGCTAGGTCTGAAACTGAACCAAGCACACACCTTTTCTTTGCTTCTCTTTCCCCATCTAAAATAAAATGGGGACGATATTGTGTGCCATCTTCTTATCTTTACAGAAATGAAAGAGGACTTCCCTCCACCAAATAACAACAGATCTATGACTTGAGGGCTTGGAGAGATTTTAGAATCTATTATTAAATAGATGGCAAGTGAACACCTGGAAAAAGAAACAGTGATCCCAAAGGACTAACAGATATTAGCCACAGTAGTAGATCAGAGGAATGCTATAAAGTTTACTTAGCCTTCAGGAAAGTATCTCATTGTATATGGGTGGAAAAGTTGGAGAAATATGGGCTAGATAACGTTTCAATTAGCTGGACTCATAACTGGTCAAATGCTCAGATATGAAGAGTAATCATTGATAGTACCACAACTGGGAAAGAAGTATCCAATGGATTACCTAGGAATTTTGGTGCTGAGCTGTTAACATTTTTATCAATGACTTAGTTAAAGGTATCAAATGAGTAAAAGAGACAAAACCAGGAGGGAGAGTCAACACATTGGATGACAAATGCAGGATCCAAAAAGATCCTGACAGGCTATAACACTAGGCTAAGATTAATAAGATTAAACTAAATGGGAAGTCTTTCATTTGGGTTCAAGACATTAATTCAGTTCCAAAGAAGAGGAGAGAAACTAAAGAGAAAAGGATTGACTTTGCAAAGTAGTGGTCTGTGAACTTGACTTCAATTCCCAATAAAATTCTAGAACACATTACTAAATGGGCAACTTATATATATATATATCTGGAAAAGGAAGTGATGATCTCAAAGAACCAAGCATGACTTCATCATGGACAGATCATGGCAGGGAAAAGACTAGTTCATGCTTCTCAATTTATAAATGGTCAAAGGATTTGAAAGGTAGTTCTCAAGAAAAGGAGTCCCAGTTACCACTAGCCATGTGAAAAAAATGCTCCAAGTCACTAATAATTAGAGAAAAGCAAATCAAAGCAACCCTGAGGTTCCATCTCAGACTTATCATATGGTAAAATTGACAAAAAAGGAAAATGACAAATGTTGGGGGAACTGTGGGGAAAATAGGCACATTGTTGCACTTTTGGTGGAACTGTGAATTGGTAGAATCATTCTGGAAAGCAATTTGGAACCTTGTCCAAGAAGTTACTAAACTGTGCATACTCTTTAACACAGTGACACCATCATTAGGCCTATATATCAAAGAGCTATAAAAAAAGAGAAGAGGGTTCTTATGTATAAAAATATTTATAGCAGCCGTTTTGTAGTAGCAAATAACTAGAAACTAAGAGGATGCTCATCAACTGGGAAATGACTGAACAAATTATGGCATATCGATGTAATGGAATATTATTGTGCTATATGAGATGAAGAAAATTTTTCATAGAAATTAGAAAGACCTACATGAACTGATGTAGAATAAGGTGATCAGAATTAGAAGAATAATATCTACTATAATATCAATATTGTAAAAATGAACAATTTTTAAGGTTAAATATTGTGTTTAGTTCCTGGGACCACATTTTAGAAAGAACATTGATAAGCTGGAGGGCAGTAACTAGAATAATAATGAGTCCATGCCACATGAGACTTGCTTAAATAAACTGGGGGTGTATAAAATGGCAGAGAAGAGTCTTGGGAAAAGGGAACGTGCTAGCTGTCTTCCAGTTTTTGTTTTTGTTTTTGTTTTTTTAGTGAGGCAATTGGGGTTAAGTGACTTGCCCAGGGTCACACAGCTAGTAAGTGTTAAGTGTCTGAGGCTGGATTTGAACTCAGGTACTCCTGACTCCAGGGCCAGTGCTCTATCCACTGCGCCACCTAGCTGCCCCTGTCTTCCAGTTTTTGAAGGGCTGCCATGTGAAAAATGAGTTCAGTGAGTTCAATGTTGCTCCAGCTAGGAGAAATGATAAAGAAGCAACTTTTAGGTTTGATGTCAGTAAAAGATTCCCAGCAATGAGAGCTGTATAAAAAAGGAGAATTGGCTGCCTCAGGAGAGGGGTGGAGTGTTTTCTCATTGGAGGTCTTCAAGAAAAGGCCAGGTGATCCCTTGTCAGTTGTCTTGTTATGAGGACTCTTAGAGGGTGTGGCTTAGACTAGATAACCACTAAGGATACTTCTAACTCTGAAAGTCTGCCAGTTGCTTGAGATAGATACAGGTTAAATGGCTTACTGAAGGACATCCTCTTCCTCCTCTGTCTCCTTCTCTCTTTTCTCCTCCTCCTTCCTCTCCTCATCATCTAGAGGCAGTTTGGTCTAGTAGACAGAAAGCAAGACTCGAAGTTGGAAAAACCTGGTTCAATTCCCAACTTTTTTTTGTTTTTTGTTTTGTTGGGTTTTTTGCAGGGCAATGAGGGTTGAGTGACTTGCCCAGGGTCACACAGCTAGTTAAGTGTCAAGTGTCTGAGGCTGGATTTGAACTCAGGTCCTCCTGAATCCAGGGCTGGTGTTTTATCCACGGCGCCACCTAGCTGCCTCCTAATTCCCAACTTTGACATTACTGCCTCTGTGATCCTGAACAGGTCACTTAACCTTTTAGTGCCCCTAACCATTCCTCAAGGACTGTAAGAGTCAGAGAGGTGGCCAATATAAAGTGATGGAGGGAGTTTCTTCATCATGAATTCCCTATAATTCTATATGAGTTCTCAGCATTTAGCACTGGGTGCTTAATTAATATGTATTGACTAACTATACTAATGAAACCACAGATTTAAAATTTTAATAATATGCAACTTTTTATAGTTACAATACACTTTACCTATATTATTCCCTTTTTTTCCTCACCACTACCCTGTGAAATAGGTAGTATATGGATAGTTTTTCCCATTGGAAAATTCATAGACTTAAAGGTTAAATAACTTGTCCAAGATCACATAGCTATTTGGGCCTTGAACTCAATCCGGTTCCTTTTCTACAATGCTGCTTTTTAACTGGGGCAGCTAAGTGGCACAGTGAATAGAGCACTGGCCCTGAAGTTGGGAGGACCTGAGTTTTAAATCTCACCAGCTGTGTGACTCTGGGCAAGTCAATTAACACTAATTGCCTTAAACATCCAGGGCCATCTCCAGTCAACCTGATAATATATCTTGCCACTGGACCCAGATGACTTGGGAGGAAAGAGTTGAGGTTGGTGACTTTGCACAGTCTTCCCTCACTTAAATCCAATTCAGTGCAAGTCATGACATCTGTTATGATCCTCTTCAAGAACAAAGGACAAACAACAACAATAACAACAACATCCTTATAATTAGCTAAAATCTATGAGCTGAAAATCAGAGCACAGGCTAAGATAAATTCACAAAAGTCTTTCTGGGGGCTCATGCCTTGGTAGAAAACAACCCCCCCGTGGGAGTGATAGAAAGATGGAAGATATGGATTCAAGTCACACTTGTGACATATTCTTTCCACCCACAGAGAGAATGGTATTGGCCTTAAGAATCAAGAAAAGGAGATTCAAGCTACCTATATGAGGTACTTTGAGTTTCTTTTTGGGGGCATAGAAGGTGGGGTATTCCAAGGTATTCCAAACTCAATCAAAGAGTAAATTAAATATGTGCCGTAGGATTAAAATAGGTCTTTGTTCTGGTATTAGGCAAGTGTCTGAATCTTAGCTACTAAATTATCCCAACTTTTCCACTTATTACGCGTGACTTTGGGGAAGACATTTGACCTTCCTGGGCCTCATTTTACTTAACTATAAAATGAGAGGATTAGACCAGATGATGTCTGTGGTGTCTTTCAACTTGAAATCTGAATCCACGAGTCTATGATTTTTTTGTTTGTTTGTTTTGTGGAGTCTGTTTCTTAAGAGAATTGATATCAGCATCAGTGGGGAGCATCCCACACAAGAAGTTCCCTTTCAATAAAGGGACAAAATCACAGACCCTTCACATGGTCAAGTACCCCTCTAAATACCTGCATAGCACATACATGACTTGGCACACATGACACAAAGGAGGCATTACTCAGAGACGGTTGTACATTAAGTTTCTCTGAGGTTTGTACTCAGATTCTTTATCTATCACTTGAGGTCTACAACACATAGAAAGACAAATATGCAGTGCAAGAAGGCCTCGACTAGTCATCAGTAAAAGCAAAGCTTGGAGGCAGATGCTTTATTATTCCCTCCTCCCTAACCCAAACAAACCTTCAGAATTGAAAGAGAAGAGACTTCTTTTCCTTCTGTGGTTAACAGTGGGTCCCTTATTACCTGTCAGTGCTTTGGTGTTGGCTTTCTTGCTCTCCCGGTCCCCCTTCACAGCCCAGACATAAACAGTGTAATCCATGCCTGGCTTCAGGCCTGTCAGGGTGGTGGTGGTCTTGGCCCTCTCCACTGGTATCTCCTTAGTCTTTCCATCAGCTGAAGTGTAGCGCACCATGTACCTGTCTATGACAGCCTGGACTGGGTCCCAGGATATAGTGGCTGTATCCTCTGTCACCTGGTTAGTCATCAAGTTCTTAGGATCATCAATTTCTTCAAGAAAAAAAATTGGGAAAGGATAAATATTGGTACCAAGTTGGGCATCATCACCGATCTATCTCCATCCTCTCATGAGGGTGAGGGAGCAAGCTTCTAGGATGATCATCAGGGTCATGCTCAACACAATAATGAAGCTATTTACTTCATGGCCACCTGGGGGAGGTAAGGGAACAGGTAGTACCCAATTCCAATTCCCCATGGTCTATCCTAAATTCATTTGGGGGGGGGGCGATGGGGGTTAAGTGACTTGCCCAGGGTCACACAGCTAGTAAGTGTCAAGTGTCTGAGGCCGGATCCAAATTCAGGTACTCCTGAATCCAGGGCCGGTGCTTTATCCACTGCGCCACCTAGCCGCCCCCCCAAATTCATTTTTTTAATCAATAGCAGCACTTCATATTTTTATATGTTATTTTTAAATTTTTATTTTATTTTTAGGTTATGGAATAAAAGAAGTATTTCTATAACACAGTACAATAAAAAGATGATTGTCCATAAAACTGCTAATCTACTATGTACTACTTGCTATTCCTTTCAAACATAACAATATTATCATTTAAATTTCCTTTTTTTCCCTTTTTTCTTCCCTACCCCAGTAGACACAAAACTTATATTTATCAGTTCTTTCTCTTGATGCAGATAGCATCTTCCTTTGGATGTCCTTTATAGTTAATTTGTATTTTTTTTAATTTCATTTTATTTTTCATTTAATAAGCATTTTTTTTACCTCGCCTTTCTGTCTTCCATTTTATTTTTCTGCCTTCCATTTTAAAGAAAAATATAGAAAAATGAGACCTTTATAATAAATATGCACAGTGTAACAGAACAATCAAAAAGTAAGAGGAACAGGATCTTCCGAACAGCATTTTGAGCCACAAAATCACCAATTAAACAGCTTCTGCTATAAGTTCCAGGGCTCTTACTTACTTAGAAATAGCGATTTCTTTAGAGTTGGGATTATTACCTTAGAGAGATTATTTAATACAGACCTCTCATTTTATAGATTTTTAAACATTTTATATATTTTCCCACCTGGACACTCTTTTGGACATGTCCATTATGCCCCCATGAATATCACTATCAGGAATTTTATCATCCTGTAAGATCACATGAGCCTTGGTGCACACACCTCAGTACCTTCTGGTCCTCTGATTACAAGGTGGAGCAAAAAGCTCCTTCCAAAGCCTCTATTCCAGAAGGTCATTCAGGCCTGCCATCTCTTCATTTCCCACTCACCTGTATTCTTTCAGATTTCTCCATCATGCCCATGCCCATATCCCCCCACTTATGGCTACCTTCTCTCTCACCCCTGCCCTCTTTTCCCACCCCCCTTTCAGCTTCCTTTTATGTCTTGTATCTCCCCCATTAGATTGTAAGCTCCTTGAAGGCAGGGGCTATTTTTTCTTTTTCATATTTTTATCCCCATTGCTTAGCATAGTGCCTGATTCATAATAAATATTTGTTGAACTAATAATTGATCACAGATGAATAAACTGAGATCTCAATAGGTTCACCAGCTTGCCCATGGTTGCATAAAGTCACACGGCTGATGGTCTAGTGTTTCTTCCATTCTATCATGTTGCTTTTCCTTACTTATATGCAGTGGTGTGTAGGTAAATGTTTAACAACTGACTCTCCAGGAGAGAAAAACCCCAATATACCTTTAAGTTTAATTTGCATTATTGACTTTTTCTCTATCACTTTCTTATGTCTAAATAATCAACAAAAGAATAAATGAAGCCCTGTCTATAGTTTGAAAATTTCTGAGGTCTAAGTGCTCCCAATGAAAACTTGACAATTGTCTTTCACTGGCTGGTTTGAGGGGGCTCCAGCACACCCCTGCTAATATCTCTGTAAAATGAATCTCTCCATTGCAACAGATATATATCAGGGTGCCTGAGGTTTTGGGGGGAAATAGCTTCTGCTAGATTCCATCAACTGACTTTGCCTTTGCCTTTTTTTCCTACATATGAATGTGTGTATATGCACACACTCACATGCATGCATGCAGACATACACACAGAGCAGAAGTAGCTTAAATTAGAGAAAAACAATGGTCTTCTCCCTTAAATACAAAGTTTGTCATGGAAAAACAGGAAGAAGGCATGAATATAGGTGAATGATAAACACTAAGGAAACTCATTTCTCAATTCCCCCTAAACTTCTTTCACTTCTTATCCTTCTCATCCAAATTTATTATTTCCTCCTTATGTTATCCCTACCACCTCTCCAATCTCTGTTAATACCCTATTCTCCTTAATTCTCCCCTATCTGTCTACTGACATTCATCCTTCATCAAGACTCTCTTTATATCATCCTCCTAAAACTTGAAATGCCCCACTCCCTGCCCCAAAAGATTGTAGACTGGCACGGTGAAGAGGCATGAGCTACTCCATGCACTACGGTATTGCTCCGAGAATAAGTCATTCATTATCCTTATCTGGGCTCCAGTTTTGTTACCTTTAAAATGTTGTAGAAGCAGACTCTGCCTTACAAGATCACACAAGTATTGTGGGTATTATTTTAATGGCCCTTCTTCTTCAAAGAGATAATAATTTGATAAGGGACCTGAAATGTTATTTTGTGTGGTTCAATAAGCAAAGCCTAAGAAATTTTTCCCAGTCTCCTAGGAGCATTTACAGGTATTGGCACAAGATGTTGCCATCATATTTCACTAGATCAAAAGGTCTTGTGAAAAGGTTCATCTGAGCCATTGAATAACATTAGGCCTGGGACAACCACAATCATTTTGCTCTTTCTTTTGGAGAATTCTAACATAAAACCATCCCAGATTGAGTTCACAATACCCTGATATCATCAACCTCAGATAGCAGCAATGTCACAGTTTAATATCAGCAGACTATCTCTGAGTCAATGAATTGGTTTCTGTTTCTCTCCTCTCCTATTACCTGTAAGGGCTTTTGTGTTGGCTTTCTTGCTCTCCTGGTCTTCTTTCACAGCCCAGACATAAACAGTGTACTCCATGCCTGGTTTCAGGTCTGTCAGGATGGTGGTGGTCTTGTCTTTCCCCACTGGTATCTCCTTGGTCTCTCCATCAACTGAGGTGTAGCGCACCATGTACTTGTCTATGACAGCTTGGACAGGGTTCCAGGATATGGTGGCTGTGTCCTCTGTCACTTGATCAGTAACTAGGTTTCTAGGGCTATCAATCTCTGAAAGAAAAAGAGGTGATCAATAACAAGACTATTAATAAGCACCAAAGTATATGATCTGAAGTTCATTTATCTTGGTCTGAGATAATTTCAGGTCTTTCATGCTTTTCAAAAGAGGCATTTTATTCTGTCTTATCATATTATTTTCAAATTGTATCATTTGCCCTGGGTGTGAGCATGTCTCACCAACTTGTTGATTAGTTTTACAGGAAGATAGCATACTATTTTAGGAAAAGCATAGAATTAAAGATCAGAACTTATTATTTTCCTCTCATAATCCTATCCCTCTTCCCAAGTTCACTATTTCTGTTATGGGTACCAGAGTCCCACCATCTTTTTGGTCACCCAATTATACAACTTGTCGTCCTTAACTCTTCACTTTCATTCACCCCCCCAATCAGTTATAAAGTTTTATGAAGTCTAACTTTTTAGAATCTTTTGCATCCATCTCTTTCCACCCACATAGCCATCTCCCTAGTTTAAACTATTACAGTAATCTCCTGATTGGTTTTCTTGTAATTAATCTCTCTCCTCTCCAATCCATCCTCCACACAACTGATAAAATTATATCACTAACATATAGATCTGTGCATGTCACTATCTTGAATTATAACTTTCAATGGCTCCTTATTGCTTCTATGATAAAACTCAAGCGCCTCTGTTTAGCTTTAAAGCCTCTGAGGTTAATTACACACATTCCCCTTTATATCCATTGCATTGCAGACAAATTAGACAAATGACATGAAAAAAAGTAATGTACAAAGTATAGAGAGAGGATGAATTGGAAATAATCAATAGAGGGAAGGCACAAGCATTAAGGGAGATCATGAAAAGCCTGTTATAGAAGATGGAATTTTAACTGAGACTTGAAGGAAGACAGAGAAGCCAGGAGGTAGAAATAAGGAGAGAAAGTGTTCCAGGCATAGGGAGACAGGCAATGAAAAGGCCCAAAGTCTGGAGATAGAGGATCTTGTGTGAGGAAGAACAAAGAGGCAAGTGTCACTGGCAAGGGAGTAAGGTGTAAGGAATCACTGTTCACAGTGGTGTGTGTACAGAACTATAAATCACTCCAGTGACCAGGACTCTGTTCCAGGACCCAGACATAGAGGAGGGCATGTCTCCTGGTAGTGGAACCTTCTCCCACCTCAGTGTATGGTCCTCCACAAACATGCATGACCATACTTCAAAACAACCTTTAGTCTGCCCCTCTCACAACTTTATACCCACTTAAGGACAAAGACTAGATTTTCTATCATATGAGCCATGTCCTTGCTAATGTGACTGTGCCCATGGCTAGATTGTCCTCTTCAAAGCAGGCACCTCTTGATTTTGTATTCTCTTTTCCCTCTCATCTGTTCATGATAAGACCTGGAAATATAGATAAAAGGGGGAAGTAGAGAAGAGTGACAGAAATATTTGTCCAATCGTGATACAGAGAACATTACAGCAAGGTCCCGATGAATGTCAATGATGAATATCATGGAGAGGTTTCATGTGTTCAAAATTGCACTCTTCCAAGTTATAATTATGTAAAATGTGGTCATTGGTTCCAGCCCAATGGAAGTAGGCACCATAGATTCAAATAATGTTTCCATTTCACAAGATTCATTATTTGTACTAATTGGGACCTTACTTATACAACAGTCCTAATTTAAAAGAAGTTATTAAAGGGAATTAGAAATGTGGGCTATGCATAATGAGGGAAAAGGGAACAGTGACCCTCTTGCTCATATGATGTCATTCTGCATCACTGTAGAAGAAAGAAAAAAGACTTGGATAAACCAGCTAGGAGTCAGCAAGGTGGATAGGAAGCTAGGTCAGGAGTCAAGAAGCCCTGAGTTCAAATTGGCCTCAAACACATTATGTGACCATGGAGAAATCTCTTAACCTCTCTAAGTCTATTTCCTCAACTGCAAAATGGGGTTAATTTAAAAATGGTGTTAATAACAGCACTAATCTCACAAGGTTATTATGAGGATAAAATGAGATACTATATATAAAACATTTAGGACAGTACATAGCACATAGCAGGCATTTAATAAACACATGTTCCCTTTTATTTCCTGTAGGACTACTTTGTAGTCTCTTATGTTTTCAGGTTATCGTGATCCATTACCTGTTGGTGCTATTGTGTTGGCCTTCTTGCTCTCCCGGTCCCCCTTCACAGCCCAAACATAAACAGTGTAATCCATGCCTGGCTTCAGGTCCATCAGAGTGGTGGTGGTCTTGTCCTCCCCCACTGGTATCTCCTTGGTCTCCCCATCAGCTGAGGTGTAGCGTACCATGTACCTGTCTATGACAGCCTGGACAGGGTCCCAGGATATGGTGGCTGTGTCCTCTGTCACCTGATCAGTTATCAGATTCTTTGGGTCATCAATTTCTTTAAGAAAAAGTGTGGGAAAAGATAAGCATTGGTACCAATTTGGTCATAAGCACCGAACAATCTTTATGAGTACTGGTGGAGATGGCAAGCCTCATCATGGCCATTTTCTACACAATAATCAGGCCCTTCCTCTTATAGACACCTGAGAGAGTTCATGGAACAAATAATTCCTGATTCCCCTTTCCCAGGGTCCATTCTAAGTTTATTCTTTTGGCCCTCCTTGGATATATAGCTTCTCAAAGAAGGAGAAAAATGGATCAGCTGCAGAACAACTCTTCTACAACAAAAATAGTCAGCCTTACTATTTAAGGCCAGCTGAAAACATCTGAATAAACAAATTATTAATTCCCAGGAATATAGCTGAGAGATTGTATATAAGCATAGCTCTTCCTTCTTATCTTAAAAATAGCTAGAAATGTGCCAGATGAACTGAAAGAACAATTAAAATATTGAATGGAAGGAAATCCCCACAGAAAAATCAGAACAGATATTTTGGAATTGAGGAAAAAAAGAAAAGGTGCTGATGCTATAAAGAAATAATATGGAGTAAGGGAGTGGAAGGAAAACATTTCAGGAAAGAATAAAGTTATAATAACTATATCTAGAACTCTAAAGGGGGGGAATGGGGGAATCATAAGAAATCTGAAGGTGCATAGAAGATCTAATAAAATAAACAAAAAAAGGAAGTGAAAATTAGAACTCAATGAAAACTTCTAAAGTAGAACTTACAGCTTTAAATATAGCAAAGGGGGGCAACCTGATAAAAAGAATGGAGGCAATAGAACTCAAGAATTTAATAACACAACAAGAATTATTAGAACAAAGTTGAAAGACAGCAAAATCAGAAAATGTTAGGTCACTACATAATCAACCTGGAAGACAAGTCTTGGAGAGAGAATTTTTAAATCATTTGTGTTGCAGAATACCAAGATGAAGCAAAAAGCCTGAATGCAGTATTTCAGGAAGACATAAAAGAAAGTTGCTCAGAAGTACTAGAATCAGAGAGTAAAGTATAATTGGCAAAATCCAAAGGATATCACCAGATAAAAGACCGAGGTTTATTTCAAATTTGACAGTCAAGCTCCAGAGTTCCCAGTAGCTCCGAATCTCATCCCTCTCTGAACAAGAATCTCACCTACAACATAATCAACAGGTGGTCATCCAGCCTTTGCCTGAGGACTCCAGTGAAGGGGAGCATGCTCCTGATACAACAGATTTCGCTCTTTGCTAACCCTGATTGTTAGGTAATTTTCCTGATATCAAGACTAAAATTGCTTCTTTATAATTTTAACCAATTTCTCCTTGGTTTGCCTTCTGGGCCCATGCATAATAAGTCTAATCTCTTTCCCACATGACAGTCCTTCGAATATTTAAAGATAACTATTGCAGCCTTGTCTTTTTCTTTTTTTTTAATTTAAATCTTCCCAGCTCCTTCCATCTTGGCTGCTCTCTTCCAGACATATCAATATGGCCCTCACAACTAGAACAGTCATCTACAAATAGTTTGGTCACAACAAAATATAATGGGACTATCGGCTAGATGGCAAGTGCATAGACCATTGGGCCTTAGGTCTGAAAGGCCTGAGTTCAAATGCAGCCTCAGACACTTAGCTGTGTGACCCTAGGCAAGTCACTTAACTTCTACCTCCATTTCCTCAACTGCATACTGTCTACAACTATCCTGTAAAATGAAGATAATTATGGTATCTGCCTCCCAGAGTTGTTATGAGAATCAAATATTTGTATGCACCTGACACATGGTAGACACTTAATCAATTCCTGGTCAGGGACACTATGCCTTTTTTATGGCACTGTAAGATTATATTAGCTTTCATGGCCACCATATCATACTAATGACTAATAGACTTTAGAATCCAACAAAACCACCTAAATCTTCTTCAGATAACAAGCTGTATGTCTGGCCAGTCTTATGTCCATGAGGTTTTTGGTTTGGGTTTTTTAACCCGACTGTAAGACATTTGACCTTTGTCAAATTTTATCCTATTAGATTTTAGCCGGATATTTTAACCTGTGACTCTATCATCCAGTGTATAAATTCTCCGTTGCAACTTTGTATCCTTTGCAAACTGGGTAAACATTTGCAGTGCCAGATTTTAAACTATACTACAAAGTAGTAATCATCAAAACTATTCAGTACCGGTTAAAAAACAAACATATTGATCAGCAGAAAAGATTAGGTACACAGTATACAGAAGCAAATAAGTATAGTAGCATAGTAACTGATAAATCCAAAGATCCTTGTTACTAAGATAAGTTCCAAATAGATATGTGACTTAAGCAGGATTTGTTTATTGTATGATAAACAAATTAGAGGAACAAAGAAGAAAATTCCCTTCACAGTTATGGATTGGGAAAGAGTTTATGATCAACTAAGTGATAAAGATGATCAAAGGAAATAAAATGGATCATTTTGATTTAAAAAATGTAAAAAAGTTTTTTACAAAAAAAAATCCACTGTGGTTAAAATTAGAAAAGAAACAATTACCTGAAGGAAAAAAAAATTTGTAGCAAGTTTCTCTGATAAAGGTGTCATATCCAAGATACACAAGGAACTGACACAAACATAAGAATAAGAGCAATTTCTCAATAGATAAATAATTAAAACATATAAAAAGCAATTTTCAAAAGAAAGAAATCAAGCTATCAACATCATATGAAGAAATGTTCCACATCACCATTAGAAAAATGCAAATTAAAACAACTCTAAAATTCCACCTCACACCCATCAGATGATAAAAAAGGAAACTGACAATTTTTGGAGAGGATGAGTAAAACAGGCACACTAATGAACTGAAAGTAGAACTATAAATTGATCCAACATTCTGGGGGAGGGGGAAAGGGGGGGGCAAGGATGCCAAGAAAAAAATAAAAGACCAGAAGGAATCACAGAGTAGCAGGAGATTTTTTTTTGAAAGTTACATGTTACCTTTTCTGGGTAAGGTAATTTTTTAATGTATTAATTATAGTGGCAGAAGTAGAATATCACAAACAGGGAATTAGGATGAAATAAGGAGGGGTGACAGAGGTAATTGAGCCAGAGGGTAGGGTCAAGGAGGGGAATGCTGCTAAAGAAGGAAGATTATAAAATAAAAGGGAAAAAAAATTTCAAGATCCATTTGAGATTGAGGTCTGGGCCAAGAAGGGAGAGTAGAGAAGCCTAAGATCAGTTTCTTCCAAACAATACAAAAATTATCTACCCAGTAGCAGCTAGGCCATATAGTGGATAGAGAGCTAGACCTAGAGTCAGGAAGACTCATCTTCCTGAGTTCAAATCTAGCTTCAGATTTGGTCACATTAGCTGCGAGACCCTGGGCAAGTCCCTTAACCCTGTTTGCCTCAGTTTACTCATCTGTGAAATGAGTTGGAGAAGGAAATGGCAAACCACTCCATTATCTTTGTTAAGAAAACCCCAGGGGCAGCTAGGTGGTGCAGTGGATAGAGCACCAGCCCTGGATTCAGGAGGACCTGAGTTCAAATCTGGCCTCAGACACTTAATACTTACTAGCTGTGTGACCCTGGGCAAGTCACTTAACCCCAATTGCCTCACACCAAAAAATAAAAAAACAAACAAACAAAAAAAAAAGAAAACCCCAAATGGGGTTATAGAGAACTGCACACAACTGAACAGTGAAAGTTCAAAATACAAATTTTTTTTTCTTTTAAATGGGCTGGGGGGGGAGGGAGCAGAGAGAACAAAAAAATAGCAGCATTTAATAGAGGGAAAATAAATTTAATCACAACTATGGATGTTAATAGGATAAATCTATTCATAAAATAAGGAGGAGGGTGGCAGAATGAATTAGAAATCAAAACCTAATAATTTACTCCATAGAAGAAAACACTTAAAACACAAAGATTCTTACAGTTAAAATAATGGGTTGGAGTAGAATTTATGATGACTTGACTGGATCCAAAACAGCAGGAGTAGTAATCACGATTTTAGACAGGCAACAGTAAAAATAGATACAACCAAGAAACAAACAAGGAAACTATACAGTATTACGCTTAAAGGCATTGTGGATCATCATCTTTTTTTTTTTTTTTAGTGAGACAATTGGGGCTAAGTGACTTGCCCAGGGTCACACAGCTAGTGTTAAGTGACTAAGACCAGATTTGAACTCAGGTCCTCCTGACTCCAGGGCCGGTGCTCTATCCACTGTGCCACCTAGCTGCCCCGATCATCATCATTTCTAAAAAGCATCCAAGACCCAAGGAGTGAATTAAGGCATGAAGAATAAGAGCCTTCTCTCTTCCTGGGAATGAACATTACTAGAACATTTCTGGAAGCAAAGAAGAGAACAAGGTGTAGTAATTTCTCAAGTTATAATTCTCTCTCTCCATGACAGAATGAGCTCTAGTCTCCCCAAGCATTGACTTCATTGCCCCCAATAAGTTTTTCAGTTAGAGAAACATGTCTATCAGTGTTTATTCATTGCATTTTGCCTTTGTGACAGTAAAGAAATAATGAGTCTTTCTAATTCCCCTTTTATTACCAGGGAAGTTACTTAAGTTATATCTCTATATGGTCACTGCACTAGACCATGGAATGGCTGATACATTCACTTCAACTACCTTTACAAATGGTATCCACTTAGGCAGCTAGGTGGTGCAGTGGATAGAGCACTGGCCCTGGATTCAGGAGGACCTGAGTTCAAATCCGACCTCAGATACTTGACACTTACTAGCTGTGTGACCCTGGGCAAGGCACTTAACCCCGATTGCCTCAAACCCCCCCCCAAAAAAAAAAAACCAAATGGTATCCACTAATGTAGATAAACGAACAGTAAGGCAACATGTTATTCCTAAGCAGGAATGATTTGGAATGTCATGTTTTGATCAAACATTCCATATTGTAATATATAAACCAACAAAGAGGTCTATGTAGAATAGAGGCTAAATTCTGACTCTCTCCTCTAACCTTAGAGACTAAGGAATGACCATCTTACTAGCCAATCAACATAATTCTCTCTGGCACAGCCCATGGTCAGAAGGTCCTTTAAGGAATTGTTTTGTCATCCTAAAAAGCAAACCTGTGACCCTCAATAAGAGGTCAATGCATATGGTCAGCTCCATTCCCCCATTACAACTTTCCCCTAAGTCACAGGGATACATAAAAACTAACCAGGAGTCACTGGTGACATATGCCATTTAATAGCTAGCGTTTACATAGCATTTTAAAGTTTATCAAGTGTCTTACAAATTTTATCTCATTTTACTATCAAAACAAGCCCGAGGGATAGGTGCTATTATTATCCTATCCACTTTGCAGCTGAGGAAACTGAGGCAGAGAGAAGTTAACTGACTTGCCCAGGGTCACAAAGCTAGTAGTAAATGTCTGATCTTGGACTTGAACTCAGGTCTTTGTGACGCCAGGTCCAGTACTCTGTCCACTGTATCTCCCGGCTATCTCAGCTAGGTTTAGCAAGGAACCTGAGCATGTACTCTACCAAAAGGGGGTAGCTCATATGGTCAACTTATTGAGAAGTGCCCCAGTGCAGCAGATCCTCCAATTACCCTGTTACATATATATTTCTGATTCCTCCTGAATCAGGATTTTGATGCTCCTGACTGACATCGGCTTGCAAACCCGGCACTGACTAGTATGTGTCTTCTGAACCGCGATATGGAGGAATCATTTGAAAAGCTTGTAAAAGTGGCCCCTTAGGGACAGCTAGATAGCACAGTAGATAAAGCACTGGCCCTAGATTCAGGAGTATCTGAGTTCAAATCCAGCCTCAGACGTTTGATACTTACTAGCTGTGTGACCCCAGGCAAGTCACTTAACCCTCATTGCCCCGCCCCCCCCAAAACAACAAACAAAAGTGACACCTTTGCCTAGGTGCCTCTTTGACTTGGGAGTCTGATCTGCCCTTCTGCCAAAACTGACCTTTATATGATGCCATACATTTTAAAATAACAGTGCTTTTTATAAATAAATCTTTTTTTTTTTTAACCAGACCTATGGATTTCATTGATATAGGAAAGTGCTGGTAGGGAAATTCCCTCTACCGATGCAGGTTGCTACCTACTCAGCAATTTATAGTTCTAGAGATATTCCCGAGGCAATAAGAAATTAAATGACTTGCCCAAGATCTCTCAGCCTATGTAATATCAATCAATATTTATTCAGTGCCTACAATGTACCAGACACTGTGTTAGGCACTGGGATACAAAAAGAGGCAAAAAGACCTCAAGAAACTCACAATCTAATGGGAGACAGCATGCAAACAAATTTCTACAAACAAGCTATGTACAGAATAAATAGTGAAAGGCACTAGAATTAAGAGGGTTTGGGAAAGGCTTCCTATAGAAGATGTATCAGAGGCAGGTATCCTTCATTCCTCTATGCAATAAACTCCAGGACCTCCTTATCACCTCCAGGAGAAAATATCAAATCTTTTGTTTAGCATTTAAAGACCTTCCTAACCTGGCTTCTTCCTACCTTCCCTTGTCTTCTTGTATCTACTGCCCTGCACATACTTCATGATCCAGCAACTTGGACCTCCTGGCTGATGCTCCACCTCTGTCTCCTGGCTTCCCTGGCATCTCCACTAAAATACTACTTTCTGCAAGAAGTCTTTCCTGGTCCTCCCTCTGAAATGATCTCTGAGTTTCCTGTACACAGTATATCTTGTTTGTGGGTGGTTATTTGCATGTTGCTTCCCCTTCACTTCTGCCCAATTAAATTATGAGCTTCTTTAGGCCAACTACTGGTTTTTGTCCCTTTTTTGTACCATCGGCACTTAGCCCAGTGCCTGGTGCATGAGTAGATGCTTAATAAATGCATGTTGCCTTGATTTTCTCACTCTGAGAGTGGCTCTTTGTAAACTCCATCATATTGCCTCTCAAAGTAATTCTTAATTGGGGGAGAGAGTATAGACGACCTGACTAGGGAAACTTAAATTGTTTATGAAAGAAGAAACAGGAGAAAGCTCTGAGAGTTAAAAAGGGACTTCAGAGGGGCAGCTAGGTGACACAGTGGATAGAGCACTGGCCCTGGAGTCAGGAGGATCTGAGTTCAAATCCAGCCTCAGACATTTAACACTTACTAGCTGTGTGACCCTGGGCAAGTCACTTAACCCCAATTGCCTCACCAAAAAAGAAAAAAAAAAGGAACTTCAGAGGTGATTTAATCCAGTCACCCTGTTTTATAAATGAGCACAATGAGACTGAGAGGGGTGACAGCATCCCCCCACCCCTGGCCCAGCCCCCAGCCCAACCCCCAAGACCACAGAGCAGCTGAGCCTGGACTAGAATGCAGGCCTTCTATCGGTCTGTCAGACAATATACATTTATTAAGCACCTACTATGTGATGAGAACTGTGCCAAGTGCTGGGCATACAAAGAAAGATAGAAGGCAATCCCTGCTCTCAAAGAGCTCATAACCTAAATTCTGACTCCACGTGCAGAATATTTTCCATTATATTCAGTTTCTGAGTGAAATCAAAAATAAAGAGAAACAGTATGGTACAATGGAAAGAGCACTGAATTTTCAGTCAAAGAACCTGAGTTCAAATGCCAGGTCTTTGTACTTACCATATGTTCGACATTGAAAAAATCACTTCATTTCTCTGAGTCTCATTTATAAATGAGGAAAATGGATTAGATGACCCCT
Source organism: Dromiciops gliroides (assembly GCF_019393635.1). Taxonomy (NCBI): domain Eukaryota; kingdom Metazoa; phylum Chordata; class Mammalia; order Microbiotheria; family Microbiotheriidae; genus Dromiciops; species Dromiciops gliroides. Next base: position 66,709,730 of record NC_057864.1, on the reverse strand, counting down.
AAAGCCCAATCTAGTTGGGTTTGTTTTTTAAGTCTAGTCTTATCCTATACCTGAAGGGATGACCCCTAAGGAAAGAATAGAACACTGATTTTTTTTTAAATCAAGAATTAAAGTTAATTACATAACAGCTACAGAGCAATTTTTAATTGATTTAATAAGAAAACAATTGTGTGATTTGGAATGCCCAGATGTATTACAAATAAACGCACAAACAACAATGATATCAACTTGGGGCAGCTAGGTGGCGCAGTGGATAGAGCACTGGCCCTGGAGTCAGGAGGACCTGAGTTCAAATCTGGCCTCAGACACTTAACACTTACTAGCTGTGTGACCCTGGGCAAGTCACTTAACCCCAATTGCCTCACCAACAAAAAACAAAAAACAATGACATCAACTTTCTCTTCTCTGCGTTGGCAGCTTTAATGGAGGGACCACTGGAGCTGCTTACTAGAAGGTGATCCTTGGAAAGGAACTTATCCTCTGCTCCTCAGGTGTCTCTTCTATAAAACAGAGATCATCATATTTGCATTACCTGCCTCACAGGATTGTTGTCCAGAAAGCCCTCTGTGAAGCATAAAGTCAATATAAAAAATATGAGTTGTTACCTGTTGGGGCTTTGGTGTTGGCTTTCTTGCTCTCCCGGTCCCCCTTCACAGCCCAGACATAAACAGTGTAATCCATGCCTGGCTTCAGGCCTGTCAGGACAGTGCCAGTCTTGTCCTTCTCCACTGGTATCTCCACGGTCTCTCCATCAGCTGAGGTGTAGCGCACCACGTACTTGTCTATGACAGCCTGGACAGGGTCCCAGGATATGGTGGCTGTGTCCTCTGTCACCCGATCAGTTATCAGGTTCTTGGGATCATCAATTTCTTTAAGAAGAATGTTTAGAGAAGGATAAGCATTGACACCAAGTTGCCCCAATACATTTTTATGGATAAAGATGGAGATGGAATTCCCAGGACCATCATCAGGGTCCCCTTCTGCATAATAACAAAGCCATCCCCCTCATGGCCACTGGGGAATATCCATAGAACAAGAAGTACCTGGTACTTCTACATTCCTTAGAGTCTATTACCGTAAGTTAATTTCTTTGGGCCATTTCTGAACTTGCAATTTCTCAGAGTTGGGGGAATTGGGTCTCTCTTTGGAGCAGCATTTGGAACCACCAAAAACACCGATTAGACTGACTTCCGGTAGGATTTCCAAGTCATTAAATTACTGTTTCATTTAGGGCTTCTTCTCTGAAGAGCTCAGGGTATCTTTATAGTAAGATTCCAGGAAATGGTATTAACAAGTAGCTCAATAACTGTTAATATGGAATGTTCTTTCTGTCTCTTTGTCTCTCTCTGTCTCTGTCTCTCTGTGTGTCTCTGTGCTGTCTCTGTCTCTCTCTCTCTCTGTGTCTCTCTCTCTATCTCTATCTCTCTGTCTCTCTCTCTCTGTCTCTGTCTCTCTGTCTCTCTCCCTCTCTCTCTCTTCAGTACTGGGACCAGCTCTGCCATCTTGCTATTTCTATCATATCGTTAAGGCTTCTGAACAACTTATTCTACCTTCATGCCACGTTACCTTGACACTATAGACAGACCAGATGTGATATGATTTAGAGTTCAGTGAGGCCTTGTGGAACCTCTAGTCCTAATTTCTCATTTTGCAGTGGAGGGAATTGAGGTCCTGAGAAGTTAAATGATTTGCCGAGGGTGATACGGTAGTAATTAGCAGAACTGAACTTTGAGGCTAAGTTGTCTGATTCTAAATCTAGGGCTTTCTCCAATATACCTGTAATAACGGGAGGAATTACTGATTTCCTGGTCTGGAACACATGGAGCTCTAAGCATGCTCACTGCTCCCTCGGATGGTCAGGCCCCTTGCTAAAGAAGATTCAGAACCAGAGGCTTCTGATTGGTCCCTGTATGCCTCCCCTGGGTCAGCCACTGAACAACAGGATTTGCCCACTTAGTAGAATTTAAAGGGAGGGACAAAATCCACTCTCACTCTTCCTCCCTCACCTAGATGTGGCTTGGAATTCTGAGAGCTCTTTCTTAGACTCCTCAGCTGATTAGGGAAGAGGAAGGGGGGTAGGGGCAGGAATTTTGCCCCCTTGCCCCATGTCTGGCAGCTTTAGTAGCTGCACAAACACAGCAGCAAGGATATGAGCAATCTGGGGGGGGGGGGGGTCACTCCTGCTTTCTAGTTTTGTTTTTGTTTCTCTGAGTACAGGTACCCAAATAGAAATTCTGAGCTGGACATCTCCAGCCTTTGTGGCTCCCTGGAGGACTTGAGGAGTCATTAATAATCTGGTAAATTGCAGCAGGAGGTACTCCCTACAGCTTCAATGCTTCTCTCTGAAGAGAAGGGAACCACAACCAGGAGGAGGAGGAGCCCTGTCTCACTAGAAATATGGACCTGCAGGGAAGAGCTCAGGACAGAGCCAAAGTGGGAGTGAAATGACTGTTCCAGGCTTGTCGACAAGCATTTATGAAGCATTCGCTAAGTTCTGGGCATAGCACTAAGCACAAGAAATACAAATACAAGCAAAAAGAGATAGTCCCTGTCCTCAAAAATCATACATATGACAACATATAAAAGAGGACTAAAGGGGGGTGGGGGGGCAAAGAAGGAAAGAATTCCAGAAAGTTGGAAACAGAACCAGGAAAGGAGTGAAGGAGTGAGTTTGACTGACTTGGGCAGTGCCTCAAAATGGAGGTTTCAGGGGAAACTCTCTAATGGTAGGAAGATCCCTCAAAATGTTTTCTGTTTTGATATTTTAAGTACCAATGGGCCAGGCAAGTATAATAGGAGGCATGATATGCTGTTTATTTAATTTTTTTTTTTAGCAAGGCAATTGGGGTTAAGTGACTTGCCCAGGGTCACACAGCTAGTAAGTGTTAAGTGTCTGAGGCCAGATTTGAACTCAGGTACTCCTGACTCCAGAGCCGGTGCTCTATCCACTGCGCCACCTAGCTGTCCCTATGCTGTTTAATTTTAAGTCTGTCAATGCATATTTAAGGAATCTTCAGTGTTTTAACTCTTTCTGTTGTGGCAGGAGAAATAAATAGCTGTCCTATACCTGATAAAAGTAGTACACTGAGTATCTTTCTAGAAGGGACCCTAAATATCCCTTTGAGGCAGACCTTAGACATGAGTCATACATAAGCTTTAGAAGATTTTTCCCTGGGGTTCTGGGTGATGGCATAAAGAACCAGAGGCCAGGAGAGACTCTCCATAGTGAATATGGGCCCTGTGAGTTCAGAACTGGACCCCCTCAGTGGGAGAAAGAGCCTCCAACCCCTTGTTCTAGCAGGGTTCGGGTCATCCTTTCTGCCCTACACCACATGGCCATCCCATTGGTAAGTCTTCCAAGGAAGCAGCAGTCATAATTTAACATTGGCTAGTTATTTCTGAATAAGTAAAAAAAAATAAAAAGACTGATAAATTAGGAGTCAGAAGACATGAGTTAATAACAACAATAAAAAATAGCATTTACAAGGTGCTTTAAAGTTTGCAAACCACTTTATAAATATTATCTCATATCCCCACAACAACCCTGGGAGGTAGGTTTTATTAATATCACCATTTTACAGATGAGAATAGTGAGAAAGAGACTAAGTGGCTTGTCCAGGGTCAAACAGCTTGTTAAGCATCTGAGACAGTGTTTGAATTCAAGTTTTACTATCTCCAGGTCCAGTGCTCTTCCCACTATGCTACCTAGCTACAAGTGAAATCAATATATTGCTATTTGTTAGAATTCAGTCCTTAGAAAATTACTTAATCTCTCTGTGCCTCAATTGCCTCTTCTATAAAACAAAGATAATAATACTTGCATACCTACATCACAGGATTGTTACCAAGAAAGCACACTGAACTATAAAGCTAATATAAAAAGCAAACTGTTATTTGTAATGATATTGTTACTTTTGTTTACCTGTTGGGGCTTTGGTATTGGCTTTCTTACTCTCCCGGTCCCCCTTCACAGCCCAGACATAAACAGTGTAATCCATGCCTGGCTTCAGGTCTGTCAGGACAGTGGTGGTCTCGTCCTTCCCCACTGGTATCTCATTGGTCTCTCCATCAGCTGAGGTGTAGCGCACCATGTACCTGTCTATGACAGCCTGGACAGGATTCCAGGATATGGTGGCTGTGTCCTCTGTCACCCGATCAGTTACCAGATTCTTGGGGTCATCAATTTCTTTGAGAAAAAAGTTTGGAGAAGGATAAGCACTGGCACCAAATTGGCCATTGCCTTCAATCCATTCTTATGAGGATGGGGCAGAGATGGCAAGCTTCCCAAAATGTGGGATTTGAGAATCACAGAACATGAGAACTGGAAGGGACTTTATCCTTAAAGCATTATTCAGTCAGCAATGTTATTGCCTTCATGGACTGCGAGTGGGAAGGGGAGCTAAGGGAACAGATGGGTACTTCCAGGATGTACAGCTCCCCAAATTAGGGACAGAACAATTTCTTCTGAGTAACCTTTTCATCCAGCAAAACCACTGGTTCAATTGATATTTCTTATTTAAAGACCATCATAACCTAGCCACAACTTGTGTGTTTAGTCTCTTTGGACATTATTCCCCCTCCCACATGCTGCAATCTAGCCCCATACCATATGTGATTGCTCCTGTCTCCTTGTATAAAATGTACTCCCTTCTTATGTCTACCTCATGGAATTCTTCTCTTTCTTCAAGATAATAATAATTGCTAATATTTACATAGCACTTACTATGTACCAAGCACTGGGCTTTGCAATTATTATCTCATTTGATCCTCATAACAACACTGGGAGGTAGGTGCTATTTTTACCCCAATTTTAGAGATGAGAAAGCTGACAGAGCACCACATGAAGCTTTTCTTGACATTTCCCACTCCCTCACCATCAGCTGCTAGTGTCCTCCCTCCCAACTAACTTATACTTAACTACCTTGAATTAATTTGTGTTTATTCTCCTTATATTTAGTATGCATTTCCTCATATGGGTTTACTGTCTCACCCATTAGAATGCAAGCTCCCTGAGAAGAGGGATTATTTCATTTGCTATAGTTATATCCTCACAACCTAGCACAATGTGTGGCACATTTTTCAGTCGTGTCTGACTCTTCCTTACCCCCTTTTGGGGTATTCTTGGCAAAGATGCCGGAATGGTTTGCCATTTGCTTCTCCAGCTCATTTTACAGAGAAAGAAACTGAGGCAAACAGGGTGAAGTGACTTGCTTGGGGTCATACAGTTAGTAAGTATCTGAGGCCAGAGTTTGGCACATAATAGGTGCTTAATAAATACTTAATTAATTGACTTATTGATTGATTTTATGTAGGACTTCTTTGTGGAAATTATTACTTTCTTTTTGTAAGGGTCCTAGAAATGGTATACAAGAGTCTCAATAAGATAACCTTAATAAAAGTTTTACAAATCTCTTCAAGAGGGATTATTAATACAAAATGTCACTCATCCATATAAACAGACTTAGAGGCCATTTAAACACAACAGTGTGGCCAGTACCATGACCTGTGCTGCCAACTTGCTATTTTTCTCAGCTCTTTTAACACTTTTAAGCAGTAAATTATTCCAATTTGCTATCATAGATCCATAATCTTAAAATTGACCACCAGGTGGCCACCTATGAATGAGAAAATGGTGGGGGCAGGAAGCATTTGCTCCCATTGACAACAGTGTTGTGAAAAGACCACTCTATTTGCACTTAGAGAACAGGGATGTAAAACATCATTTCTGTCACTTAATAGTTTTGTGATCTTGGAAAAATTATTTCTCCTCTCAGCCTTGATTTGTTTGTTTTTTAAATTGGGACAATAAAACTCATTAGCCACAGCTTCTTCTTCTTCTTCTTTTTTTTTTTTTAAGCACACTGTGGACAGAAAAGTGTTACCTAATGTGAGCTAGTAATGGCACCATTTCCTTCTGTTACCTGTTGGGGCTTTGGTGTTGGCTTTCTTGCTCTCCTGGTCCCCTTTTTCAGCCCAGACATAGACAGTATAATCCATGCCTGGCCTCAAGCCGGTTAGTAGAGTAGTAGTCTTGTCTTTCTCCACTGGCATGTCCTTGGTCTCTCCATCAGCAGAGGCATAGCGCACCAGGTACCTGTCTATGACAGCCTGAACTGGGTCCCAGGAGATGGTGGCTGTATCCTCAGTTACACGTTCAGTTACCAGATTGGTTGGGCTGTCGATTTCTTTAAGATAAATATCCGGGAAGAGAAGTTTAATGTTTCTAATTCTGAAAGGCTAGCATATACACAAATAAATATTATCTGGCTAAAAAAATGTCTATGTCCATTTAGCTACACAGCAACAGCATTTTCCCAACCTAAAATCAGGACACGTGGCCGGAGGAAAGACAGTCTCACAAATACCAGGACATGTGGTTTTTTCCAAAACCTCATCAGAAGTTCTTTCTTTTCATAAAACAAGGACCATGCCAAAAAAACCCAGGATATATTCCCCTTAATTACATGCCAAGAGTTGTGGTGGTTTAAGCCTTTAACCCAGTGGTCTGAAATTCCAAGTGAGTTAATATCCTATAATCAGAATTAGGTCTTTTAGATAAAGTCAACATCCCATTTTAACTGCTAGAACTTTGTCCTTAAATTGTCTTCTTAAAAAGTTTCAATCAATCACAAGTTTCTTCTGCTCCTTATTTTTATGTAGTGTACTATTTTAGTTCCTGTTCTTTGAACTTCAAAGACATTTTAATTCAATGATTCATAATTTCATTAGCATGGATAATCCTGCCACCACTATAGATTGCAAACCCTCCAGACCTTAGCACACAGTCTTAGTGAGTTTCTGTGGCTAAAAAAAAATCAGCATCTATTGGCTAACCATTTGCTGATAAGCCTCTACAAAATAGGTATTCATTGCCAAGCAACATGAAGATAATTTTGATCAAGTACTTGGACAAGCAGAACCATGAACAATTGGAAGAGATCAGGAAAGGCCTCCTGTAAGAGAAGATGCTTCAGTAGAGCCTTGGATAGAACCCCAAAGTATTAAAAAGAAACAGATCAGTCAAAAAGCAGAACTAGGCCAGTCCATATTAAAAGACTACTCTGGAAAGTGGGTTCTGCCTAAATGGTAGCCACACAGCATTTGAAATACTGTTTCTCATGCCAAATGCCAATTCCTATTCAAAATCAAACACTGAGCTTACAATTTACGTTGATGGAAGAGAGAAATGCATTAACTAGAATGAACCTGTTTTCAACAGCCACCTGTCAAAAAGACCAGGTTGTTGTTTTTTTGTTTTGTTCATCTTTGGAAACATGAGTGATCTCCCTAAGCAGGCTGCCCTGGATTAATGGATAGCACCAACGAGAGTGGAGGGTTGAACAGAGAAAGAATCACATTGCTGCTCAAGAGTGAAGTCTTGTGGTGTCCATGGGCCTCACAGTTGACTAAATGTCTATAGGAAGGATGTGTGTAGGATTTCCGAAAGCTTAAAGGCATATTCAGTACATTTGTTTCTGTCACATTGGAATGCCAACCACCTCCTTGCTCTCTGAAAAAGGCCTATATTCTATGCACAGTACCCACTAGTCACTGCAAACCAAGATAAGCTTTCAACTGTTTTGTCAGCCAAATGTTTCAAGCTTTCATGTCCAGAAATGAAAATTAGAAAGTGTCAGCTAATTCTAGGAAAACGCTGCATGAACTTACCGTCCAATTAAGTGTGACCTACAATATGAGGGGAAGAAAAACAACTATGTATGTGCTAAAGCTTATCTGAGGCTAAAAAGGCAAAATTCAATTAAGAAAAGAAATCACGTTTGTTTCTCTGAATATTTTGACACCCCAGCTGTCAAAACTGAGTACCAGCCTCATGATGCCAGATCACCCTTCTCCCTCAGGGAGTTTCTCAGTTTTTATTTCCTTCTCTCCTTGTGAGAGTCAGTGTAATACAGTTCTCTAAATATGAAATCTTGAACCATGGGGATCCAAAACTATATACACATGGACAAATCACAACCTCTCCAAGCCTCAGTTTCCTCATCTGTAAAATGGGCCTAAAAGTGACTGTACCTCATAGGATTATTGTGAGGATCAAGTGAAATAAGGACTGTAAAAGCACCTCTTAAAGTCACCATATGCATTTCAGCTGTCGTTACCTGTCAAGGCCTTGGTGTTGGCTTTCTTGCTTTCTTGGTTCCCCTTCTCAGCCCATACATGGACAGTGTACTCCATGCCAGGATTCAAGCCCGTCAGAACGGTGCTGCTCTTATCCTTCCCCACCTTCGTAGACTTGACCTCTCCATCAGCAGAGGTGTAGCGCACCACGTACTTATCTATGAGGGCCTGAACAGGATCCCAGGAGACCGTAGCCGTATCCTCCGTCACTCTATCAGTCACCACGTTGGTGGGACTGTCAATCCCTTCAAAAAAATATTTGAATGAGAAAGTTAGCACCAGGGGCATCTTTTGGGGCTATCTTTGGGCGAGATGGGCTGGCACAAAAACGTTCCTTGTCTTGCCATTTTTGTCCTTATTTGAAAACTTGTAGGAGGTCAGTGTATGCTTTCCCCTCCTCCCATTTGTTTAACTCCTTTCATAAGGTACCTAGCACTGTCCCATACCTAGATAGGTGCCAAGGGCAGCTAAAAGGCACAGTCAATACAGGACAGGATTTCAAGTCAGGAAGGCCTGAGCTCAAATCTGGCCTCAGATTTAGCAACTGTGTGCTCCTGGGCAAGTCACTTAACCCCTCTCTGCTTCAGTTTCTTCATCTAAAAAAATGAGGCTAATAGCAAAGCCTGACTTTCAGGGTTATTGTTAAGGGCCAAATGAGAAAACATATGGAGAACTCTTTGCAATTTTTAAAGTGCTATTTAAATGGGCTTCTTAGGGGCAGCTAAGTGGCACAGTGGATAGAGCACCGGCCCTGGAGTCAGGAGTACCTGAGTTCAAATCCCACCTCAGACACTTAACACTTACTAGCTGTGTGACCCTAGGCAAGTCACTTAACCCCAAAACAAAAAATAAATGGGCTTCTTATAGGGACCCAATGGCTAAAAAAAAAAAAGTACTGCAGCAACTACTCATACTATGATAGGGAACCCCAGAAAGTCTCTGGGGGAACTTCCAAGGGAAACCTCCTGAGAATCGTGGCCGCACTAGGCGGAGCCTCAACAACTGCTCTCAGAAAGCTGGGATCACCAACATCTTTCACAGTACATGTCAGAGATGATCAGGGCAGCCTCCTGGTTTGCTGGGGTGGGTTACCCCCTTGTGCTTCTGCTCCTTTCTGCAGGAAAAGGTCTCTGACTCTTTCCTGCACGTCAAAACCATGCCTTGCTTAGATGACATAGAAATTCCTTATGGCTGATTCCCATGATTAGGGGATTGTATCCAAGATTCCTGGTGACACATTTAGAAAGAGCTGCCCACCTGGTGAGTTATAAGAGTAGCAGAGGAGAAATAGCTCCTCCATTAAGAGATTCTTTTCGAAAATAATAAATGTTGGAGAAGCTGTGGGAAAATTGGAACACTAATCCATTGTTGGTGGAGCTGTGAACTGATCCAACCATTCTGAAGAGCAATTTGGAATTATGCCCAAAGGGCGATAAAGCTGTGCATACCCTTTGACCCAGCAATACCACTTTTGGGTCTTTTTCCCAAAGAGATCATGGAAGGGGGAAAGGGACCCACATGTACAAAAATATTTATAGCTGCTCTTTATGTGGTGGCAAGGAATTGGAAGTTGAGGGGGTGCCCATCAATTGGGGAATGGCTGGACAAGTTGTGGCATATGAATACAATGGAATACTATTGTGCTATAAGAAACGATGAGCACGAGGAGTTCAGAGAAACCTGGAGGGTCTTGCATGGGCTGATGATGAGTGAGATGAGCAGAACTAGAAGAACACTGTACACAGTAACATCAACACTGAGTGTTGATCTACTGTGATGGACTGTATTCTTCTCACCAGTGCAATGGTACAGAAGAGTTCCAGGGAACTCGTGATGGAGGAGGATCTCCAAATCCAGGGAAAAAAAAAAAAAAAAGAACTGCGGAGTATAGATGCTGAATGAACCATACTATTTCTTTTGGTTTTGATGCTGTTGGTTTTTTTTCTATTTTGAGGTTTTTCATCATTGCTCTGATTTTTTCTCTTATAACGTGACTAATGCAGAAATAGGATTAATGTTATTATGTGTATATCTATATCTATATCTATATATATAACCTATATCAGATTACCTGCTGTCTAGGGGAGGGAGGAGGGAGGGGAGGAAGGGAGGGAGAAAAATCTGAAATTGTAAAGCTTGTATAAACAAAAGTTGAGAACTATCTTTACATGTAAAGGGAAAAAAAAAAGAGATTCTTTTCCAGAAGTTTCTCTCCCCTGGACTCCGTATGTGTGGGGAGGATAGAGAAGAAGAATAGGGGATTTCTCTCCAGGGGAACTTCTGATTGGATTTGCTGCATCATTTCAAGAAGGCACATATTCTCCAACAAGAGGCCAGACACCAAAGGAAGAGGTCAGAGGGCATTCACAGCTCCACAAGAGCTGCTTCCCTCCAACAAATGAGGGGGTTCCCTTGATCATCTGTCTACCCTAGTAACTTCTTTCCATGCCTCTCCTCTTCAGTACTGGTGCTAAGGGGAAGCAGGCACATACCCAGGGCTTTGAGACATTAAGTTGGGGGAAGGGGGCTTGAATAAGAAACAAAAATGCTAGGAAGAACAGGAGAAAAGATCAGGACTTTATCTAAGTCTCAAATCTTTTCTTCATATGCACAGTCCTTTTTTTTTCTTTTCTTTTCTTCTTTGCAGGGAAATGAGTGTTAAGTGACTTGCCCAAAGTCACACAGCTAGTAAGTGTCTGAGGCCAAATTTGAACTCAGGTCTTCCTGAATCTAAGGCTGGTGCTTTATCCACTGTGCCACCTAGCTACCCTCCACATGCACGGTCTTGATCTAGGTGCTTACCTACCTTACCCAAATCATGACACCCCATTCCCAAATCTTCCCCACATCCCCAGGGACTACAGGAATTCTACTTAATGGGGAAGAATCCTGTATGCTTTGGGTATCCAACTACAGGGTGAAAGGGATAAAATGAGATATGGGAATACCAACTGAGCTGGTACAAATGAAAAGGAAAATGTACTCCCTTTCCCTTTTCTTTCCTCCTCTCTCTAATCTAAAGATGGTTATGGAAAAGAGCTATCTCCATTTGGCAATATGTCCCATTCCCAAAACCCAGGAATAATTATCTGGCAATAAATAGATGTGGAAAGGTGGATCATTTAGGGTATTTATATGATAGAATCTTCAAGGAGAAAGGTCATTGCCTGAAAAGGCAAGCTCAGCAGCTCTAAAACCACCCAGCATTATATCAAAAAGCTGTGGGTATGATTAAGCAAAATTTCCATTCCAGATCCAAAGGCTGGATACTCATTGAGTAGCTATGGATTCCTGGCCAAGTCGGAGATGAGTAACAGCTGCAGGAGCTGCTAGACAGACTTCTCCCCCATATCCTTCTGCTTGGACCTCCTCCTCACATTAAAGAGATAGCGTCCTACCATTCGAAATCACAGACTTAAGCTGGGACCTGCCTCTGATCAGTCTAGAGGAAAAAACCCAAAGGCTAAGCCATGAGACCAACCCTTAGATTTCAAGCTTTCATTTTAATATAGGAAGACCCCACTTCTTCAAGGAATAGGGATAGGGTTTAGACATGGAATTTCACTGATATAGGTAACTCCTTGATGAGGAACTCTCTTAACCCAAACACATTATCACTTTCACTAAAACTTATATTTTCAAAGAATTGCCTAGAGAGCTGAGAGTTTAAATGACTTACCCAGAAAGAAACCCAATTTATAAAAATTTGAATTTAACTAACAGACAAGTTAGGATAGACTTGTGACATTACAAAGGGATGTATCCCAAGGTTCTCATAGTGAAAGATTGGACTAAGTCTACACATTGCCAATGGCAATGCCAAGCAGCATATGCCCACAGGCAAGAAGGCCTGAGTTAACATGCTTGTCCCATATTTGTCTTTTAACTCTTTTCTGTTAGGCGATAATAAATTGCAGGGGCTAATCTTGGAATATCAGGGATTCAAGGGGGAGGGGAGTTTCTTGTCCTAGGCCACTAGGAAATAAATGTGGAAGTAAAGGATACTACAGGCCTCTAATTAAAATTGTTTCTTTCTGAAAGTGTATAGCAGTATTTTAGGCCAAGGTTTCAGCTGAGCCCAAAGCTAGAGACAGCAGTGACCATGGCCAAGCATTAAAGGCCTATGCTCCAAGTGACAAGAGGTGGCATCATATGCCATGCCAGTCTGAGGATATTGCATCAAGGCAAAGGAAGGGAATAGCACTGAAGGGGAAAGTTGCCCTTGACCACATGGGTTCCCATTAGTTTTCTCCGCTTGTAAATTCTTTGGGTATCTACTCTTCCCATTGACTGGGTATCCATGTGTATCCCAGCTTTAGGGATATGTTTTGCTGTTACTTTTCTTCCTATGTCATTTTGCTTTTGCCTTTGCTTTTAATAGTTTCCTTTGACTATCAAAAAGTAAATATAGGGGCAGCTAGGTGGCACAATGGATAAAGCACCAGCCCTGGATTCAGGAGGACCTGAGTTCAAATCCAGCCTCAAACAGTTGACACTTACTAGCTGTGTGACCCTGGGCAAGTCACTTAACCCTTATTGCCCCACCAAAAAAAAAAAAAGTAAAGATAGATGGAGACTCATGAGCTATATGTTTATGCATTAGTGTTGACTAAAAGAGTACCTTGAACCCGGGGAAGTAGCCTACTGAAGGACCCGACCTATAATTTCAGGTTGTGGGAGTAGCTGCTGGGGATGCTACGGGTGTATTTCCTGTGTTCCCACCCCAAAACTGATAACTTTCCCCCCACAGATTTGTTATGTTTCATTGTGTCTTTTTTTTTTCATTGTGTCTTAAAGACAGTTACTTGTTTTTCACTTGTTTCCTACCTTCAGTTCACAGAGTAGTAATTCAGTGGCTGAAAATTTAAATTCTGACCCCCAAGAAAACTGTCAAGATGATTCTACCACTAAATATTATTTATGAATCATTGAAAAATAGAGAACACCCGCATGGGTCAGCTCCTCCTCTAAAATGAGAATTGCATGAACTGCCGATGCCACCTCAACTTTGTTTTCATCATCCTATTCTCCTAACCAAACAAACAGGAAGTGGTCAGGAAGATAACGTGGAAATTTGCAAGCTGGCTGCCCCCAAGGATTGCCTTTTTGCTCATTCTTATCATTGCATGTAAAGTATGGATTCTAAGAACAATTGCTCCATCACACCCAAGCAAAAAATATAAACCCAGGCCTGGCAGCACTGTGATTAGTAAAGGCCTGCAAGAGGATTCACTGTTAGATCTCACTGACCAAAAGTTAGAGGAAAGAAAACCTGACTTTCTTGAACGGGTTCTCCAACTAATCATTTATTGGTATGCCTTGTGACAGCTGGGCCACCATGGTAACTGAATTCAGTAGCAGCTTTATTTTCTGAGTTGCCAACAGATTTTTTTTAAATCTTATGTAGATCTGGCCTACTTACAGAGCCCTCCTTCAGCCTGATCATGAATCTAAAGTAGCAGTACAACTTCTACAATGTCTTGAGCATTGTTTTGTCATTATACATGCAGGCAGAGCTAGGTAGGATAAACCTTTTGTTATCCTGGGTAAGGCTGGAAAAATCCAGCTATTTTTTTGAAAAAGTGTATTTCCCTGTTACTATTTTTGAATCTTTACCACAATGCCCGGCATTTGACATCCCTAAATAAATATCTACATACTATGGAAAGTAAACTCTCCACATAGAGAGTGAACTCTCCATAGCACATGGGTATTTATTTGATTGTGGCATAAAAAACATATGTATTCATCAAACATAATATTAACTAGGATTAGGTTATATTATTTGTTATTATCTTGAACAGATAGTAACAATTGGAGGTAGCCATCGGGCTAATTAACGATTCTACCAGTGTTGTATGGATATGAGACATGGAGCAATACAGTCTCAGAAGAATTTAAAATTAATATATCACTAAAAGACAATGGTAGCTGTGAGTAGGCAGCAGCAAATTATGAAGAGGAAATTATGAAAGGGAGTAAAGGATATTGTCAAAGAAATATATGAGTGGGGAAAAAAACCTTGTTTAAAAAAAAAGAAATATATGAGTGAAAAAAAAAGATGAGAGAACGAGGAATAATTGATAGACAGTATATGTCCTCCATTATTATTCTCACAATGACCAAAAAAACCCATTGGGCGTATTCTCCAATAAATAAATGGTCAAAGCTATTAAAAACCTTATGGAAAAAATGCTCTAAATTATAATAATTAGAGAAATGCAAATTAAATCAGCATTGAGGTTCCCACTACCAGTAAACCATGTTCTTGCCCAGAGACCCCAGTCAACTACAACTGAGTCAATAGATACTTTCCCCCCTTTGATTCCTCTGGACCCTTTGTTGTAGTGAACAGATGTGGGTCTCTGGCTGGTATGAGTCAGACCAACTTCTTGTTGGTGAGCAATAAAAGACAAAAAATTAACATTTCTCATTTTAAAGGATTTATCTCTGGTCACCAGTTCTTAAGCTCTGACACCAGCCTTGAATGTCAAAGTGTAGGGCGAGGAGAACAGGATCTATTTGAAAAGAGGAGGGGTTTCTTTAGTGAAGAAAATGTCTGAAAAGGTTGTTCGGGGTTTTTTTTTTGGGGGGGGTGAGGCAATTGGGGTTAAGTGACTTGCCCAGGGTCACACAGCTAGTAAATGTCAAGTGTCTGAGGTCAAATTTGAACTCAGGTCCTCCTGAATCCAGGGCTGGTGCTTTATCCACTGTACCACCTAACTGCCCCTCGAGTTTTTTTAGGTGAATGGTTTGATTAAAACTTTCCCTCTGCAAAATATGTTTTTAAGTTGTATGGTTATTTTTTTAACTTAAGCTTAGTTAAATCTTTGTTAAATAAAAAATAATGTCCTTTAAAGGTGAGTATTCAATGATAAAATTCCCTGGGTGCATACCCTAATGAAATGTACACTGCCTGCCTATTGCTGAGAAGTCAGTTGGTTGGTGAACATAACAGGGAGGACTGTTTTCTCTTTCAACATTCTTTCCCTGCATTCCTTTGGTATAATATCAGGCATTGGGGTTCTGTACATATATATTCCCCTTTCTATGATCTGTAGGTTCATGTGGTCTGGATTCTTCAACCACACCTGAAGGATTGGGAGGGCACCAAGGAGAAGGTTTTGAAACATGACTGGAGGTAGACAGCTCTGGCTAGGAATGTAACCTTTTCCTTTTGTTTTCCTTATGTTTAACAATGTGTGGCCAAAAGATGTTGAGTATCTGAGTCCTGTGAATGAAGGAGTTCAAATCTGACCTCATATATTTATGAGCTCTGTGACCCTGAGCAAGTCACTTAATCTCTCCCAGCCTGTTTCCTGATATGTAAAATGTACCTACTTCCCAGGGTTGTTTTAAGAATAAAGTAAGATAATATTTGTAAAGAGCTATGGAAATGATAGTTATTTGTCAGTCTTTGGTTCTCTCACTATCATAGAAACCCTCTTTTGGAGGTTTCAGTTTATCACTGCTCTTCCTAAAATGCTCTCCACAGAACTGAACACAAGGATTTATCTATGATCTGACCAGGGAAGAGAATAGCTCGAGTATCACTTCTCTAGTCTTGAACTCTGTCTGTGTCTTTCTTAATGTAGACTGGGATAATAGTTTAGGGTGTTTTGTTTTTAGTTGTCATGTCACTGTTGAGTAGTGTTGAAATTCTAGCCCACTAACATCTCTCCCCACCAGTTGTTTCTACTACCAAACAGTAATGTCTAGCCATGCATCGCCCATCCTATACTTGTTTTTGTTTTGTTTTGTTTTGTTTTGTTTTGTTTTGTTTTTTAGTGAGGCAATTGGGGTTAAGTGACTTGCCCAGGGTCACACAGCTAGTAAGTGTTAAGTGTCTGAGGCCGGATTTGAACTCAGGTACTCCTGACTCCAGGGCCGGTGCTCTATCCACTGCGCCATCTAGCTGCCCTCCATCCTATACTTGTAAAGTAGATTTTTTTTAACCCGAGTGAAAAAACTTCATAGCTTATGGGGAATTATTTTCTTGAGGGTGTGGTAAACCCCTATGTCCTTTTCCAAATTGTAACGATTGGAATGACGCCACCTGCTGGATACTTACTGTAGAAGAGTTCTGCCCATGAAGCGAAGGTCTTTGAGGGCAAGACCAGGAGTCTTTTCTTTGGCGGGAGGAAGTGACACGGACTAGTGGGAGGAGGAAGGAAGAGACCGGCGCTGACTCTGGGGCTCTTTCCTGAGGACGCTGGCGGAGAAGGGAGCTAAAAATGTGCTCTCCCTTTAATAGATAGAAATCTAGGCCTTTCTCTCTCTCTTTACCAAATTCTTATTCTCCTTAATAAATGCTTAAAAGTCTAACTCTTGCTGAAGCTTATAATTTATTGGCGACCACTCATTAGATATTTTAGACAGACTAGCTAGAATTTTAACCCTTAACAAAATGATATGAGATTCTAGCTCTTTTATTTCAATCATTTTTCACCCTTTGTGACCTTATTTGAGATTTGCTTGGCAAAGATACAGAAGTGGTTGGCTATTTCCTCCTCCAGTTCATTTTACAGTTAAGCAAACTGAGGCAAATAGGGTACCTTGCCCAGAATCACACAGCTAGTAAGTGTACTAGGCTGAATTTCAACTCATGAAGATGAGTTTTCCTGATTTCAGGCCTGGCACTCTATCAGCTGCACCATCTAATTGCCCTGATTCTGCCTCTACTTCAGCCTAAACCAAGGTTTAGACACCTATAATGCATAGTATCAAAGTAGGCCAAAGGAGATAGCTAAAGTAGGTGCTAAATAAGACTTCCTTCTTTGTAACCCTCCAGGTCACCATTTAACCTCTTATGTACTTATCCTATATTCCTCCTTTGATTTAAGATATTTGCACTAAACCTTCCTAAGGTATTAAGCAGTAATTAAGATACTGATTTATAAAACTTAAATTAAATAAGTATAATGAGTTCTCTGAAATTTTGGGGCTGCACAAGAGAACCCTTTTAAAAGATACTCCTAAAAAATAAAAAATAAATAAATAAATAAAAGATACTCCTTAGGCCTTGTCAATGTTTGTTTGTTTTTTGTTTTGTTTTGGGGGGGTGGGGAAATGAGGGTTAAGTGACTTGCCCAGGGTCACACAGCTAGTAAGTGTCAAGTGTCTGAGGCTGGATTTGAACTCAAGTCCTCCTGAATCCAGGGCTGGTGCTTTATCCACTGCACCACCTAGCTGCCCCCTGGCCCTGTCAATGAATAAAAAACTTGGTAGGTACCTCTCAAAACTTGCCAACTCCTGACCTAGAGGGGTCATAAATAAGAAGCAAAAGTTAACTATATCTCTGTCTGACTGACTAGAGGGATTCTAGTATAAGGTATATACAACTTAAAAAGCAGGAAAGGGTCAAGGATAGGAATACATTTTTATAGCAGACTTTCTAGAAGGCCAAGAAGAAAGAACAATGTCATCTCATCATAGACTCATCCAAATAAGGAAATATGTATGGTCCATTTTTAAGTTAGAAATAGAAAACAGATTTAATGTCAAAGCTGTTATCATCCTCTTTTACTACATGAAAGTATAAGAAAGGCAAAATTTTGAGATCCTGACATAGCACAAGTAAGTTATTGGGACAAGAAATTCATTAATTCACACTAGCGAGTTAATTCCCATTCATTAATTCACATCCTTCCTCATACTAAGTTATTGGAAAACTCAGGCGCATGTTTTAGGAACCATAAATTAAGGTACACTAGGGGGATTATCTGCCTGAAATTGAATCTGAGCCGACATGGTCTGATTGAAGTATTCTAAAGTCTATCCAAAGCCAGAGCTGTCAATACTATCTAAGCTGCTGATGGAGCCAGGGCAGGCTTGTGAGAACCAAAGTCATATATGAGAGATTAAGATAGAATTATAGCTTCTCATCTGGAAGTAGAGAGCAATGACATCATTGTGTCTCCTTAAGAAAATGTTTAAAGATTCCAAAAGTTTAAAAAGAAAAAAAAATGTGGTCTTGGACTGATTTTTTTCACATCATATTTCAGCTTTAAGGAACTCAAATGGCAGCTTTTTCTGAGTAGTTGGTGGTGGTTTGTGGGAGATTTTAATCAGAGATCATCTGAATGTGAACGGCCTATATGTGAGTCCTCAAGAAAAAGTCAATTATCAAAGAACTGTCTCCTAAGGTTCTGAGGGAGAAATTTCGCCAACCAGAAATATTGATCTGCATTTTTACTTGTTGTTCTGAGGACTGGCCTGGTTCTGAGTCTAGGTTTCATTTTTCTACAGGCAGATGCTAAACTGTCTTCTAATGAGTGGCAACTGTCAATCACACCCTTCCCTTTCATACTCTTGCTTTAATTTAACTAGTAATTCAAACAGAAAAATACCTGACCTATGCCGTTTGCTCTCTCATTCTTGCATGTATTACTTTTGAATTCCAGTGGATTTCCACTCCCTAGTCTGAGGACAAGTGGATGACAAAAGTGTGTAGAAAACTGACTTTTCGTATTAAAGAAAAAGAATTGGATTAGTATTCATTAATTACTGACTTTGTGTCTTTCTTCTCACATCCATTTTCATCTTTTTTATTGTGCAAATGAAAAATGTAATCCCAGTTTGTTTTGAATCCCATTATCTTTGCCATGCTTTTGAGATCTAGCTCCCTCCAGCTTTGTGATTCAACAAAAAGTCAATTGAACAAATATTAGTGAAGCCCCTCTTGTGCATATAACACCGTGCCCGGCAATATAGAGAGCACAAAGATGAATGAGATGTGGCCCCTCAGCTTGAGGAGTTTACAGTTTCATTGCAAAAACAGGACTTGAAAAGTGAAATGACAACAAAAGACAAAGTGAAGTTAATGCCCTGGGAATTCTGATCACTGTGGGTTAGAGCAGCTTCATGTAGTAAACAGAATGTGAGTGAGGCTTTGCAAAGTAGATAGTATTGGGATAAGGAAGCTTTCCAGGCCAGAGGAACAATTTGAGAAAAAGTAGTCAAAAATGAACGAGACATGTCTAAGGGACAGTGAAAAGACAAGCCTGACTATATTGGGAAACGATGGAAGATAAATTTGGAAAGGCATGGTGGGGCCAGATTATGAAGAGCCTTGAATGAAGTCATGAGGAGTGGGAAATGATGTGATCCATGACATGACGAGGGTACTGTTTAATGAAGATTAATCTGGCAGCAGAGAATAGACAGACTGCAGCATATGTCTAGTAATGACTTTTTTTTTTTTTGTGGGGCAATGAGGGTTAAGTGACTTGCCCAGGGTCACACAGATAGTAAGTGTCAAGTGTCTGAGGTTGGATTTGAACTCAGGTCCTCCTGAATTCAGGGCCAGTGCTTTATCCACTGCGCCACCTAGCTGCCCCCTAGTGATGACTTCTACATAAATGTGGCATAAAAGACATCATCCAAGACACGTATGACTGGAAAAGGAAGATGTTCCATCTTATATTTTCCATTGATTATGTAGTAAAAGCAAGGTACATTAGGTAAACAACCTGAGCATTAAATGGGCATTCAATAACTAGAGGAAATCCTCCAGTACTTTGGGTAGATCCTTCATAACTGGGCGTGGACAGGAATCATAGAAGATGAAAAGGTGTAGAGGGCTTTCAATTTGCACTGGTAGAGGAAGTATGTCCACACTGATTAGATCATGGATCCATAGAAATATCCAAATGGACTGGAGTGGGGAAAGACTGTAGAAAAAGTACAAACAGCTTACCAACTCATGAAAATGGCTCATTAGCCAAACTCCTACCCCAAATTTGATATTGTATTCATTATACTTCTTAAACAAACAAACAAAAATGAACAGAAAAAAAAGCATTCATTACTACTGGCCCTTTATAAAGTGACATATGTCCCACACGTACACTAAAGGGAGTCACTATAGCATTACTGAATTTTAACCCTGTATTGTATTCTATTCAAAACTAGCTATTGTGGGGCAGCTAGATGGTGCAGCGGATAAAGCACCGGCCCTGGTTTCAAGAAGACCTGAGTTCAAATTTGGCCTCAGACACTTGACACTTACTAGCTGTGTGACCCTGGGCAAGTCACTTAACCCTCACTGCTCCGCAAAAACAAAAAACAAAACAAAACACAACTAGCTATTGTAAGGCTAAAACTGACTAGAACTAAAAAGAGAGCTTTCTCAGAGGAAGGTTCTAGACTAGAACACTCTCTTCTTTCCTTGTGTCTTGCCACAGAGATTCATCTCAGTCCAATAGCACTATGTTCCAAATAAAAAATGTAGATCTCCTTATAATAATAATAATAATGACAAAAGTGATGGCAATGGTAATTGTGCCAACCTCCACACCCGGGGCCCATCATTTTCCATATTTTCCCATTTAACCTCAGTTTACATGAAATGTTTACAGCAGTTCTCTTAAATTATGACAGTTTGGTTACTTTGTTTAATGGATAAACAAGACAAGACCCTGGCAACTTTTGCAGCGTGTATCTTCATTCTTCTTTTAGCCACATTTCTCTTTCCTCCCTGCTGTCAATTTCTGATACAAGGCATTTGAATCAATTGTAGATGGATAAACTCATACAGCATAGAGAAGCAGTGGAGGGTAAAGCCAGTTTAAAGAAAACTTGACAAGACATCCACCAAAGCAAAGGAATCTTGGGGATATTAAAGGTAGAAAATGGACAGAGGAGAAAACAGAAGAAAAATGGAAAACATCTGTAAAGATGACCCTAACAAATTGTTTTCACAATCAAGGGACGGGGTAACCACACTTGGATTCTAATATTACAGTCCCAAATGTGTCTATAGTAGAGATAGAAGAGAACAAAAATGGCAAAACGAAAATGAGCTAGACCTAATGCATGTAGAGAAAATCTGATGGAGGCAACACAACTGTGAAGACATTGAGGGATTGATATGCAAAGTATCTGAAGAAAGGGAAGATAATTAAGGCCCAGCAGAAAAAAATCTCAAACCCAAAAAAAGCGGTGACTGAGAAAACATCAACAACTACCAACTTATATGCCTATTCTCCTGTACAAAATATTTGTGATTATCATTTATACCCAAACCCAGGCCATCCCTGATGAAGGTATTCTTGGTACAGAACAAACACATGTTTGCAAGTGGTATCCAACAATGAACCAATGTTACACGGTGGCAAAAGTCTTGGAAATGATCAAGTGGTCAAAAACTGATCAAATAAGGGGCCAGTTATCAGAAACAACCTTTTTCTTCGAGACCCCTGACATTAAGAGGAGATTGCTGTAACCATGAAGTTTTTCACTAAAACACTAAGTCTGCCTCCCTCCACCCACCCACCTACCTAAATAGATATCTGTCCAGAAAGGAATATGTCTACCCATACACTGGTTCTTCCTTACCTCTTGTGGCACCCAGAATGTTTATCTAGGGAGAAGGGAAAGTAGCCAAAAGAAATGTGTGGAGAGAGGTGAAATTAAAATCTGAGAATACTTCCAAAGGAGCCCTTACCAGTCTTGCCATTCAGGGAAATTGGTTTGCCTTCCAGCCCATCTCTTATGGGTACCACAGTGATCTTGTACTCAGTCCCAGGCTGCAGACCTAGAAAAGCACCAACAGGAAGAACATTACAAATCACGGAAAACTGCTTCATTCAAGGGAGCAGCATTCCCAACTTCCAAGCCAGAAGTCCCAGGGGTAGTTCAGTTAGTTTCCTTTGGACCAGGAGTAAATGAGATACCAAGCATCTCCTTAGAGCACCCGTCTAAAAAGCACATAAAGAGCTGACCCCGATGCAATCTGGCTGGCCCATAAAGAATCCCCTTATTTAATGGCCTGCTATTCAGTAGATGTAGAGTCAGAGGGAAAAGGCCGCTTCACTAACATGATCAGATTTTCTCCCTTTGTTGGGAAGGAAGTGAGTGGGGACCTGCTTCCTGATTTGACCTGTGGTCACAAGTGTCTTTCTAGTAACCAAAAAACACTCCTTCTGAAAGGGTCTTCTCTCAGCACAATAATCAGTCCAAGACTTTCAAAGGCTATTCAACCACTGGGGCAGCTCAACTGTCAGTAATTCTTGGGATGGAAAGTCAGAGTCAATAGATTGAATCTGCACACACACACACACACACACACACACACACACTCATGAGAAAGGGATCCTTGCCAGCAATCAGATCCATATTCAAAAATAAGCACCAGAGCCAGAATTAGATCACCTCAGACCACATCCCCCACTGAAAGTTCCAAAGCAGCCAGATATGAGAGAAGGCCGTCAGTCAGCATAATATTGGGGCAGGATCTGAAGCCAGAGAGTCTAGTTTGGTCAAGAAGTGTATCATGTCTAAGGAATTCAGGGATGAGGCTTCAAGTGAACCTAGTACTCTCTATATGGTGCCTGGGTCAGTGATAAGTAAATTTCCCAGGACTCCTTTTCTCAACCTCAGAGACACCAATTCCCTCTTCTCCCATGGTTCCCTCAATTTTTTCATCGCCACCCCCCCCCACACACACACACACATACACACACTGAGTTAAAGTTCCATCAGCAATTTAGAGCTCTTCTTACCTGTGATATCGTATCTGCTCTTGGGGTCACTGCTCTTGGGCACTGTCACCTCCTCCAGTTCCTGCCCTTGTAAAGTACCATATCTGAGTTTGTAATAATCGACATCCACAGGAGGGTTCTCCCATTCCACGTCCAGGGAGTACTCTGTCTCATCAGTCACCCAACCAGCGCCAATCACAGACACATCTAGGATAAAGGGAGAGGAGAGGAGAAAAGAATAAAAAGGAAATAAGATGAAGAGATGTGAGCAGATCTCCTACCATCCCCCAGGCCTGCTCCCCTGCTTTATGTTAAGTAATGAACACCACCCCTCTGACACCCTTGCAACAGAGACCTTGAAGATGCACATGTTCATCGGACAGAAGAGTTTGGGGTTGGACGCATTCCTCTTTCCTGATTTCCCTTCTCCTCTCTCATCGCCTCCATGCCTGTTTCCTTACCAAGAAGTCTTTGCCTCGAAACTCTCTACTCTCTCCATGCCCATTTTCCAAGACCCGTGATCAAGGAACAAGAGCTGGCACAAAGAACTTAGACACAGTGGCCGGATCTCCTTGCATTTCTTTACTTGTCTCTGCCTCTGCTTTTAGAGAAATGGCTACAGTACATGAGGTCCAGACACCTCGATAAAGAAGTTTAGGAATTAACCTGGGGAAGTCTTAGACATTTCCTAATGATTACCTCTATAGCAACCTGACCACATAGTTCCTCAGCTTTTAAAATTCATAATCCTGGGGCAGCTAGGTGGCGCAGTGGATAAAACACAGGCCCTAGATTCAGAAGGACCTGAGTTCAAAGCCAGCCTCGGACACTTGATACTTACTAGCTGTGTGACCCTGGGCAAGTCACTTAACCCCCATTGCCCCACCAAAAAAACAAAAACAAACAAAAAAAAAATTCATAGTCCTCTTCCACCCTACTTCAGCCACCATAATCAATCAGTCAATGAGTATGTTTAAAGTCAGGCCCTGTACTAGATTCCAGTAACACAAAGACAAAAATGAAACAGTATTCGCCCTCAAGGACTTTCTATTCTATTAAGGGAAATAAAATACACACATGAAAGCATTTACAAAATACATACAACATAAATCCAAGATAAATGGAGAGGGACACTAGTAGCTGAGAGAATCAGGAGGTAAAGAGTAAATGTAGAGCAGCCAGGTGGTACAGTGGATAGAGCACTGGGCCTGGAGTAAGAAAAACTCATCTCCCTGAGTTCAAATTCAGCCTCAGACACTTACTATCTGTGTGATCCTGGGCAAATCACTTAACTCTGTTTGCCTCAGTTTCTTCATCTGTAAAATGAGCTGAAGAAGGAAATGGCAAACCACTCCAGTATCTTTGCCAAGAAAATCCCAAATGCGGTCACGAAGAGTGGGACACAACTCAACAACAACAAAAGAGCAAATATCCTCTGGACACACAGGATGTACACAACAATCCTACTCTAAGAAATCCTAATTCCTTGTCCTCTTCTCAGGCCTTTAATATGGAGGTTCCTAAGAATCTGGGCAAAGGTACAGAGTTAAATTTTAGATCTTACCACTCTTGGGACTGTATGGTCTTCCAGACTGAGAGTAGTTCAAATTTTAGAATTTCCTAGTCTCTCACTCTCTTACAAATATTAAACTCATTCTTTGGTCAATCCCTTGCTAGTCTGAATAATCAAATTTCCCCACTCCTCTTCTAGTACTGCCAAGTGTCACTAGAGAAAGTCATAAAATTGAGCTGATTTCACCCTCTATAAACTTATGCTATGTAGCTTCAATTGGCTTCTCACTGTGGCTCAACCATCCTTCAGTTCTACCCTTATTGACTAATTTCATGGCCCACAGATAACGGTGCCAATTATTTTCCTTCCCTCACAAATATAGCCCAACACTTAGTACTCAGATGATTTAGCTTTCTACTTACTTCACTAAGAAGATTAAAGCAATTTCACATGAACCCCCTCATTGCCCCACCTCTTATATCCTTAAGCATTTCTCAGTATGATTCCCCCATTCCCTCTTCCTCCTTTCTCTTCCCTATCCCATTCCCTACTGCCTCCTCCAAAAACATTCTGCAGGAATTGTCTTTCACTTCTCCTCCAACGGCTCCTTCCCATCTCTCTACAAATGCACTTACCTCACTATAATCTTAATAGTCATCTCTTTTCTATTCCTTCAAGCTATCTATCATCCCATCTCTTTTTTCCCTCTTTACTGATAAACTTCTTTTTTTAAAAAAGTAATAAACTTCTTTATTTATAGTTTGGGGCTCCAATTTTTATTCCTCCTCCCCTCCCTCCTCTCCCCCTCCCCAAGGCAGTAAGCAATTAGATATGGGTTATATATGTACGATTGTATAAAACGTTACCATATTAGTCATTTTATATAAGAAAGCTTGAATAAAAGAAAAAAATGAAAGTGAAAAATAGAAGCTTCAGTCTGTTCCATCAATATCAGTTCTTTCTTTGGAGGTGGATAGTGTATTTCATCACTAGTCCTTTGGGATTGTCTTGGATCATTGTATTATTGAGAATAGTTAAGTCATTCACAGTTTCTTCATCAAACGATATAACCACGTCTCTGCACCTTGTCCTCTTGGTTCTGCTCACTTCACTCTACATCAGTTCAGAAACTTCTTGAAAAAAGGTACTTACACCCCAGTTCCTCACTCCCCATTTCTCAAACCCTTGTAACCTAGCTTCTGCCCCCCACCATACCACTGTAAATATTTCCAAAAGGTCACTAATTCTTATTGCCCGTGTGACAATAGGCACACAACTTTCCTGGGCCTCTACTTTCTCATTTGTATGTAATGGGGCTTTGGGAGCAAGCCCAGTTAGCCTAACAAAGGGGCATCCCTAAGGGGGCTTCCCTGAGTGTGTCCAGATTCCCTTACATGGAGACCTGAAGAGATGAGAAAAGGATGTGATCTTAAACTGGCAAGACTGAGACAGTTCATCTCTTTCTGTCTCACACTCTTCTTTCTTGTGTGTCCAGAGAGTGAAGGTCACAGTTCGTCCAAGGTCCAGGAATCATGAATTGAGCCTGTGAGAAGGGAAAGACTTCTTTCTCCTGCTCTCCCTTTCTTCTCCCCTGGCTCTAAGAAATGAGCCTGGGGCTGTTTCTGTTCTCTTTCATTTGTCTCAGTTCAGGGGCCAGTGGTGATCCCCACCGGACATGGGAGCTCAGCCATGTTGGCAAAGATTGTAGACAGGATGGTGCAGCCAGCTAGTCTGGCAGGGAAGCGTGGAGAAGCTAGGGTGTGCCTGGGACTCCAGCTAAACTATGAACCTAATCTTGTGCCCATCCCCAGGGAGTGAAGTGGTACAAAGGGAAGAGATTATGCCTCTTGAAAGTTAGGAGAGTCGGTCTGTTTATTTGTGATTATACATTTCAAGTAAATATTTCTTTGTAAATGTAATATGATAGTTAAGTTGCTAAATGGAACCAGCATGTAGGAGACCCAATCCTTACATTTAGTGGAGTCTAGAGCCATTTGCAGAGAGCTTAGACACTCTCTGAAAACCTTTTCCTTTTTAAGGGTTGTTATTCTTTATGACATGGGATGGTTCGCTAAGTGGAGGGTAGAGGGAAGAATATATTTAAAAATTAAGGTGATATGAAAACAAAAGATACAAATCATTTTTAAATAAAACATTTCCCTTAAAGATTTGACTTAAGGGGGGAGGGGTGGAACTTGAGATGATTCCAGGGAAGACTAACACAAAAGGTTATGAAAGAAGGATAGATTTGAAGAAACTGGGATGATTTTTCAAACAGAATAGTAGAAACAATAATCACATTCAAAAATATTTTAGAGAAAGTGACTCCCAGCCAAGTTCTCCCTGAGGAAAAACCCAGAGAAAATGGATTTAACTTGAATCAAGAGAGACATAAAGACAAACTTCATGGTTAGGGGATCTTAAGAGTTTTTGGAGCAAAGGAGATTACTTAAACCTTCCTCTTAAGATTTTTCAGGAATAGATTGCTACTCATTAGTCTAAAATGGTCCAAGTGCCACCTACTCTGCCTAAAATCAAGGATATCAACCAGACAGTTTTAAGGTGTTCTTTAATCATTCTTTGTTATCTTCTAGCTATTTAAAAAGGAGGCATAATAATGAGCGTCTCCCTTTATTTCAACTTACTTCCAGGTTAAGTAACTAACCTTTCTCACCTTTGGTTTCCTCATCTGAAAACTGAGTATAATGAGATAATGTATGGAAAGAGCTTAAAGTGCCATGTAAATAATATCTATTGGGGCAGCTAGGTGGCGCAGTGGATAAAGCACCGGCCCTGGATTCAGGAGGACCTGAGTTCAAATCCAGCCTCAGACACTTGACCCTTAATAGCTGTGTGACCCTGGGCAAATCACTTAACCCTCACTGCCCCACCAAAAAAGAAAGAAAGAAAAATATCTATTATTATTGTTATAAATAATATTAAATTAGCTTCCAAATTGAGCTTCCTTCCTCAAGTCTCTCCCCTCTTCAGTCCCTTCTCTACATATCCACCAAAGTGATATTTAGACTTGGAAGGGACCTCATAGGTCATCTAGTCCAACCTCTTCAACTTAAAAATGAAGAAACTGAGGTTGAGTAACTGACCTTAGGTCACACAAAGAATAAGCATAAGAGGCAGGATCTGAACCCAGGTCCTCTGACTGCATGGTCTGTGCTCTTTCCATTATAGCATAAACTATATTGTTCAGCCTCTTAAGGTCCCTTACAGCCTGGTTCTAACCTACCTCTCCAAGTCTTATTTATTAGAACCTGCTTCTCTTCTCTAGTCTAACTGGGACTCTTTGCTATTCCTCTCAACATCTCCCACCCCCTTGCCTCACACAAGTTGTCCCCCACGCCAGGAATACAGACCTTCCTCTCCTCTGCTTCTGGGAAACCCGGGGCTCCTTCAAGACAAGGCTCAGCAAGAGGTCTTTTCTCATCTTCCAAGCACTCCTACTCTCCCTTTGTTGATTTTGTATGTTTTGTATTCACATAACACAGATATACATGTATGTGTATATACACACATATGTATATGTGTATCCCCAATAGAATGTAAACTCCTTGAGGGCAGGAACTGTCCCATCTTTTTCTTTTGTATCCTCAGCATCTACTACAGTGTTTGTCACATGGTAGGTGCTTCATAAATGCTTATCAATCAATTGATTGCCACCTAGGAAGAGGAGTCACTTGAATCTCCATTTCTCTTCCTAGTTAAGTATTTATAGTAACAGGGAAGAAAAAATTCCACCACAGGGGTTGCCTAGTCACTCAATGCTTATTTTTCTTTTCTCCCCCCAAGGTAAGATTAGGCAGCACCAAAATCCTTGCTAGGATGCCCCACTGAGTAATGGCGACATGGCAATGACCCTGTAGAACCCTGACAGCAAAGCATGAGACATGGCAAGTCTTACCAAACTGGACAGGCTTTGGGCATCAGCCTAGCAATGGACCGTGCCTGGTATCCGAGGACCAGCCTAGTTAAGTTTGGAGAAGGCTAGAGACCAGATGATGAATTTTTCAATCTCAACAACTCATGAAGACTAGCTACCAAGGTCAATGAGAGTTGTTCCCTGTGGCTGGTGCCTGCCTCACTTTATCAGCTTTATCAGTTAACAACAGATACAAAGATAAGGTTTGGATAATTTTTTAATTTGGTTTGGGAACAGAGGGTCTTCTCATGGCCTGTTATCTCTATGCTGCTTACCTGTAGAGGCCAGCAGATGCTGTGGGTTACTGGAAGTTCCTTTCTTCACATTGCGTAAGGTGATAATGTATTTGGTGCTGGGCTGCAGGCCGAGAATCTCATAACTTGACTGATCTTTGGGGACTTTAATCTGCTTCATTGAAGTATCCATCCCCAAGGGATAGTAGCTGAGCAGGTAATGGTCTACGTTCATTTCTGGCTCCCAGTTCACCAGCAGAGAGTCCTCAGTGCTTTTGAGTAGCTGCAGACTCTGGGGAGCAGGAACTAGAAACAAAGGGAGTGGGGAGAGACAGAGGAATCCATCAGTATGGATTTATTAAGTCCTTTCCTAGAGGATAGGGGAGAATCCAAGAAGGTAACCAAGCAAGGCAAGAGATGTCTAAAAATAAGAGATGTGATAGTCCCAGGGTACTTGTCCATGGTCAGACCACATCTAGGGTAGAAGAAAATTGGCAAACTGGGGAGAGAGGGAGGGAGGAAGGAAGGAAGGAGGGAGGGAGGGAGGGAGGAAGGAAGGAGGGAGGGAAAGAGGGAGGGAAGGAGGGAGGAAGGAAGGAAGGTAAGAAGGAAGGAAGGAAGGAGGGTGAAGGAGAGGGAAGGTTGGAGTCAGAGTAGCCCGGGAAGAGCCCGGGAAGAGTTGCTTCTCACCCTGGGAGCAGTCCAGGCCGCTGAAGCCCTCCTCACAGTAACACTCCCCTGTGTCACAGAAGCCGTGGCCGCTGCAGTCATTGGGACATCTCTTCTCGCTGCAGTCCTCCGACGTGAAATCCTCATGGCACTGGCAGACCCCCCTCACACAGACTCCATTCCCACTGCAGTTCTCAGGGCAGGGCAGGTAGCTACAGTCCTCACCAATGTAGGGCTCATCACAAATGCATCGGCCATCCACACAGCGCCCGTGGCCACTGCACCCCCCGGGACAGCTGGGGAGGGAACAGTCAGGGCCTTCCCAGCCTTCATCACACCTGCACCCGCAAGTGTCTTGGGTGAAAATTCCATGCCCACTGCAGAGGTTGCTGAGACCTGGGCAGAATAGTATCAGGTACCGAAGAACAAAGAAAGAAGAGGTGGGGATGGGGGAGTAAGAAAAAGGAAAAACAAATAATGATGATTTGGAAACACCAAGGGAGACCTGAAAATCTTCTTCCCTGGAAATCTTAGAGAAATAATATTCTGGGGCAGCTAGGTGTCACAGTGGATAAAGCATCGGCCCTGGATTCAGGAGGACCTGAGTTCAAATCTGACCTCAGACACTTGACACTAGCTGTGTGACCCTGGGCAAGCCACTTAACCCCCATTGCCCTGCAAAAAAAAGAAAGAAAGAAAGAACAGTCTGTTTCGTGTCATCTCTTCTACCTATCCGCATTGATTCAGGAATGTTCTATAGCCAGAGGTAGGTTGCTAGACTCAACTAAACAGTGGTTAATGGGAAGTAATGAGGCAGGGCCTGAAATCAACCTATTTCAGACTCCCAGGTAACCCCATCACCCATTTCATTTTTTCAGTTCTCCCACATAAGATTAGACAAAACCATCTCATTTCCCCTTTTCTTCTCATTCTAAGTAACAATTATATAAATTCGCTTGATGCTTCTCTGTTATTCTTTTTTTTCTTTGCGGGGTGGTGGTGGTGGTGAGTGAGAACAGGGGACCAGACGTGATTTTGTTTGTATGGAGAAATCCCAGTAAGGAAATTCACTGTGTCAACATAGACTAGTACCGACCCTACAACTTATAGTAATAGAGAATTGTAACCCCAAGGTCAGCTCTCTATCTATTACACAATGGTTGTCTCTTATGGTAAATCCATAATACATTATGATAATAATAATACCTCCCATTCATGAAAGGCGATATTATACAAGGGATAGAGAGCTGACCTTAGAATGATGAATGTCTGGGTTTGAGTCTCCCTTCTGACATATACTGGCTCTGTGACCCTGAGCAAGTGATTTAACTCCTTATTACTCTAATCAACTCTCTAAGGTGATATATTGGAGAGGAGGTGCTGAGCTGTGCTAAGATGAAAGGACAGCAGGAGATCCCTATTCCAAAGAAACCATAGGGCTAATCCTCTTACTTATATTTAAATAGCCCTAATTTAAAGTTCTCAAAGTGCTTATATATGCATCAGCTCATTTGATCCTTACAACAATGCTCTGAGTTAAGCAATGTAGTTAGTATCCTAATTTTTTTTCCCCTAGTGAGAGACCTGAACATCAAAAAGGTCAAGTGAAGTCCATGGTCACACAGCTGCGGTAGTGACAAGATTAGGATCCAATAATCCTCTTTTTCCTTTGCTAGGGTTTTAAAAAATATTATTATTTTCTACTTATTGCAAAAAGGGACTCTAACTGCTTGAGACATGTTAGATTTCCAGATAATACAAAGAAACACTTAATTACAGAAAAAGGCAGGGACTATTTCCCCCCAAACTGAAGGCTTAACTAGATTATTCCAGGCCTCCTGGTTCCTGAACCAAGGAATCCTGCTTTTCCTTATTACACAAAATTGGGTCATTCAAGGCTGTTCTCTGAATTAAGGCCAAATAAAATTCAAGGACAGTGGTTCAGACCAACTAGAAGATGGTACAAAACAGTCAGGTGGCTGTGTAGAAAGTAGAAAGAACTCAGGCTCTGGAGACAGAAGATCTAGCTCCGCTGTCTACTACCTCTGTGTCCATGAGAAAGTTTCTTTCCTTCTCTGAGCCTTGGTTTTCTCATGTGTAAAATGAGAGGGATGGGGGGCAGCTAGGTGGCGCAGTGGATAAAGCACCGGCTCTGGATTCAGGAGGACCTGAGTTCAAGTCCGGCCTCAGACACTTGACACTTGCTAGCTGTGTGACCCTGGGCAAGTCACTTAATCCCCATTGCCCCATAAAAAAAAAAAAATGAGAGGGATGGACTAGATGAATGTGAAGGGCCCTTCCTACTCTAAATCCCATCATTATCCAGGGATAAACATATCTTTTGGGGGGATTAACCAGGTACCAGGGGGCTTTCCACAGATGTCAGTTTTCACTGTGCCTGTAGTCAGAGGTAAGTGATGGGCAGATCAACGGTGGAAATAAGGTCTTGAATCTATAACTACGTGCTCTCATCCTTGCCTCCATGACTTCCCATGCTCTCATGCCCTGTCCTGCTCCTTTTCCTACAATAAACTTTTTTTTTTTTTTTTGCGGGGACAATGAGGGTAAAGTGACTTGCCCAGTGTCACACAGCTAGAATATTCCACTTCTAAGGTGGAATATTCCCATCTTCCCTTCCTTTTGGAATATCTGTATCCCATGTATAATGACTCCATGTTCATGATATTAGGGATGCTATTGTACCTCTCATTCCACCTCTTAAATATTTAAATTGTGAACTTTCAGTCAGAGGGGAATCTAATTGGGTCCCCATGTGGAAAAAAAGATAGAACCCAATCACATGGAGTAGTGATAGGAGGCCAGTCAGCTGTGGAACCAAATGACCTAGAGCTTAGAACTAAAAGAAAGAGACTGCCTACCTCAGTTATGGAGAAATCCCTGTTCTCTGAGTCAGAGCTTCTAGCCAAGTACCAATACTTTAGGACGCTATTTGAGAGCAGATCTCAGCTGAGGTGATAATAGGGTGGGGGAGGGAATGAATGAGAGGGGGAAGGACGTCTAGCTCCTTCAGAAACATGAGTACCCAGAAGTAGCCTGAGCACTGAATAATCCACCAAATATGGACCCTCACCCTCTATCCCTGCAGTCATATTAATTAATATTCACACAATTTCCCTACACCAACTTTGCTCTCCCATCAAGTTGCTTCTATCCAGCTGTCTGTCTTAATTCTAGGTAGAGTCCAACCAAATTGACACCAGAAGGGAAGGGGGTAGCAGCTGAGCATGAGGGAGCCCCAGGGAAAATGGTTCACTGCTGGACTGATCTGGAGGAAGTGAGCCATCGAATACTAGAGAGAAAGTGGCAAGGTCCACTGGAGGCAAGGCAGTGTGGCCCAGCGGAAAGAGTAGTAGACAAGTGTCAGAAAAGCTGGGTCTGGATTCCGGTCCTGCCGTGACCTTGGGTGAGCCATTTCACCTTTCCAGCTTTTAGGTTCTTCATTTTTAAAATGAGGTTTTTTTGGTTGTTGTTGTTATTGAGTCATCTCATTCACGCCTGACTCTCTGTGACCCCATTTGGGGTTTTCTTGGCAAAGATACTAAAGCGTTTGCTGTTTCCTTCCCCAGTTCATTTTAGATGAGGATGAGGAACTGAGGCAAACAGGGTTAGGCATATGTTGATCCCTTCCAGCTCTAAGAGACTTCTAAGTCTCTTATCTGAATGAAATAAACAGCATTTACATTTTAAGTAAAAAATATGCAAAATGCCATATAATATCTGAGCCAACATTTGGGACCTTTTTGTTTGTTTTTAATTAAAAATGGGACTTTATTACTATTTGTAATTCAGGCTGTTAACATCTTCCTTGGGGCTAAGATTGGATTTGTAGGGAACAATAATAGTTAACATTTATGTAGCACATTAAGGTTTGAAAAGTGCTTTTCATTTTGTATCTCCTTTGGTTCTCACAACAGTGTGAGATAGGTGCTGTTACTATTCCCACTTTACAGATGAGAAAACTGAGGCTAAGAAAGGTTAAAAGATTTGCCCAAGGTCACATGTCCAGTAAGTATCTGAGCCAAGTTTTCAATGCAGAGATTCTTAACTCCTAATCTGGTCCTCTATCTCCTTTCTTTCTTTCTTTCTTTCTTTCTTTCTTTTTTGGCAGGGCATTGGGGGTTAAGTGACTTGCCTGGGGTCACACAGCTAGTAAGTGTCAAGTGTCTGAGGTCAGATCTGAACTCAGGTCCTCCTGAATCCAGAGCCAATGCTTTATCCACCGTGCCACCTAGCTGCTCCTGGTCCTCTATCTCCTATGTCACATAGCTGACTATATGACCAATTGGAGAATTCTTTTTTTACATAATTACTAAATTGAATTTTTTTCAAGTAGTAAGCATTTATTTTCTCTCCTTCCCATCTTCCCCTGGTTCTAAGAAAACCCTCATGATATAGTTAAGCAAAACAAACTCCCACATTAGCCATATCCTAAAATGGACTCAAGAGCTCTGATCAATACAATGATCTGCCATGATTTCAGAGGACTAATGAGGTCATGAACTAAACAGTAGTTGGATAATTCTTGCCTGAAATCCTTAATAGAGGCTTCAGGGCAATTCCAGAGCTCTGGAATCCGGCCCTCTCCCTGCTGCTGTTCCCAGGAGCTGTAACCCTGTGTTTCTGAATAACCCACAAAGCTCCTGTCTATGCACGGAACCACAGCACCCATGAGGACCCAAGAGCAAGGACTAGGAATGCCACAGTCATCATGGACCATGGCCCACACTGGAACCATCCATCAGAAGACAAGACATGGATTCACCTGGAGCTCCCTGGCAGCACTGCTGGGTACCACACTTCTCCTTCATCTCTGCCATCTCTTCCTCCAGCTTCTTCACCCGGGTCAGCAGGTCCTGGAAGCTGCCTGACAATTCACAGTCTCCCCTTGGGGTCTGAAGGCGGATATTGTGCCGGAAGATGATGTTCTGTTCTTCGCTGGCCTCCCCAGGGAGGAGCAGCCTTCCCCCATCATCTCTGAGAGGTTCAGGATCAGCCTCCACCTGGATCAGGGAGGACTTCGGTACATCGATCTTGTAGGTGTGGCTAAACATCACTTGCTTCTCTTGATTGCTGCACATGGGAGGGTCAGGAGTCGCTGGGGCTGATGCTGTCTGTAGTATGGGCCAGAGCAGGAGCCCCAAAGGGAAATGAAATATATGGTAGAAAGCCATCGCAGGCCTTCTTGGAGCTGAGGAGAGTGGCTTCTTCCTGGAGGCCTGTATCCAGAGAAGGAAATTTTAAAAAGAGTCACAGGACCATAGAGTGCCAGAGTCAGAGGCCACGTGTCCAACCCCACCACACACTTTACAGATGAGGAAACTGAGTCACTCAGCCAGTAAATGGCAAAGCTAGGACTCAAACCAAGGTCTTTTGACACTCTCCCTCCCCAAGTCCAGAGCTCTTTTCATTCAACCAGTCCTCATTTGTGGATTTCAAGGATTTCCATGGAGATGACACAACACATTGGGTCATTATCTGCTGGTCACTCCCCAGAACAGGATGTTGAGTCCAGACATCAGCTGCACAGCATCCACTGACATCATGGGACCCACAGCCCTGGGAGACTGCTGACATAAACTCAACCTCAAGCAGTGGATAGAAGTCCACAACTCATTTCCTCTGATTACTACAGACTACCTCCCCATTCTATTTGCTATAAATCTAGGTTACTACCAAGCTGAAATGGATCAGAAGTAGATTACACTGATATGTAATTTAGAGATCCTAAAATTTTTAAATTCTTAAAGATTTTAAATTCTGCTCTTGTACTGACCGAGCGATAACACCGAAAAGTCTATCTGATTCTTTGCCAATCACCAATTAATATGCCATCCTCTCAGAAGGAGAATTCTGCAACTAACTTGGGATGCCTGGGGAATTTTGGAGAGTGTAAAGTAATTAATAAATCAGCCAACAAGCATTTCTTAAGCACTTACTAAGTGCAAAGCACTGTGCTAATTGCTAGAGATACAAAGAAAAATAGAAACATTGTCTGTCCTAGAGAAGTTTACATTCTAATGGGAGAAATAACATGTACATATAAGTATATACAAGATCCATACAAAGTAGAAGAGTAGGTACTAGCAACTGGGGTGGAGAAGGGAGAGAAGAAAGGGATCCTGTAGTAAATTGTGCATGAGCTAAATTAAAGAAAACCAGGGATTCCAAGAAGTAGAGGCAAGGGTAGGGTGTGTTCCAGACAAGGGGGATAGCCAAGGCATAGAGATGGGAGATGCTGTTTGTGAGGAACAGCAACTAGGTCAGTATGACTAGACTGTTGAATGCATGATTGGGAGTAATGTGTAAGAAGACCATAGATAAGGCTATTAAGACCTTTAAATTCCAAAAAAGAGGGCTTTATGCTTGATGCTAGAGGTCACAAGGAACCAATGGAGTTCACTTAATGAGGGTAAGGTTACAGAGTCACATCTGTACTTTAGAAAAATCACTTTGGCAGCTGAGTGGAAGATAGATTAGAGTGAGGAGACTCTTGAGAGAGAAAAAGAAGTTAGACTATGGCCAAAGTCCAGATGAGAAGTGATGATGGTCTGAGCTAAGATAATGGTTGTGTGAGTGAAGAGGAGACATATATGAGACATGTCATGAAAATGGAAACAATAAGATTTAACAACTGTGGATCGAGTAAGAGTGAGGAGTTAAGGATGACATTGCGGTAGTAATCCTGGATAAATGGAAGGAGGGCTTTACCCTCAACATTGACAGGAAAGCAGAGGGATTGGAGGGCTGGGGCAGATAGTGAGTTCTGTTTTAGAAATGTTGCATTTAAGGTGTTTATGGGACATGCATTTTAAATAATCCAATAAATAGAGATGTGGAATTGGAGCTCACAAGAGAGACTAGGGCCATGTATAAAGATTTGGGAATAATTTTCATCGGAATTATTGACCCCATGAGTCCAAATGAGATTACTAAGTGATAGAGTACATAGAGAAAAGATAGAGCCTTGGAGCCTAACCCACAGTTAGAGGGTAGAACATAGATAAAGAAGTAGACCAGGAGAGTGAGAAGAAGCAGTCAAAAAAGTAGGAGGAGAACCAAGAGAGAGTAGGATCCCAAAAACCTAGACAGGAGATATTATCAAAGAGGAGAATGTGGTCAATGGTATGAAATGCTGTAGAGACTCAAGAAGGTCGAAGACTAAGAGAAGGGCATTTGATTTAGAGAGCATTGATCTCTTTGGAAAGAGCCATCTCAGTTGAAAGGAAGCTAGATTTCAGAGGATTTAGAAGAGAATGAGAGGAAATAGAGGCACTAAGGGTAAATGCTTTTTTTCAAAGAGTTTAGTGGAGAAAGAGAGGATAGATATAGAATGAGTTAGCAGGCATGGTAGGAACTAGTGAAGGTTTTGTCAAGAATCAGGGAGACAAGGAAATGTTGATAGGCAGCAAAGAAGAAACCAGTGGATAGGAAGAAACTGAAGATTGGAGAGAAAAGGACAGTAGTGAGGGCAATATCCTGGGAAAGATGGAAGGTGATGGGAGCAAAGGATTATGTACAAGGGTTGGCTTTGATTACGAGAAGGGCCACCTCCTCATCAGAGACTTAAGTAACAGAGATAGTGGGAGATGATGTCAAGGCGATGTGAGATGAAAAAGGAAGAAGAACCCATGATAAATGGCCTTGAAGTTTTCAGCAAAATATAAGGTAAGGTTCTCAGCTGGGATGAGGAGGAGAGAATGTGCTGTGATGAGCTTATGGGGAGAATAAAAGATATGGAACAATGAATAGGACAGGGAATCACTTAGGGCCTTGTCACAGTAAGGACTCCTTTGAGGTCAGATAACAAACTTGTGGTGGATCAAGTCAGCACTCTCCAATTATGTTCAACAGGGCAGGAGTAGGAGCTGGGGAGTTGAGCAGGGCAAGTGATCCAGGGTTGGGTTTTATCAAGGCACAAGCAGCAAAAAGACAAGGGAACAAGGCATTCAAGAGTAGAAGATTGAGTAGAGCTGAAATGATTCACCAAAGGGGTTGAGATTAGGAAGAAAGAAGTGTGATCAGAGCAGGGGTGGATGATGTGGGCAAGTCCTGAGGAATAAAGAAATCATTGTGAGGAAGAAAGCTTAGGATTAATAAGGCATGGGGAGGGATGCAATGATAAAATATTATGATGAAGAGATAGGAGAAGATATTCATGAAGGTGTGTCTGCATATAGCTGAGGTGAAGGACAGGAATGAAAGCTGAATAGATCAAGGAATCGGGAATTTAGGAATACCAATATGTATGACAAAGAATTGAACCAGAGAAGGAAACTGTGATCCAGGCACTGAGAAAGGAGGAAAACATCAACAGGGTAATAGCTAAGAAATGTATGATATATGAATATAATAGGATATCATTATGCTATAAGCAATTATGAAGGTATGGATTCAAAGAAGCCTGGGAAAATTTGTATGAACTGACAGAGTAAAGTAAGTAAAACTAGAAAAACAATTTATACAACAATAACCATAATATAGTAAAGGAAAATAACTTTGAAGAACCTAAGAACTCTGATCAATTTAGGGATCATACACAATTCTAGAAATCCAATGATGAATCATATGTCCTACCTCCTGACAAAGAGGTAATGAATGGATTAGTAGTGTGGAATAAATCATATCTTTTTCTGACGTGACCAATGTGCACATTTATTTTACTTGACCATACTTATTTGTTAGAAGAGAAGGTACTTATTTTGCTTGTTTGACAGAAGAGGAGTCCTCAACATTTCCTCTCCTCTCCATTAGCCTTTCTTGGTCTTTCCAATTTATCCAAATCATTCATTGCCAGAAAATAAGAACCTACTGCGTACCACTGTCAAAAATCCCCCTTTCTGGTCAAAAACAAAACTGTAAAAAATAACTCCTCTTCTCTCCCTATCCTTCTCATCTCACTAATCATCTGAGACACAAATTGAGTGCAGATGCCTTTCTAAAGAAGTTTTGAATCAGTGCAAAATAGCCCACACACTCTTGCCATAAACCACAGCGGGGCTGACCAAAACCTTCCCTTACAGTGTTTGTTTTTGGAGACTGGAAGATGAGAACCCCCAGAAACCCTAGCATTAGCCCCCAGTGTTACTTATCTTCCTTAGCTATGACATGATGCCCTTTCTAATCACAGTCCCAAAGATCCCACACATCGTTCTCAGATTCTCCTGGGCAGACTGATTGCTCCAAAAAAATTGGCGGGGGGGAAACAAGGGGACCTTTTCAACCTAGTACATCTGTCAAGTGTATAAGAAGAAAAATAAAGTTGTTCTGAATTTTTCAACACACTGAAGGAAAGAAATTTTCCTTGTTGTTTTAACGTGTAGGGAAGGGAGTGACATAACCAAATTTCTTAGCATAGACAGATGTCTGTTGGTGAGAGAAAGGGGACAGATGGAGGAGGAAATAGAAATTAGTGGTTCAAAAGAAGTACCATTCATGGATGAAGAAGATTTTTCCTAATGTTGAGGACTATTAAAACAAGAAATAGTTTCCCAGGAAATGTCATGGAAATCTCACAAAAATGCATTATAAAACTTCCCTACCAGGTTCCTAAGCAACAAAGATGATATCTAATGGGTCTTTTTCATCCATAATTTCTCTAGTTCTGCTCAGGATAGCATTATGAGGAAATGAGATACTATGGACAATAAGACTCAGAACCCAAGCTGATCCCCATTTTCTCGAGAGAAGATCTGAGTTCAGTCCTTCTGATCACCAACTAAACGAGATCACTCCTTGATCTGTCTGCTCCCTACAATGGCCTGGGTTAGTGTACATGCATGTGTTGAAAAAATCCACTAAGATGTTTGTTAAATAAGGTGAATGGTTTTTTTCCTAGTTAAATTTAAAGGGAATAGGGTTTTCTTTTGAAAGCAAGGAATTCAAGGCATTTTGTGGGTACTTTATTTGAATTTTCTTTTTTTTTTTTCTTTGCAGGGCAATGAGGTTTAAGTGACTTGCCCAGGATCACACAGCTAGTGTCAAGTGTCTGAGGCTGGATTTGAACTCAGATCCTCCTGAGTCCAAGGCCGGTGCTTTATCCACTGCGCTATCTAGCTGCCCCCTAATTTGAATTTTCAAGGTAGCATATTATAGTGGCTAGACCACTGGACTTGGAATTCAAATCTGGGTTCAAATTGGATACTTACTAGCTTTATGAGCTTGGGCCTATCTAAGCCTCAGTATCCTCATTTATGAAATAAGAATAATAACACCTTCCAGTGTTTCCATTAAGTTCAAGTGAGATATCTACATAAATGCCAATTATTGTTATATTACTCAATGAGTAAATCCTATTGCTTGTCCCCCTTGGCATAGCTAATTCCAGTCTCATTGAAAGACAAACTACAATCAAAACATTTTCCCATCAAAGAAGTGGAGGAGAACACTGTAGAGTATTAAATTGTTCAACTATTGGATTTAACTGGAGAAATTACTGCCTGTGTAGGATGATTTAGTCCAGAGTTCTTAACCTGGGGTCTGTGAACTTTTGTAAAAGATATTTTTCTAGAGAGCAACTAGGTGGTGCAGTAGATAGAGTCCTG
Source organism: Dromiciops gliroides (assembly GCF_019393635.1). Lineage (NCBI taxonomy): Eukaryota > Metazoa > Chordata > Mammalia > Microbiotheria > Microbiotheriidae > Dromiciops > Dromiciops gliroides. Next base: position 66,670,200 of record NC_057864.1, on the reverse strand, counting down.
GCCCTGGATTCAGGAGGACCTGAGTTCAGATCTGGCCTCAGACACTTGACACTTACTAGCTGTGTGGCCCTGGGCAAGTCACTTAACCCTCATTGCCCTGGGGGGGGGGCAGGGAGAAAGGAAAGATATTTTTCTTTTTTTTTTTTTTAATGAGATATTTTATTTTTTCCATTACATGTAAAGATAGTTCTCAACTTTTGTTTATACATGCTTTACAATTTCAGATTTTTCTCCCTCCCTCCCCGAAAGATATTTTTCTAGAGAACAGCTAGGTGGCAGAGTGGATAGAACAGTGGCTCTGGAGTCAGAAGGATATGGTTTCAAATCCAGACTCTAACATTTACTTAGTTATGTGACCCTGTGTAAGTCACTTAACCCCTATTGCCTCAAAAAACATATATTTCGATAATTTTATTTCACTATAATTGGTTTTCTTGTTGGTTGGTTTTTTGGGTTTTTTTGGTGAGGCAATTGGGGTTAAGTGACTTGCCCAAGGTCACACAGCTAGTTAAGTGTCAAGTGTCTGAGGCCGTATTTGAACTCAGGTCCTCCTGAATCCAGGGCTGGTGCTTTATCCACTGCACCACCTAGCTGCCCCAATTGGTTTTCTTTATAATCCTATTTATTTTATCTTTTGTGCTCAAAAACATTATTCTGAAAGGGGTCCAGATGGTTCGCCAGACTACCAAATGGGCTCACGTCGCACGCACAAAAAAAGGTCAAGAACTCATAGTTTAGATAAAGGTCTGACTGAGGACAGGGGGATAGTAGATCACTCCTCTCCAAACCAGTAGTTAGATGACTAACTTTCAATTCAAATTCTCTGAAAAGAAACTGGCATGCTGGAATGGAGATGAATAATACTGTCTGCCCTGAACAAAGAGCTGAAACCAATTTCTAGCCACTGCTACAGATATTTATATTTAATGACAGGGTTTTCTCCCTCTTCCCTCTTCCCTTACCCCAACATTACCATTAACCACAAATTGATATAAATGAAGGCACTGCTTCTGGTTTTAGAAGAACTCTACTATCTGGGATTTCCAAAAGAGTCACTTAGGAAGATACTCCTAATGGTCTAAGCATTTGGTCAGATACCAGTGCATTATACGTCATCTCTGTCTCTCTTCCTACTGACTATATGATTTTAGGATGGCTATTTCCCCCATCTATGCCTCAGTCTCTTCATTTGTGAAATAGGAATAGCATTCTAATTTATCCTTCTATCCCAATCCACAGGAGAATTGCCCAATGACTGGTTTCAAACATCGGTAGAAATCAGGTTTAAAATACAGCTCGTTCCCGCAAAAGTGTATTTCTAAACTCAACAAGAACTAAAGACATTTGCTCTTATGGAATGGGAAAATTGATATTCATGTTTTAACTTTCACGGAGGTGTCTGATGACCACAGAGACAGATATGCTCATAATAACTGACAGCAGATCCTGACATTTTAGGGAAATAAGTGGACTAATGGCTCCCCTCCCCCTACCCCAATACACACTCACTTTCCTTTTGACAAGACATTTCTTTCCCTGAGGAATCAAACAGGCCTTAAGAAACAAGCTGTTCTTTTTTCACAGCCAAAAGAAATGTGATGATCCTGAGAGCTTCCCAGAGTTACAGCCACAGGGGTCAAGAATCAAACTTCCTGACCAAGGTAGGACTCTGTCAAAGAGCATTTAACACATTGGCTAAGCCAGGCAAAGGTCCAGAGTCCTAGCGCTAGGAGTATGTGTCTATCATGCTTTGCTATGGAAATCTGACCCTGCTCCCACTTCATACAGAACATTGAGTCAAACTGCTCCCTATGGAAAAAAAGACTGAGCAGACAGGACCTCAACACAGAGGTGTCGTTTACTCTACCTCTGAGCTCATTCGGAATCTTCTGCACTTTGGACCCATTGATCTAATTTAGGAGACTTTACAATGGCCTTTGGCTCAAAGCAATGAAGTGCTGACCTGCATTTAGATGGGGAAGCCATGCAGCATGTATTGACTTTACCTCAATCTTATATCCATCACCCAGTGCGGTATTTATTTTTATAAATGTTACTATGGCAATTGTGAAAATCTCATGGTCAAAGTCAAATGAATATCAAATCCAACTGACTCAAAATAAGATGAGTGTTTCTGAGAAGGCCCCTGAACTTGGGGGTTTCAGTCCAAAACTGAAACCATCTTTTCTGGATAATCGAGGCCAAACTTCTCTTCAATTTCAGCAGGCAGAAGGACATGGGGGGTGTTGGGCTCCAATTATCAAGATAATTGAGATTGTGACACTCCAGCCACGTATTGAAACTCTACAACTGTTTGTCAGCAACATGTTTTTCCTGATAGGAACCAGAATCTATACAGTGCTTGAGAAGTAGCATGTCATACAATAAACAAATAATGAAAAATGCAATGTGGCAGAGGGGAAAGACTACTAGCTTCAGAGTCAGGAAACTTGGGATCAAATCCTGTTTCTGACATTTATTTATGTGACCTTAAGCAAATCCCTTTTCCACTATGACCCTCAGTCTCTACCCCCACAATGGAGATAATAATCCTTGTATTACCAACCTCATGGGGTTGTTATATGAAAAGTACATTACAAAGTTCTGTGACAGCTGTAATTACTACATGCTCAGAGAAAAGTGATACTCAGAGGATGCTCAAATTCTCAAAGCTGCATGGTCCCCAGTCAGATGACCTGCTTAGCCAATAGCCAACAATCGGTGTAACCTCTGGAATAAATACAATTGCTTGTCAATTCTTATTAATTCTGCACCTACAATGTGTCTTCCCTCCTCTCCACTCTTATGAGGAACACTCTTGTAGAGGACTTTATCAGCACTTCACTAGTCAATGACAACAGTCTCCTCCGGATTTCCATCTCTCTCCTCTACAACCCAGCCTCCATGCCGCTGTCAAGGTGATCCTCCTGAAGTATAAACCTGCTCCTGTTGCTCTTCAGCTCAACAACCTTCTCTGACTCCATTTTACCTCTAGAGTAAGATAAAATTCCTTAGTTTATCATTCAAAACCTCCTCAGTCTGGCTACCTCCAGGCTAATTTCACATTACTACCTTTCCTGTCCTTTACCTTCCAGGTGAACTGACCCACTCGCTGCTCCCTGAACTTGGTGTTTGCTCTCTCCCATCTCCCTTTTTCCTCACACATCACCTTGACATCGTCTCCCATTCTCTTCATTACTGAAGTTTCTGATGAGGAGGTGGTGCTTCCAGTGGCCCCAAACCAGCCCCTGTCCATGTTCCTTTGTCCCCATCCCCTTCCTTTGCACAAGCAGTGGCCAGTTGCTGGAATGAACTCCTCCTCAACCTCAGCATCCTAGAATCCCTTCTTTTCTCCGAAGCTAAGCTCACACACCACCTTCTCCCAGAAGGCTTTTCTGATCTCCTTAGCTCGCTCTCTCTTCCTCCTCAAATGATCCCATACGTGGGGTGCTTCTATCTTTGCATATTCCATCCTCCCAGCAGAATGTAAGGTCCTAGAGGGTGGAGACTGCTTTTTGTTTCGCCCTTTTATCCCTGGAGTCCTGGACAGTGCCTTTGGATTGAAATCATACCTTGTTATGGTCCCCACAACCATCCCACCAGTTAGGGGAGTAAGTAAGAATGCAGGTAGCCAGTATAAGGTAACAATTAATAGGAAATGGGTACTAAGAGTGTGAGGGAGGAAACAAAGAAGTCACCTGCTCAAATTCCACCTAAATTAATTAAGGCCACCTCCAGAGACTACGTACTAAATTAAGAGAAGGTAGGTAGACCCCAATAATTGGCCCTTGGTCTACAATCTGCAGATAAACACCAGACATTCGCAGTAAAACCAGAGAAACATTAGGTTACTAAGGCAACCCTAAGGTGGCATTGATAACTTTGAGATATGCTAATGAATCAACCCTGAGGTGGTACAGCTAAGGCTTAGACCATCCCCCCATTAGAAGCCCATAAACCTTGCCCCTTGAGCATGTGTCCAAGTCCTACAGGTCCAAGCTGCCGGAGTGTTCCCAAATCCACTTTGCAATTCTTTAAATGGCTCCCATGATGTCTGCCCCTGTACTCTCTGTGCCTATTAAAACATGATTGAGTCCTTGCTTGCTGTCAGTGAGATCTTTCCCAGTGAGTATCCAAAGAACTAGCCTTGTTTGCCCTGACCCAGCGAGGACCTCCTTGGGGTCTCTTTCCTTACAGTATAAGCCAGATACTTGGGTTGATTAATTTGTTAATTTCTCATCAGGCACAACAACCATGAACAAACATGGCACCCTGAATCCACCTGATTCACCACTGAATCAGCAAGAGCTGACAAGGAACCCTGTACCCCTGTGGATAAGGAATTACCCTCAGGCTAGGCTTAATAGAACAGTCTTGCACACCATTAATAAATGCTTATTAGATTGAAGTGAAGTGGATTCGAAGCTGCCAGATGATCCAATTGAGTGAGCTTTTCTTCCCACTCATGACAGTGTCTTATAGTTTCTGTGTCCCTATCCCCTACCCCCAACTGACAGCAAGTATCCTTTCTCCTGTCCCAGGTACAAAATGTTCTAGTTATAGCTCTGTAGATAAAGAAACTGAGATCCAGAGAGGTAAGTGACTTCCCAAGGCCTTATAGGAAATAAGTGAGAGAGTTAAGATTTGAACTCAGGGCCTTTGATTCCAAATGCATCACTCCCACAATTCCACTACAATGTGCTGCCTCCAAAATCCCATTGTGACAATATCTGCCCCCCCCAATACCTACCTTGTCCATTTATAGTCGAAATCAAATGGGATGTTTATGAAAATTTTTAAAGGTCAGAAGTACTAAATAATGATAAAATATAATCATTATTCCTTAGGCAAATTATAATTGGATTAAATTAGATTTTGTCCCAGGTACAAATTAAGAACGTTATGTTTGCTCTTCTTTTGACTTTCAATCACTTCCCCATAGGAGATTCAACGATAACAAAAGGGAGCCGAGTGAAGGAAGGGATAAGAAATTGGCATAATCATAATATTGGTATTATTAATTAATAGTACATTAATATTAATTAATAGTTGATATTTGCATAGCTCTTGCTTTACCAAACACTTTTTACAAATGCACAAAGTACAATGAGCCTGCAAGAAAGGTAGTGTTGTCCCCATTTTTACAGATTGAAAAATTGAAGTTCCAGGAAATTGAATGATGCCCAAAGTCACATAGCTAGTAAGAGACAGAACTGGAATTTGAAAGTAGACTTGGATCCAAAAAGGAACATAGAATTTAATTCATAAAGGGACCTTAGACATCATCTAGTCCACGATCTCCCTATTTTATAAATGAGGAAACTTGGGCCCAGGAAAAAATTATAATATAAAAAGTTTGAGAGACATAATTTCTGGGTAATTAATCCTTTTATTAATCATGCTAGCATATAATTAATGGAGTCAGTAACAGTCTCAAATGCCAAAGACCCCTCATGGAACCCACTCAATATTTATATGCCCTTAGAAGGGTGGGTGTTCCTGAAGGTGGCAACTGACTGATTGATTAACAAGTAATGAAAAAAAAAGTAATGAGAGAGAATGAATATTATAATGAGAAGTGAACCTATTCTAATGAGGGGCTAGAGGGATGGGGCAGGGGGACATGACATGGATCTTGTCATTTACTTTCTTTCTTCCTTTCTTTTTTGTGAGGCAGTTGAGGTCAAGTGACTTGCCTAGGGTCATACAGCTAGTAAGTGTCAAGTGTCTGAGGTCAGACTTGAACTCAGGACCTTCTGAATCCAGGGCCAGTGCTCTATCCACTATGCCACCTAGCTGCCCAGTCATTTACTTTCAAATCACCCCTAGCCTTGGACAATCTAGACAAAGGATCTACCCCCTGCCCAAACTTGGCTGAGTGGAATACAATGGGTTGGAATCCACTAGTTGGGTGAGGCAACAACTCCACTTAGCTAAAATAGTCTAGGTGGGGTAAATTTGGGGAAAAGGTCAGGCATCTCCCCAATAATTTCTTATTTAATAATCATTCCTCTCAGTCACCTGCAGGTCTTCTGACATTAAATCCAATGTTCTTTCTACTAGACCATACTATCTATACCTCATCGATCTTCCTCAATACCTTCCATTCCTTATCTCCAAAATCTATAAGCAGCAATCCATGTCTTCCTAACACACATCTAGCCTCTCTGTCACTTGGACATCAGGCACTGTTGAGTGGGAATTTCTGCCCTTTTGTATATGGACAGAGGTAAGTAGACCTGTAACTAAGGTAGGGTAGTTTGAGCTTTGCCCAGGACAGAAAATTTTGAGGGCGCTGACATCACCTTCCTGGGAGCACTCTATCAAATGAAAGGGAAAGTTCTCTGAGATTCTCAGCAAATTTACATAGACTCACTTTCCATCACTCAGTCAGTCTCATCAAGGACAGGTAGGACACATTTGTAAGATATATAGCGAGGATTGCCAACCTGACAGCATTTAACCAGCTTAGCCAATATTTTATTACCAAAGCTGGTCATTAAATAAGTAAAGATCTATGACTAGCCTCATACTCAGCTAGGTTTGTTGTTGTTTTTTTAAATATGAGTTATATACATCTAATATATTTATATCTATATATAATATTGACTTTTTAATATATAGCTATAGATTTGAAACATATCTATAGCTATCTAAATACAGATCTATTGGGGGCAGCTAGGTAGTGGAGTGGATAAAGCACTGGCCCTGGATTCAGGAGGACCTGAGTTCAAATTTGACCTCAGACACTTGACACTTACTTAGCTGTGTGACCCTGGGCAAGTCACTTAACCCTCATTGCCCCCCAAAATAAAAACTAACTAAATAAAAAAATAAACAAATAAATGAATGAATGAATAAGTAAATAAATAAATACAGATCTATTTATATAACAAATTAGATGTGGATTTTGGGGGTAGAGGAAGTAGAGGAGAGGGAAAGACCACAACAATAAGTGAAGGTATTCTTATTAACTGTAGCCTCTAATGGTTAGACTTCTGGTTTTTGTTTGCAAATTGGCAATATGACCCTGGGCAAGTCATTTAACTTACCTCTTGGCATTGGTAGAGGGAGTTTCCTCCCTAGGAATTCTCTAAACCAAGGAAATCATAGGTCCAGTCCAAAAACAAAAACAAAGATAGTATATTCTTTTTGTGTGTGGGGAGCAATGAGGGTTAAGTGACTTTCCCAGGGTCACACAGCTAGTAAGTGTCAAGTGTCTGAGCCCGAATTTGAACTCAGGTCCTCCTGAATCCAAGGTCGGTGCTCTATCCACTGCACTACCTAGCTGCCCCCAAAATACTATATTCAACTGAATCCTTAGCATAATACAGAAAGCGGACCTTTTGAGACATATGCCTGCCCTATGAGACCTTCTACAATTGTGGCTCAAATAGTTGCCAATAGCTTCCACAGGGGCAGGGAACACTATCCACAGGCACTTCCTTGGAAACAATCTACTACCCACACTTCAAACCAAAAACAAAACTTCTAAAAGCAGAACCTCCAACCACAAGACATTTTGTGAGCAGCCCTACAATTTGCTTTCTTCTACAGGCATCTGTGCAGCAGCCCACACCAGGCTACACAAGGGAAAGAGTCCTGAATGAGAAGACCTGGGTCTAAATGGGTGACCCTGGACAAGACGCTCCACCCCTCTGGACCTCAGTTGCTCTCTCTGTAAGATGGGAAGATTGGACTGTTCAGTCTCTAAGGCCTTATTCTCCAAGGTTCAATACGTTTTTGTTGAATGATTCATCAATGAGAAGAAATACTATAAAATAATGCCAACCGAATTCTTGATCAACCACCAATGATTTTTTTCCTCCCCTCAGGGGAAAAAAAAAAAACAAACCACATATCAAAGTTTTTCCTCTACTCTGTCCCTGCTGCTCAAGTTAGATAGAGTTTGGGAAATGACTGATTCTGAGGGGAGCTGTTCCATCACCTGCTTTACTATGGGGACTACGTCTTTTCAGTTCTTTGCTCTTACCAGGTGAGCTTTCTGCTTTCACAGAATCAGAGAATCAGAGATTATCTCTTAGTATAATGTTACAGTCTCTTAAGATAACTTCTGGAAGTTGCAGGCAGGTTCAAATCCTCCTTCAGACACTGAGGGAATAGGACCCTGGGCAATTTACTTAACCTCTCTCTGACTTATTTTTCTAATCTGTAAAATTGGGATAATACTAGTACCTACTGCTCAGGATGGTTGTGAGAAACAAATGAGAATTTATACGTAAAAGGGCTTTAAAAACTTTTAAAAAGCCCCATTAAACTTGCTATTATTGTTACTGCAAGCAGCACATTCTCCCTAACACACAGAGAACTTCAGTCCTCGGTGCTAACTCATTGTTCTTATAAGAGGGGTTCATTATTATTACCTGGAGATTTTTCTTTTCAGTATATTGTACTTCTTTGTAACTCAGATTCAGTACTTATTAAAGGAAGCCCTGCCTGTTGCCAATGAATGGCTTTCAACACGTGTACACCCCAGCATTTCTGAAATGTGAAATTATAACAAGGGAACCGGGGAGGGTTAGAGAGATATGTTTCCTCTTAATTAACATTCAAAGGTAAAAGCTGGAACAATGCTTTGATCAAAGGCAAAAGAACTCAAATCCTAACCCTAGTGTTTTTTTTTTAAGGAAAATGGGATAAGATAACCCAAAAAAAACCCATTAAAATTGCAAAGAAAATACCCCTAAAACACAATAAAGAGAAACTGGAACAGAGAAAAGGGGAGAGAGGAAGGAGAGATGGGGTAGGGGGAGAGACAGAGACACAGAGAGAGAGAAACAGAGAGAGAGAGAGAGACTGAAATACAAATAAAATATAAATATCTTCACATGGCTTGTTTGGTTTGGGGTTTGTTTTTACCAAATAACCAGAAGACAGCCTTCCTAGGAACCCAAAGATAGTGCGTGCTACTTTCTATGTATATATTGTTTATCTATATTCTTTCATTCAATTCCCACAGAGTAGACAGGCAGCAAGTTTACATTTTCAAGCTAAGGACACTGAGGAAAGAAGAGCTCGAATGACTTGGTGATCATCGCATGGTAAACCCAGGTGTGAGGTTCAGGATAGAAGTGTTCCTTAACTGCCCATCTGTCATATTGTCCCCAACGCCTACCGTCCCCTTCAGCCCCCTTCTTTCTCTCCTAGACAAGGGTTTGAAGATGGAGATCCTTACCTCAGAAGTTACTGAGCACACCATCCCCCTCTTTTGCCACCTGAGGAGAAAGCACTCTCGAGGGCTTAAGTCTGTCCTGGATCTCCTCTGCCCTCGTTTGTTCCAGAGATCCTTTCTTCCCTCTCTGGAGTTTAAATCCCTTCTGGGTAAGACCAGGATAGCCAATAGGGATGCTTGGGTGTTGCCCTTTTTTCCAGACAGGGATTCCATTTGAGATCTAATAAGGAATTTCTTCTCCCACTCCTTATATTAACTGGAAAAAAATGCACACTTTCCCCCATTTCTCCCTTCTGCTTTGTTTACACGGCAGCTAGAAACACTGAAGGATGTTTCCATTTAGGCAGATGCAAAGCTAGGCTATTAAAAGGGGTAGAATGTTTTGTGGCAGGGCAGCCAGGTCTTTGGATTTGTATGTGCTTATTTGTACAGTCTCTTTCCTGTCTCGAGGGTTTCTGAGCCCTTTCTAGCGTCTCTGTAAGCTGAACTCTCCAGCATGTAAGAAGTGCTTTGTGGTCAAACAGAATGGAGTAGAGGCATTTATGCTGCCCTTTTGCCATACAAAACAGTGTAGCACAGTAGAAAGAGGCCCGGATCTCGAGTTTGAGGAACTGAGCTCTAATCTTGGCTCTGCAAATGACTACTTATGTGACCTTTGGCAAATGACATCTCTAGCTGTTACCTCGTCTGTAAAATGAGAAACACTGGGCTAGATGGCTTCTAAGGCTCTACATTCTATGATCTCTCCTCCTTGTAGGGGCTGGGAGAGAGAGGCATGACTCAAGATGATGAAAGACCACCCCATACTCTCCCTCCTAGATTCCCCTAAAGCAAGATCAGCAAAGGAATAGGGTAGTGAAGGACACAAAGCTCTGCCCTGATTTTCAGGACCACACCATGTTCCTTGCTATAGTGGCCAGACCCTTGCTTCAGCCCTGGCAAAGATGGCAGGGTCATAAATAAATAATAAATAATAATAGGTCTATAGAATCTCACTTTCCATTCCCTTGCCATTCCATTAGCCAGCAGCCAACAGTGGGAGCTTGAGTAAGAAAGCCTGCAAATGTATTCTAATTCCTACTCTTCAATTTTACATTTATGTGAAATATGGTCATTGATTCCAGCCCAATGGAATTATGTAGTGTGAATTCAAATAATACAACCCCTTTGTCAGATTTATTTTTCACACTAATCAGGACCTAACTGTATTGGGGGTAACTATTAGTTACCGGGTCCCTTCCATTGATACTAAGTGTAGGCAGAGAGAAGAAAGGAGTAGGAAATAAATTAGAGATTTAAGATCCGACGGCAATTGCCAAAAGTTCTTGGATCTTTTTATTTCCTTCCTTAACCCTCACCAAATGGTGTTTGACACCCTTTCCCTCCCCTGTTTCCTCAGCCCCTAGCATTGCCAACTAGTGTGTCCCCATATCTGTTGATGTTTGAAAAATTAACAAAAGAAATAATATTCTTAATTTAAATTTTTTTAATTACATGTAAAGAATTTTTTAATATCAAAAAAAGTTTTGAGTCCCAAATTCTTTCTCTCCCTCTCTCACCTCTCCTCTCCTTGAGAAGACAAGCAATTTTACAGATTATACTTGGGCAGGCATGCAAAACAGTTCCATATTAGTTATGTTGTGAAAGTAAATGAAGACCAAAAAAATACAAACAAACAAAAAGTAGAAAAAAAGTATACTGCAATCTGTATTCAGACTCCATCAATTCTTTCTCTGGAGGTAGATAGTATTTTCCTTCAGAATTGCCTTAGATCACTGTATTGCTGAGAATACCTAAGTCATTCACAGTTGATCAATATACAATATTACTGTTGCTGTGTACAATCATGTAAGTGTTCCCAGGTTTTTCTGAAAGCATCCTGCTTCTCATTTCTTATAGCACAATAGTATTCCATCACAATCATACCACAACTTGTTTAGTCATTCCCCAATTAATGGATATTCCCTCAATTTCCAATTCTTTGACACTACAAAAAGAGCTGCCATTAATATTTTTGTACAAATATGTCCTTTTCCTTTTCCTTTGATCTCTTTGGGACCTAGTAATAGTATTCTTGGGTCAAAGGGTATGCACAAATTTTATAGTCCTTTGGGCATAGTTCCAAATTTGCTCTCCAGAACAGTTGGATCAGATCACAACTCCACCAACAATGTATTAGTGTTCCTCTTTTTCCACATCCCTTCCAACATTTGTCATTTTCCCTTTCTGTCATATTAGCCAGTCTGATAGGTATGAGGTGGTACCTCAAAGTTGTTTTAATTTGCACTTCTCTAATCAATAGTGATATAGAACATTTTTATATGACTAGCTTTGATTTGCTTTTATGAAAACTGCTGTTTCATATCCTTTGGTCATTTATCAATTAAGGAATGACTCATTTTATTATAAATTTGACTCAATTCTCTATATATTTGAAAAATGAGGCCTTTATCAGAGAAACTTGCCATAAATTTTTTTTACTCAGTTTCCTGCTTTCCTTCTAATCTTGGCTGCATTGGTTTTGTTTGTGCAAAACTTTTTAATTGGATATAATTGAAAATATCCATTTTATATCCTGTAATACTCTCTATTTCTTTGTTGGTCATAAATTCTTCTCTTATCCATAAATCTTACAGGTAAAATATTCCATGACCCCCAATTTATTTATGATATCACCCTTTCTGTTTAAATTGTATACCCTTTTTGAGTTTATATTGGTATATGGTTTGAGATGTTGGGCTATACCTAGTTTCTTTCCAGTTTTCCCAGTAATTTTTGTCATATTTTTGTCAAAAATTCTTGTCTCAAAATCTTGGATCTTTGAATTTGTCAAACACCAGATTACGATGGTCATTTACTATGTATTATGTACCTAATCTACTCCATTTATCCACCATTCTATTTCTTAGTCAGTACTAGATTTTTTAATCATGAACACTTTATAATATGGCTTGAGTTCTGGTATTGCTAAACCACCTTTATTCACATTGTCTTTTTCATTGATTCCCTTTGTATTCTTGACCTTTTGTCCTTCAAGATGAATTTTGCCATTTTTTTCTAGCTCTATAAAATAATTTTTGGCAATTTTATTGGTATGGCACTGAATAAGTAAATTAATTTAGATAGAATTATCTTTTTTTATTATATTGACTTGGCCTTCCTGTGAGCAATTAATATTTCTCCAATTGTTTAGATCTGACTTTAGTTGTGTGAAAAGTATTTTATATTTGTGTTCATATAGTTCTTGGGTTTGTCTTAGCAAGTATTTTATATTGTCTGCAGTTATTTTAAATGGAATTTCTCTTTCTATCTCTTCCTACTGGACTTTGTTAGTAATATGAAGAAATGTTGATGATTTATATGTGTTATTTTATATCCTACAACTTTGCTAAAGTTGCTAATTATTTCAACTAGTTTTTAATTGATTCTCTAGGATTCTCTAAGCATACCATCACATCATCCAAAAGGGATATCATTTTGTTTTGTGTCAAGATAATGGAACTCAGGGGTTCACCTGGAGATTAATCTAAACTGATTGAATTGGGGAAGAGCGACTGACTGCTGATTGGCATACCAGATTGTAAGCACATCTGGCTGGTACTTAAGAGGGTACTTAAGAAGGTATTGTTCTCAGAAGCTAAAAACTTTGAACTTTACATTGAGATCACCTTTGGGTCCAGTGAACCAATGAATTTGAATGACGCTAGCCAATCAGCTTGAAGAACCTCCCATTTCTGGGAGGGGAACAGGAAGGAGGAAGCAGATGCTGGCGAGAGAGTTCTTCCTCTTTTGGTATGAGATTTCGTCGGTGTGGTGGCAGAGGACTTGAGAAGTGAGAGGTTTAGGAAGGCAAGGATTTCCAGGCTATAAGAAATCTGTTCTCAATCTTTCTCTTTCTTTTACTATCTTTCAATAAACCCTTAAAAAAACTAAACTCGTTTATCAGTGATTTTAGTCAGTTTCCCCCCAAAACTGGGGGGACAGATTAGAACCCACATTTAGAATTATAAATTATACAGTTTCCTCATCGATTATTCTAATCCCTTCAATTTCTTTTTCTTGTCTTATTGCTATAGCTAGCATTTCCAGGATGATATTGAATTATAGTGGCCATCCTTGCTTCACCCCCAATCTTATTGGAAAGGCATCTATCTTATGCCCATTACAGATCATTTTTGCTGATGGTTTTATTCTTTTAGCCTGGCTTCTGTGGCACAGCACTTTACTGGTTTCTTTCTACTTCTTTTACTTCTTTGTCTTTTTTGCTATCTCCTCCCATATATCTCCTATCCTCCTAAAAAGGATTCTTTCCCAAGTTTAAATCCTAAACTCTCTGTTCTCTTTATACATTCTCCTCTCCTCCTGCCTCTCCAGGGAGTTTGCCCCCTCCATATAAATGTTTTTTTTCTGCTGCTCTTTCTCCCTCTCCCTTTCCCTCTCACTCACCACTCTCACCTTATCTATTGTCTAACATCAGAACTAGCTTGGGGTAACCAGAGCATTTCCCTAGGGTGTGAGATTCAGAGGGCACTGATAATACTTGCAGTCTTTCAGCAGCTTAAAAGTTCTTTATAGGCCAGTAGTCTTTGGTCTAAAGCAAATCAAGAAGTTATTAACTGATTTTCTTTTAGCAGAGAGAGAGAGAGAGAGAGAGATCCAGCAGATGACTAAACGAGGGAAGTTTCCCATCCTGTCTACCATGATGTCATGCCTCTATGTCATACTTGTGATCTCAAACTCCTTGTATATTTCTTTTTTCTGTACAGGTGGTCTGCAATATATTTCCTTTTTGGGGGGGGGGGGCGGGACAGGGCAATGAGGGTTAAGTGACTTGCCCAGGGTCGCACAGCTAGTAAGTGTCAAGTGTCTGAGGCTGGATTTGAACTCAGGTCCTCCCAAATCCAGGGCTGGTGCTTTATCCACTGCGCCACCTAGCTGCCCCTGCAATATATTTCAATGATAAAAATCAATTCTGTTTCTCCCTCCTTTAACCTCCCAAATATTTCCTGCCAAACTTTCCCCTTCTGGGTCCTAAATTTCCTCAAGTGAGTATAGGTGGTACATTGTAGAGAGCTCTGAACCCAGAGTTTAGAAGACCTGAATTCAAATCTTGATCAAACATCTATGTGGCTGTGTGACCCCAGGAAAGACATTTAATCTCTTTGTGCCTCAATTTCCTCATCTGTAAAATTGGCATAATAATAGCACCTATTGTCCAAGATTGTGAGGATCAGATGAGATATTTGTAAAATGCTTTGCAAATCTTAAAGTGTGATATAAATGCTGCCAGTTATCATTATTATTGTTTATCATTATCGTTATATACAATACTAACTACTCTTCCTCTTATGAATCAATTTTATTTTTTATAAGGTATACCTATCCAGATTCATAATCCAGTCCTAATTCTCCCAAGTAAGGAATCACCTTTGACTACCACTCTTCTCTTATTCACTACACCAAAACCTTAAACTTTAACCCCAGCTCTCTCTGCTTTGACAGCTGAGATTTTTGCCTTATCTTTCTGAAAGAGGCACACACCATCCCACAGTTTCCTCTTTCTGTGTTATCTTCCCCTATTAGAATGTGAGCTTCTTGAGGGCAGAGACATACTGTCTTGCTTGCTTGTATTTGTATCCCAAGAGTTTAGCAAAGTAGCTGGCATATAATAAGTGATTAATAAATGTCTGTCTGTCTGTCTGTCTATCTACTGACCAACATATCTTCCTCTGCCTCACATGATATGTCTATGTGACCTTTCAGCCGACATTCTGTGGCTCTACTAAACCATTTCTGGAAGAACAAATAGCCTCTTCCTCCTCTTTAGCAAGAGTCTTAGTTCTGTTTTTAAGTTCTAATTGTGAGGGTGACTTTTCTCTACTTTTCAATTCTCTACCATCCTGGCAAGAATTAAGACTCCCCTCTTTTACCTCAAACTTCTTTTTTTTTCTCTATATTGAAACTTCGTTTCTGTTTCCTTTAGGAATCCTTTTATTCATCCTAATAAGATGGAAGGGATAGAGGGAGAGAAAAAAGAATAGAGTCTGCACCCTAGAGGTCTGCGCACTTAATTTTAAATCCTATAAAAATTATAGAACATATCATTAAAAAGCTGTTTGGCAGACATCCAAATAGTGGATGAAAGAGCCAGAATCCCCCAAAAGTGCTTGATATACTAGTACACTGATCAGAATCTAATAAGATGAAATTCAATAGGGATAAATATAAAGTCCTGCCCTTAAGATTAAAAAAAATCTTTACAAGTTCCATAAATAGGAAAATGGTGATAACAAAAGTGTTAGTATGGTTTCGTCGTATAAGTCACGCCAGCCTAACCTCATCTTCTTTTTTGACAGGACTAGTATATGGGGAGAATGCTATAGATATAGTTAACCTTAATTTTAATAAAGTATTTCATTCTAGTCTTGTGGAGAAAATGGAGAGATAGGGATTAAATCATTGGTGTCAAACTTGAATAGAAAGTAGGGCTACTAAACCATACATAAGATCCCTATAGGTTGCATATTGACTTAGAAACCCACATTTTAACATTATCTGTATTCTATTGTATTTATTTTTATTTTGTTAACTATTTCCTTATTACTTTTGGGGGGGTGGGGCAATGAGGGTTAAGTGACTCAACCAGGGTCACACAGCTAGTAAGTGTCAAGTGTATGAGGCCAGATTTGAAGTCAGGTCCTCCTGAATCCAGGGCCAGTGCTTTATCCACTGTGCCACCTAGCTTTCCCCTTCCCTATTACATTTTAAGCTGCTTTGGGTACTATTCAATTCCCCAGGTCAGACTATGTGTTTGAAGCTTCTGGATTAGATGATAATACAGTGAGATGGATTCAGAACTAGTCAGACTGCCAGATTCACAGTGTGGTTGTTAATGGTTAAGTGTCAACATAGCAGAAGGTTTCCAGTGGAGTATCACCAAGATCGTTACTTGACCTTCATATGTTCCTCGTTATGCTCATTAAATTTGCAGATAACACAAAATGGGAAGGGATAAATAACACAGTGGATGAGAAGAGTCAGGATCCAAAAAGTGATTGATAGATTAGAGCATTGAACTGAATCTGATAAAATGAAATTCAACAGGGATAAATGTAAAGTCTTGCCCTTAGCTACAAAAAAAGACCAAAACATCTTTACAGGCATTATAATAACTTCTGCATAGACAGTAATTATTCTGAAACAGACTGCAAGCACATCAGTAGCATGAAGCATGAGCCAAGAAGTTAACATGATCTTGGGCTACATGAAGAGTGGCAAAACTTTCAGGAACAAGAACAAAATAGTGTCACTTTATTCTACCCTCACAAGACCCCATCTGGAGAGTTCCATTCGGTTCTGGGCTTTGCAGCCGAAGAAGGACATTGATAAGCTGGAGAGTGTCCAAGGAAATCAGTCAAAATGGTGGGTCCTAAGCCGATGTCAAATGAGGATCTATTAAAAGAGCTGGGCATGATCAGCATAATGAAGAAAAGACTCAGAGAAAGCACACTAGCTGGCTTCAAGTAATTGAAGGGCTGTCATGTGAAGAAAGGACTGAACTTGCTCCATGTAGCCCCAAAGGACAGAACCAGAAGCAAAACGTGGAAGAGGCAAGGGCAAATTTAAGCTCAGTGTGAGAAAAAATTTCCTAACAATTTGTTGTTGTTGCTGTTGTCATTCAGTCATTTTTCAGTCATGTCTGACTCTTCATGACTCCATCTGGGGTTTTTTGGGCAAAGATACTAGAGTAGTTCGTCATTTCCTTCTCCAGCTCATTTTACAGATGAGGAACTGAGGCAAACAGGGTGAAGTAACTAGCCTGGGGTCACACACCTTGTAAGTGTCTGAAGCTGGATTGGAACTCAGGCCCTCCTGACTCCAGGACTATGCGCTGTGACTCCATAGCTGTCCTTCAAGTAGAGCTGTTCAAAAGTAGAGAGCTACCCCAAAGTGGCAGATTCCCCCTCCTTGGAGGATTTCAAACAGAGTCTGGACAATCACTTGCCAAGTGCTATTCATTTTCTGTAGGGGTTGGACTAGATGAACTTGAGTACCTTTCTGATGATCAGAGTTTGTGATTCTGTATGAAAGTGCCCCATAATAAAGATCTATTGCTCTAACCATCACTGGCCTAACTCTTTTGGGAAAGCCTCCATAAGTTACAAAATGGCTGAAGTAAAATGAGAAAATGTTTAAAATATTTTTTAATTAAATAATTAGCTCAAAGCAAAGCACTGCACATTATCTTAGCGGTTCTGAGTCAACTTCATTATGTCAGTCTTCTTTCTTACAAAATCACCAAAACCCCAAAGAGACCAATGAGTTTAATCTAAGGAAGTCTGAGACAGTTTTAATTGGTTTGAACTTGGTCTGAGCTAGTTTTAGTTGGAGGCTATTTTTTTCCACTGATTCGATTGGTATTAATCTAATTCAGCTGAGTACAAGTGAGTCAGAACAACACTGTCGGGATACCTGTTTTGACTCTTTTGCTTAGGCTATAAATAACAATTATTTTGAACCCATGATTTTGTTTTCCCCTCAATGTATTTTTGCAGAATAGGAGGAAACGAGCTGATAAGAATGCATGTAGGGAGGTGAAATCCTAGTCTGTTTGCTGTGCAAGAATAAGTGACTCTTAAAATAAACTTAACAGACTGTGGGTTTTAGCAGAGGAAGAAATGAATTCTTCCTCAAGGTTAAGAATGACCTCAGTCTCGCCTCAGATAATATTTGCCTCTCTTGGATCAATATATTTTTATATCTATCTCAGCAAAAGTGCATATATGTTCAAGATTTCTCTTTCGCATAATGATTGACATGAACCAGTGCTATGTGGGAATAGAGAACCAAAAGGATGTTATCGGGCCAAGTACTGAAGCAAAGTTCCAGCAGATTAATGGGCTCTAGGAATTAGCCCTTGGAAAGGTGACTCTGAGGATTACTTATCTCCGCTACCACTGACTTTTAAAGAATTCATATCATCTATGCTTAAGATTTGTCCTTTTATTTATTATTCATAATAATAGTTAACTTTATATAATAATAGCTAGCATCTACATAGCATTTTAAGGTTTGCAAAGCTTTTTACCTATGTTATCTCTTTGATGCCCCCATTTTAGAGTTGAAAAAACTGAGAATAAAAGAGATTAAGTGACTTTCGCCAGGTCACATAACTAATAAGTTTCTAAGGTGGAATTTACATTCAGGTCTTCCTGACTCCAGGCCCAGTTTTCAATACACTGCACCACCTAGCTGTCTCAAAGGTTACGAAGTGTTTGTATATATATAAAATGTCATTTGATTTATTATTTCTTGATTTCTCAGTTCTTGAACGTAAATCTTGAACATGAGTCAAATGGCATTTCAATTTAAAATTGGATCTTTGAAGTAATTACACAGAAGAAAGCCACACTGGAGTCAAGACAACAAACTGACAGCCTCGAAGGACTAGGTTTTTATTAAACTTGAAAGAAGGATAGGAAAAGTCCTAGACTATATTATTAGGGATAGGGACCAGTCCTGTGATTTCACCGGCATAGGGCCTCCTTCCACTAACACAGGGCAGCCCCTTCCCTGCAATCTTAGATTTGCCTAGAGCACTGAGAGGTTGTCACTTGCAAGGGCTCATCAGAGGTAAATCTTACATTCAGAGGCCATCACTCTACACCATGCTGCTTGTCATTATACTCCATTGTGACTACCATCCTCACCCAAAAAAAGGGATCAAGAGAATGAATGACTACTGATCAACACGCTTACTTTCTCAACTCTGTAAAATCTTAATAAGAATTTTTATATATACATATATGTATATATACATACATACACACATATATATACATGTATACATATACATATATACATAAAGGGTATCTGTAATGAAAATAGGAGAAGAAAACAAGTAGGATTTCACCAGAATTTTTTTTACAGCAAACATCTTTATTTTCATTTTTTTTTAAATTAGCAAGATCCTTGATTGTTTCTTATCAACTAATAGTTTGTATTCTTGTTTAGTTTTTTAATAATAAACATTTTTATTTAAAGTTTTAAGTTCCAAATTCTATCCCTCTTTGTCTCCCTCCCCTTTCCCCTCCCTGAGGCAGTAAGCAATCATATATAAGTGATATTTTTGCAGTTATGTAAAACATTACAATACTAGTCCTTTTGTATAAAAACTCAAATAAAAGAAAAAATGAAAGAAATAAAGTGAAACATAGCATGCTTCAATCTGTGTTCAATCAATAGTTTTTTCTTTGGAGGTGGATAGTATGCTTCATCATTAGTCCTTTGGGACTGTCTTGGATCACTGTATTGCTGAGAATAGTTAAGTCATTCACAGTTCTTTGTTGAACAATATTGCTGTCACTGTGCACAACATTCTCCTGGTTCTGCTCACTTCACTATACATCAGTTCATATAAGTCTTTCCAGGCCTTTCCTAAATCATCCTGCTTGTCATTTCTTATAGCACAATAATATTCCATTACAATCAGGTACCACAGCTTGTTTAGCCATTCCCCAACTGACGAGCATTCTTTTGATTTCCAATTCTTAGCCACCACAAAAAGAGCTGCTAGAATAATAGGTCTTTTTCTCTTTGCGGGGATTAGACCATATCTTTAAAGTCATACAATTAACTAAAATGTATAGAAAAGTTCACAATCTGTGGGTCATGATTGAGAGATGGGGTAGAAAGGAGCCATAGATCTACAAATACATTCGTAAATTTCCAAATAAGCAAAAATATCTTCTAAAAATTGGATAAGTAATGTCTTTCACACTTGTATATTGTTTTCAAGTTTTTAACATTTCTATGATTAATTAAACAAAAATTCATTCAAAAGCATTATTTAATTCATAGTAGATTTTCATCATCCTTTTTCTCAATCAATATAGACTAATAGTACAATTACCATTATGTAGACTAGCTCTTCAACAGCTTTTGGGGGGTTTTTTTGGTTTTGTTTTTTTTTTTTTTTAGTGAGGCAATTGGGGTTAAGTGACTTGCCCAGGGTCACACAGCTAGTAAGTGTTAAGTGTCTGAGGCCGGATTTGAACTCAGGTCCTCCTGACTCCAGGGCCAGTGCTCTATCCACTGTGCCACCTAGCTGCCCCCTCTTCAATAGCTTTTTACTGATTTAGACTCTAGAATTTCACAGGCACAGTCCAATGTTCTGGTGAGAAGAAGATGAGGATGATGGCCAGAGTGCAGACAGAAAATATGGCATGGAGGTGATGGTGGTGGTGATGGTGGTTTGTCTTTGTTCTTGAAGAGGATCATGACATCAGGATAATGTCATGACTTGCAGTGACTCGGATTTAAGTGAGGGAGAACTGTGCAAAGTCACCAGCCTCACTCTCTCCTCCAGAGTCATCTGAGTCCAGCGGCAAGATATACATAAGGACAGATGGCCCTGGATCTTTGAGGCAATTGTAGTTAAGTGACTTGCCCAGGGTCATACAGCTAGTAAGCGACTGAGGTCAGATTTAAACTCAGATCCTCCCAACTTCAGGGCCAGTGCTCTGTCCACTGTACCACTTAGCTGCCCTACATGGAGATGGTAGTGAAGCATACAGAATATATGATCCCATTGTGACTAATGCATGTTTTTGTTCTATTCCTATTTAGCCATTTCTTCCTACCATTTCCTCTTCCTACTTCCCTTCTCTCCCCACCCTACTTCCCACCATCTCTCAAGTTCTAACCATGGCCTATGATCAACTCAATGATGCTACTGTTCCCATATGAGACATGTCAGTGCACTCCCCTAAGGTCTTACTATCCCTGAACTAAAGTGCCTTTTTGCCTACTACTACCCCTTATGTTCTGTCTTCTTCACTAGAATGTAAGCTCCTTGAAAGCAGGGATTGTCTTTGCTTTTGGATTTGTATCCCCAGCACTCAATACTGTGCTTGCTACACAGTAAGAACTTATGTGCTTTTTCACTCACTCATTCATTCATTCATTCTTTTTTTTTTTTTTTGGACTGGGCAATGAGGGTTAAGTGACTTGCCCAGGGTCACACAGCTAGTGTCAAGTGTCTAAGGCCAGATTTGAACTCAGGTCCTCCTGAATCCAGGGGCCAGTGCTTTATCCACTGCACCACCTAGGTGCCCCCCGTTCATTCATTTTTTTTATTATCATTATTTTTTTTTTTTAGTGAGGCAATTGGGGTTAAGTGACTTGCCCAGGGTCACACAGCTAGTAAGTGTTAAGTGTCTGAGGCTGGATTTGAACTCAGGTACTCCTGACTCCAGGGCTGGTGCTCTATCCACTGCGTCACCTAGCTGCCCCCCATTCATTTTTTAAGTATTTAATAAAAGAGAGCAGAATATAACTTTAAAGGTTTTCTTCCAACAATGTGGCTCTCATGCACATATTATGATCATAAGATTCTTTAATAAATGTTTTAATAAATTTAATACATTTTAAATTTTTAATAAATTTTAATAAGAATTTTAAAATAAATTCCTTAATAAATTCATTTTAATAAATAAAAATGAATGAATGAATGAGTGAAAAAGCACTTAAGTTCTTACTGTCATGACAACACCTTCGAGATGTCATGGTCCTCTATGAGAATGAAGGACAAACAACAACAATGAGGTAAAGAATAAAACAAGAACATGTCTGCTCACTAAAAATATTTGCTATTGTCATTAAAGATGTCATAAGCAAAGTACAAAAGGAAAAGAGCTTGCCATACAGATGATTAATCCTCCTCCAAATAATTCTGTTTTTAGATGATATTATTCTAATTAGGTCAAACCCTAGGATACCAGAGAGCATTCTCAAACAGAGCTAAAGCTACTCAAAAGACATCGGCCTCAGAAATCACACAGGAAAAATCAAACAGAATATCAGAATATCAGGTGGGGTTAAATGGACAGCACACTGAGTTGGTCTATCATGGCCTGCTATTGAATAGATACTGTTGGAGGACAATGAACTGAGCCCAGAAGAGACTAGGAGATAAAGAATAGTAGGGTTTTATCTGAGAAGATTTATAGTACATTCATTGATCCCTAGCTGCTCTTTGACACAAAAATCCATCTATCCAACATCATTGTTGTTCTGTTGATGCTATATAGCTACACATCATGGAACACCAAAATCTCTGAAGAATCAAAATTGTGGATCACTCCAAAATCAATGGAGAGATGAATAGGGTCCTTGGATGGTGATTTACTTCCAAGAAAGAATATAAAAGACATCATTCAAGAAATGTATGACTGGAAAATAAGGTGAATCAGTCTTCTGAGAGAGTGGTAGATAATAGATGGAAAGCTTGAGTGTTTTAGTAGTACGCATGGAATTTTTAAGAATCTAGAATAAGGTCTCAAGTACACTGGCAGATGTTAAATTATATATTTATAGGGGAACATGGACAAAAATAAAACGGGGTTTTCATTTGTAGAATGGAGAAATTTCTATATTGACGAAATCACAGATGTGTTGAAATGAAACTGAAATGACAAAAGTTACCAAAACTTTTTTACTAAAGATCACATAGGCAACCTCCTTTCTTCTCCAGAGGTCTTAGAAGATCCCCCTAAACTGGAACTCAGTTAGACCATTGTGGACAAGAGGTGGCAAAGGAAAGAATTCAAATCACAGAAATATAAAAGAGTCCAGTGAGCAAATACTAAATATCAGTCCACTCTTTTTTAAAAAACCAGACTGCCTTGCCCTTAAGCTTAGAAGAAGTATTCCAAAACTCTGTAACTCTTGAGGGACCTTGTCTCACATGTGCATCCCCAGAAAAGTTATTCATGATGCTCTATGGGTCTAAATCCATTCAAAATCATTATTTGTGAGCCCCCACTGATATGTTTACTTTGACTAATCACCCAGATGATATAATCAGTTCAAAGCAATGGCATTTAATGAAATTGTATGGTAAGAAAAGTAGCAATGGAATATTCCCAAACAAAGCTGGATCATATCCTTCCACAAATACGTAGATCATCAGTGGGAAGAGTAGAAAAGCATAGAGATAAATCACATGACTAAATATTAAGGGAGTATGGCCAGGTCACATACACTGAAGAGGCAATGCATGCTTCTAATGGTACAGGGCCACTTATGTCTTCCTATAAAATGGAGACATTTGGAAGTGTTGATGCATTGTTATCACTTAACTCATAAACCCTGGAATAACAGTGCCTAAAAGTGTTTCAAGATCTGGACTGGAAGGAGAAAACCAATATCACATGAGTAAAATGAAATGAAGTCTTTCTACTTTGTAATTCTAAATCAAAGCAGGAATGGGCTTGGGAGATCTCCTTCTGAATATGATTACTCTCTCATAATCTAATAAGAAAACCCAGTCCTTTCCATGTTCCACTGAGTCACAGGTTCCCTTCTCTAATGTTCTTTGATGCATCCCCACTGTCTGGAATACAGACTTCTGGCTCATATTACTCTTTCCCCCCGCCTCAAGAAAATCCAATTTCTACTCCACTGGTTGCCTTGCCATTGGGTTTCTTTTCTCAGGGGTGTAGGGTTACTCCTAGGCAACTGTGGAACAGGCAACTATCCCATATCATGCAGGGGGAAAGCCACACAGTAATGATGAGTTCTGCTAGCTAAATGTAGAAGGTCACTCACTGCCTTGTAACCAGCTTGTGCTCTTTTTCCTTGGAACCTAGAGTTTATGTGTCATTCAACTGAGAGACTACGAGCAGTAGCTCAGTCAGATCATTTATGTTTTACCAGGGAAATTCAGTAGTATTAGAGGTATTAAAGGCAAGCTGATGGGGTAGAATTTGCTGTTGGTTCCTTAGATGCTCTTCAAATTAGCCAAGACATTTAAAATCCATCTATAAATCCTTCCTCCAGCCATCATCTCTTCTTTCAGTTAGGATCTGGATAGCCTAGAGAGAAGGAAACAGAAAAAAGAATTCCAGAGGGTAGCAGTCTAGCAGTTTGTGTGGTTTGATCAAGGCCTGAGTTTGACATACTTGCCCTCTACCCAAACTTTTTAATGATAATATACAGCATTTAAATGCTACAGTATGTCTTCCCCACCCCTCCCTGTGATGTTCCACCCTGCAGTCTGGCACAGAAAGCTCTCCTTTTGAAGAAAATTATGCAATTCTGACTTCCTCTGATTGTACAATCACAGAATCGAAGATGAAGAGGCCTTCAGCAGCCATCTTCTCTAGCCCATAGCTGAACTAGAATCCTTTCTGCACCTTACCCAGGAAGTGGCCATCCAGCTTTTACTTGAAGACTTCCAGTGGGGGGAAAAGACACATCACCTCTCAAGTCAGTTCTAATTTTCCCCAAGCTTTTCCTGACATCAAGCCTAAGCCTGTTCTTTGCAATTTCCATGTACTATTCCTGGTTCTGCCCTCTGGGGCCAAGTAGAATGAGTTGAATCCCTTTTCAAAAAAATTTTAACCAGAGAACACTCCAAATATTTGAAGACAGCTATCACATCTTCTGTGAGTCTTCATCATCCTGACAGCCCTCCTCTGAACATACTCCAGTTTACGAATGTCCTTTCTAAAATGTGACACCCAAAAGCTAGCCTGCTCGAGACATGATATGATGAGGAAAAGTCCAGCAGAAGCACCTACCTAGTTCTGAACCTTATCATTTAATTCTTCTCTCTTGCTATTATTTTATTTCAGTGGTTCTCAAACAGTGGTCTACCTCAGGCCCTTTGGGGGGATCCCTGAGGTCACAACTAGTTTCATAATTAAGATGTTACTTGTCTATTAGAATACTCTTCCCTTTTCTAACTACATAACTTGTATAAGGCCAGATTTTCTTAATATACTTTTCCTGGAACAATATATTACGACAAACTGAATGTCAAAGCAGATGTAAGATTCCAGGTATCTCCTACTAAGCCAAACATGAAAGATTTTTGTAAAAATAGGTAAAACAAGGTCACTCCTCCTTAATATTTTAAAATATAGTAATTTTTATCAAAATGTTATTTATGTATAATGGATTGGTTATTGCTATTTTTAATTAATGTATAAATAATTTAAAAATTTTATCATTTTTAATTTCTAATATGATAAATATCATTAAATATAACCCACCTAAACAAAAGCTCTCTGGGGTCCTCCATTTTTAAGAGCATAAAAAAATCATGGGACCAAAAAGGTTGAGAATTAATGTTTTAGGGTTTGACACCTTAAGCCTCCCACATAGCACTGCATTAAAATATGAGCTTTTTGAGGGCAGGATCATGTTTGTGCCTTTCTTTTTATCTCTAGCAATTAACAGGATGCTTGGCATATAGTAAGTGCTTAATAAATGGACCAACTGAATGAAAACCCTATATTGAGAGTCACTGGCTTTGGAATCTGAGGACTTTAGTTCAAACATCACTCTGTCCTTTTTACTATCTGTGTGACCTTGGGGAAGTCATTCAACTAGCCCGCTCAGTGGAACAGTCTTGAGCCTGGAGTCAGGAAGATCTGAGTTTAAATCTGGCCTCATACACTTACTTACAGAGTGAACCTGGGCAAATCATTTAAATCACTTTCTGTCTCGGTTTCCTCAACTATAAAATGACAGCACAAGGATGTTGGGAGGATCAAATGAGATAATTTTTGTGACATGCTAAGAACAGCGCAGTAGGAGCTTAGTAATTGCTTGTTCCCTTCCCCTAACTTCTCTAAGCCTCAGTTTCCCCCTCTGTAAAATGAGGAAGGTAGATTAGACTGCTTCTAAGGTCCCTTCCAGATCTGATCTTATGATAATCAAGTGTTAACTTCATGCTGGGCAGTTCTACAGAATAGATTGGATACTGGAGTCAGTGGTGGAATCTTAGGGCCTCCCCTAGTCTAGAATCACATCCTTAGAGAAAAAGTAGTATCGTTTTTCGGATCAACCATGAAGAAACCTGGTGGGCACTGATAGCTTTTGTGTCAAGTGTAAGCAGTGCTTAATGAAGTCAATATTAAGCACTTACTATGTGCCAAACATTGTGCTGAATACTGAGGGTTGTTTGTCATTCATCCTCCCTTTTTGAAGAGGTCCAATAACAGCACAGGTAATGTCTTGACTCGGTTGTGAACTGGATTTAAGTGAGGCAGAGTTGCGCAAAGTCATCAGCTTCACTCTCTTTTCCAGAGTCATCAAAGTCCAGGGGCAAGACAAAAGTCATGGATACAGTGGTGTCTTCCATGTCTGAACAAGTTCTAAATGTTCCCCGGTGCCTGCTTCGGCTGCCTTCATGGTCTTTGGAACAAATTGTTCTCATCCTCCCGTTCTGCCAGCATGTCTTCACATGGCTTATCCTTATACTTATCCTGCTTTAGCCCATCTACCAAGACAGTTTTACTGGGATGAGGCCAGTGTAGCTGCTACAGCTTCTTGGAGCCACAGGTAAGAGTTGGGTAGCAGATGGACACCTAAGGTGGATGAGCAGCTGAGGATACAAGTAAAAGAAATCAAGACAATTTTTGTTCTCAAGGACCTTAGATTATGAAGTCAGAAGACAACACATAAAGAAGATCTAGAAAGGAAAAAAGGTACAATACAAGCACAGCATGGTTTTGAAATGGCTGGAAAGTAATATGAAGGCCTGATTCTAGGGAAGGTAAGGGGGATGCTCACCTTTTAGAGGCCAGAGAGGTCTTTCAAGACATTAAGCACTTGCTAAGTGACAGGCACTATGCTAAGCACTAGAGATACAAATATTTTAAAAGAAAGAGATTGTCCTTGTCCTTAAGAAATGTATATGTTGGGGCAGCTGGGTGGAGCAGCGGATAAAGCACCAGCCCTGGATTCAGGAGGACCTGAGTTCAAATCTGGACTCACTTAACACTTACTAGCTGTGTGACCTTGGGCAAGTCACTTAACCCTCATTGCCCCACAAAACAACAACAACAACAACAACAAAGAAATTTACATGTTAATAGGGAAAAACAATGGCTAAAAAAGGAGAGGTGATTAGAGAAGAGATTTTGTTCTGTATAGGAGATGGGAAGTGGGGAAGAGAAGAGAATGGTGAAATGATCAAAATGAATAGCCTGATGGAATATGAAGCTGAAGTACTACTCAGCACTTAGCACAGTGTCTGGCACATAGTAGGCACTTAGTAAAGGCTAGTTGACCTGACTTGACTCCACTTGGTAACTAGGGCTAGCCTGTAGATATAGTGGGCTAGTCTGCACACTTTCAATCACCAATCAACTGGGTTGTGCCCTAATGCAAGATCTATAGAAGATAAATTCCAGAGAGATATGATGATGGGCATTCTGTTATTACTATGGTTGGTGTCTGCCTCCCCTCCCTAAATCCTAACCTCTTTCTGTTGCCATTGCCAACTCCCATCTCAGACTCATCTACTCTTGGATTTAAAGGAGCCCCAGAAAACTGTACACACACTAAGACTCCTTTCTCCAAATTAAAGAGACTACAAGACAATACTTTTCTGAGCTCTTTGCTGTAACCCCTGGCTTAGAAGGGGGTGCATACAGTTTGCTCTGCCAGGGAAGAAAGGTTTTAGGGGATCCACATTTATACTATTATCATCCCATTGATGACAAACATCTCCCTCTTTGCCAAGCATCCATAAAAACCCTCTGAGAAACCTCAACATGTTGGAGTGGTTAGATTATAGAGTGGTAACCAGCAATGAATGGATAGGACCCAATTGCATTTATGAGGAGTTGTCTGCCTGCTGGCCTCACAGGATAAAGAGAGTCACCAAAGAGCTGACAATTATATCCTATGTGTGGTCTGTATACCTTCCATGAAGAGGTAATCAACACTGGCCATGAGAGAGTGCTGCCTGGAGTCCAATAAAGTAACTGCTAGTTCATTTCTGTCTGTGCCTGTGGTGCTGACACTGAGCTATAGAAATATCTTGCAACACTAAATCCTTTGTTTAAAATGACAACCAAGCTACAAGTGAGGCGGCAATGTTTCCCTGCTAAAATTGTGGAAATGCATTCCATCCTTATTGAACCACAACTGGATAAAAAATGAAATCATGTCATTAAAAAATTAGCTTTGGGGACAGCTAGGTGGTGAAGTGGATAGAGCACCGGCCCTGGAGTCTGGAGTACCTGGGTTCAAATCTGGCCTCAGACACTTAACAGCTATGTGACCCTGGGCAAGTCACTTAACCCCAATTGCCTCACTAAAAAAAAAAAAAAAATTAGCTTTGTTTGCAAAGATGTTTTCAACTCAAACTAATATTAATTAAACATCTGCTACATGCAAGAAACTGTCAGGGACTAGGGACTCAATGACAAAAACTAAAGCCCTCACCTTCAAGGAGTTTATATTTTACTAGGGAGGAGGTTGCCTTAGAACACACACATGTTTTGCATTTGTTAAATGCATTAGTGCCCACAAATAGGTGCTTTGGAGTTTAAATTTCATCATCATTAATAAACGTGAATTGATCATCTTCCTTCTTTGAAAGAAAGAAATTGAATCTAAAGGCTAAGAAAAGAGATGATGGAGTTAGCTTTATCATACATTTAAAAGCAACAAGAAATATTTCATGGGACTTTGGTCATCTTGCTCTGCAATGCTTGTGATATATATCTGAAAAAAGACCATCATGAAAAAAAATGCAGCTTATGTACTAATAGTGATTGCAGAGAATGAACAGGTAGAGGAATTCCTCAAAGAACTTAATAATACTTCATCCATATTAAATCAACATGCACTTTAATACTCAATATGTTCAATACAGTGGTGGGAAAGGGTCAGGGTGATGAGAAATATATCAGACAACATGGTTCAGGAAGAAGGAAGGAGAAAAGTTAAAAACTTATAGACCACAAAGAAATCTTATGCCTTTATGTTTGAATATTGTCTTTCAAAAAAGAATTGGTAGACACTAAACACGATGAGTACCAAATAATATTTTACAAGTGAAATTGTATTTTGACAGGAAAAGACTCACTAGAAATTTAGGAGCCATCTTTGAATCAATTGTCTTTGTATAGTCAAACCACACACCTGTCAGAACAAAGATCAGGATTAGTAAAAAATCAGAAAAAATAACAAGAGGGAAAATCTTGAATTGAAACATAAAATTGAAATAAGTCAGTTCTAAGTTATTTAAGCAAGTAATTGATAGTGAAAATAGAAAGTTAACAACGTGAATTATATAAAATCCAATTATAATATTTTATCCAGAAATTTAACCTAAGTAAATTAATTGCCACAAATCAAATATCTAAAAAGCCAAGAAAGTGCTTTAGTTGGTGAACATTTAGCACACTTAGTAAGGAAAGAAATATAATGGCCAAAAGTGACACCAGTTTAAAATGCAAATTTATTTGTAAAAATCTAAGAAAGGGGGATGATGGGTGATTATGAGCAATATCATCTCATAAAACAGAGAGAAGCAGAGAATAAAATCAATTTAAAGAAAGCCTGACAAGAGAGCCAGTGAAACAAAGTCATCCCCCCCCCACAATTAAGAATGATGATAGAAAGGCAACAGATAGAAAAAAATGGAAAAGATCAGCATTGATTATTTCAAAAAATTGTTTTCAGTCAAGTATAGTGGAGCCACCAACACATTAACTCTATCATCACAATGCCAAATATGCTTATCAGAGAAGCAGAAATAGTTCTTAAAAGAATGAAGACAAGGGGGCAGCTAGGTGGTTCAGTGGATAAAGCCCTGGATTCAGGAAGACCTGAGTTCAAATCTGACCTCAGACACTTGACATGTACTAGCTGTGTGACCTTGGGCAAGTCACTTAACCCTCATTGCCCCACAAAAAACAAAAACAAAGAATGAAGATGAAAAAAGGAGTTGTATTGGACCAAGTTTATATAGAAGACATTTAAGCCACAGGTGATACAATTATGAGAGACTGATTCACTAGACATCTAAAAGAAGGGAAGATTCCAAAGACATGGAAAAAAAAAACTTGAACTTTATTAATACCACCCAAAATGCAAGAGAACATCAGCAACTAGTGACCTTTCTACACAGTCCTCAACCATGAACTACCACTTTGGAATGGAGGCTCAATTCAATGGCATTAGAAAGCCACCTCAAGGGGGCAGCTAGGTGGCACAGTGGATAAAGCACTGGCCTTGGATTCAGGAGGACCTGAGTTCAAATCCAGCCTCAGACACTTGACACTTAACTAGCTGTGTGACCCTGGGCAAGTCACTTAACCCTCAGTACCCTGCCCCCCCAAAAAAAAAAAAGAAAAAAGAAAGCCACCTCAAACCCTCAAGAGGACCCCTAGAATTCTAAGGGAGGAGATTGAAATAGTCTTACTCTGGGGGACAGCAGCGACATGCAGCATTAGTGGATCCAGCTCATCAGCATGAGGGAGGGGGTTGGGATAAGGATCCCCAGAGTTTAAAAGGACTACATTATGAATTATAAAGATTGCATCTGTCAACTCTCCATAGGCAGAAAAGGATTACAATAACTGGCGGATCAGCAATGACCCCTGGGGTCCCTCTGCCAGGGGAGAGGACTGAGCCAGCAACCAGAGCAATCTTGCCAAATGGTACAAATGATCCATAATCCTCAGACCTTCCTTTGCAATTGAAGAAGTGAAATATGTGATCATGTGGCATCCTCACTAATTGGAGAGACAAGAAAATTGTGGGATTTTGTTTGTTTTTTAAAAAGTTTTGTTTATTAAGAATTTCTCCTAAAAAAAATAGTCCAGTTAAGCAAAGGCCATAACTCACTTGAAGAAGCTGGCTGGTCAAACCCTGAATTTCAAAACCTATCATTATTTCTCCCAGAGTCATGTGGCCAGCCCCTCAGAAATGACAAAGGACAGGAAATATCCCTCAGGAATCCTCTTTGTCTGGCCAACATAAAAAAACCATAATCCAATTTAATCAGGAAATTTTATTGAAGCACTGTGTACTTTAGGTAGCATATTCTGACTAGGGTCATTCACTTGCACCTTAAAAGAGAGGTTTAAGATTGTTCACAAACCACTGGTCTACTTAGTCCGTTTCACTGTGCCTTAAGTAAAAGATCTCACTGAGGCTGAAGGAAGAGCAGTCACCATTCAGTTGCATTTCAACTCCATTTAACAAATGCTTATCAAAGGCCTACAATGTACAACACAATGTGCTGGGTACTAGAGAAACAAAGACAAAACAATAACAACAAAAAACTATTTCTGCCCCTATGGAGCAACATCCTACTAGAGAGATATAAACAGATGAGTCAGTGCTAGGTAATTTGAGAAGGCTGAGCTCTTTATAACTTTGGAAAGGGAAGGCAAAATGGGGGGAGGGGGGTGGCTCAGTAAAGTATTCTTGTTGAAGACAGCACCTGGGTGAACTCAGAGGAAAATAAGGACTTTGAGAGGTTGTGATAAAGAGGGAGAACATTCAATTCAATTCAATACAACAAACTTGTATTAAGTACCTACTAAGTGCAAGGCACCATGCTAGGCATGTACATTCCTAGGCATGGTGAGCAGTCTGGGTAAAATTATGGAGGCACAAAATGAAATGTTAAGTTAGGGAATGAGGTTATAGTTCAGTTTAACTGGAACATAGAGAGTATAAAGGAGAAGAAGAGAGTCTTGAATACCAGGCTGAATAGTTTATATTTTATCCTAAAAGCAAAAGAGAACCACTATAGGTTTGTAAGCAAGGCAGTGGCATTATCTGATCTGTTTCTGGATTAAATTGGCAGTTGTGTCTTGGATAGATAATTAGCAGAGTGCAGAGAGACCAATTAAGAGGATATTAGAGGGGGACAGCTAGGTGGTGCAGTGGATAGAGCACCAGCCCTGGAATCAGGAGGACCTGAGTTCAAATCTGGCCTCAGACACTTAACACTTACTAGGGGTGTGACCCTGGGCAAGTCACTTAACCCCAATTGCCTCACCAAAAAAAAAAAAAAAAGAGGCTATTAGAGGGGGCAGCTAGGTGGCGCAGTGGATAAAGCACTGGCCCTGAATTCAGGAGGACCTGAGTTCAAATCTGGCCTCAGACACTTAACACTTACTAGGGGTGTGACCCTGGGCAAGTCACTTAAGCCTCACTGCCCCACCAAAAAAAAAAAAAAAAGAGAGAGAGAGAAAGACTATTAGAGCCGTCCAACGAAGAGGTGGTAAAAACCTGAGTGAGTAGAGGGAAAGAGGGCAACACATTCAAGATATATCATGGAATTAGAATCAACTAGACCTGACAACTGAGTGAATATGGAAGGTAAGAGAAAGGGAAGAAACTAGGATGCAGTTACAAACCTGAGTGACTGGGTCAGTGGTAAGATAAGTTTAGAGGAAAGATGATGTTTTCACTTATCCACAGGCTGACTCTGAGATGTCAAATGCAGATGTCTAGATGAGATATTCATCAGGCAGTTGTTGACTGAGTGTTCAAGTTCAGAAGAGAGGTTAGTATTGGGTATTTGGACTTGGGAATCATCTTTGTAGAGATAAACATTGAAGCAATGGGAAATAGTGAGACTCTCAAAAGAGAGAGAGAGCAGAGAAAGAGAAAGGCTCAGGCCAGAGCACGAACCACCAAAGAAGACTGAAAAGGGACAATCAGGCAGTTAGGAGATGATTTCTCACCATTCAACTGATCCTGTTTCAACTTGCTTAGTAAGCATCCGCACATAATATTCCAAATAACTATCCCTAACACCACCAAGGGGAATCAGAGACGTGATCAAGACAAGGTAAATTTAAAAAATCATTTAAATGGAGTTGTTAGAATAGATATGATGGTGAATCTTCAAGAGATCTTCTGCAACAAGCCAAAATGCCTCTCAAGTAAGATTCTAAAACATATAGAATGGGAACATCCAAAGACCCATTTTATAGACAGAAAAATATCTCTAACTTTATAATCTCTACCTTAAGGTAATTTCTATCTGTTGTGGTCCTAAATATATCAAATTAACACTTCAAATAGATTTGGATTCTTTGAACAAAGGGTCTGAGACTAATGCAAGGAATAGCTACTGCTTACTAATGTAACCCTGACATAGGAAGGAATGGGAACGACTGGTTAGGTGAATTTGAAACTAATCAAACGAGTAGGCCCTAACAGAAGACTAGGCTAATGTCACCCTGGAGAGAGGTATCTATCAGAAAGCCCCAGGGATATGTAGTTGACCCTATGTTTGGCATTTTTAACAGTGACTTGGATAAAGGGATAAATGGAATGCTCACTAAATTAATGGATGGCATGAAGGGAAAAGAAAGAACTAACATACTAGATGACAAAAAAATATAATTGCAGTCTTGAACAATGATCTACATCAAACAAGATAAAATTTAATAGAGATAGATATTAAGTCCTACACATGGATTCAAAATAAAATCTACTTCATAAACAAAGGATATGGAAAGAATAGCTAGAGATCATTTCCAGTGAAAAAAAATCTGAGGTTTTTGATGGATTGAAAGCTCAATATCAGTTAATAGTGTGACACAATAGCCAAAAAAAAAAAAGCTAAGAAAACAATAGATGGCATTAAGAGGAGTCAAGTATCCAGAACTAGGAATCTGATCATTCCAGATTACCCACCTTGGTCGGTCTAATATATAAAAGACTGGGTGTTATTTTCCCATAGTTAAAGGCATTGCTACATTCACCTATTATTTTGTACTTGTAGTTTTTACAAAATAAAATTGGCAACATTTTTGCTCAGATTTCTGAAATGAAATATGAATAAGTACAGTTAACTTCACCCTACTTATTGACTCCTCTGCTTTGAACCAGTCATTCAATCAATAAACATTTAAGTAACTACTACATGTCAGTACAGTGCTATAAACACTGAGGATACAAAGAAAGGTCAAAGATACTCACTGCTTTTGAGGAACTCATAATCTTTTTTTTTTTTTTTACTTTATATTTCTTTTTTCTTTTTTGATTTTTTTTTAGTGAGGCAATTGGGGTTAAGTGACTTGCCCAGGGTCTCACAGCTAGTGTTAAGTGTCTGAGGCTGGATTTGAACTCAGGTACTCCTGACTCCAGGGCCGGTGCTCTATCCACTGAGCCACCTAGCTGCCCCAGAACTCATAATCTAATGGAGGAAACAATATGCAAATATGTACAAACAAGCTCTATACAGGATAAGTTGTAAATAATCAACAAAGGGAAGGCATTAGAAGTAAGAGGGGTTAAGAAAGGTTTCCTGTTAAGGTGGGATTTTAGCTAGGACTTGGAGTCCAGGAAATAGAGATGAGGAAGGAGAGCATTCCAGGCACAGGGGATAGCCTGGAGTTCAGAAATTGTTTTGTTTAAGAGACAGCAAGGAGGCCAATATTACTGATAAGGGTCTGTATCCATGGTTACACAGGTTACCCAAGGTGGTAACAGGATCAGAGGAGAGAAAGGAAGATACTTGAGAGATGTTATGAAGGAAAAATAGACAGGTCTTAGCAATAGATTGGGCAGATTAGGGGTGAGGTGACAGAAGGTGAAAAATTAAGGATGATACCTAGGTTTTGTGGGATTGGGAGGATGGTGGTATCCTCAACAGTAATAGGAAGTTTGGAAGGGGGGAGGGTTGGGAGGAAAGACAACAAATTCTGTTTTGAACATGCTGAATTTTAAATGTTCACAGGATATCCAGTTTGAGATGTCTAATAGGCAGTTGAAGATGCTAGACTGGAGGTCAAGAAAGAGTACAGGGTAGGGGAGGCTAGATGGTGCAGTGGATAAAGCACCGGCCCTGGAGTCAGGAGTACCTGAGTTCAAATCCAGCCTCAGACACTTGACACTTACTAGCTGTGTGACCCTGGGCAAGTCATTTAACCCCCACTGCCCCGCAAAAAAAAAAAAAAAAAAAAGAGCACAGGGCTAGATAAGTCAATTTGAGAATCATCGGCATAGAGATGATAATTAAATCCATGGGAGCTAATGAGGTCACCAAGTGAAATAATATCAAGGGAGAAGAGAAAAGGACCCAGGATAGTCCTGTAGGACACCCAAGGTTAGCATCACCTGGATAAAGATCTAGCAAAGGAAAATGAAAAGGATAAGTCAGATAGGTAGGAGGATAACCAGGAAGGAGTAATGTCAAGAAAATCTAGAGAAAAGAAAGTATCAAGAAAAGGGTGATTAACAATGTCAAAGGCTGCAGAGAGGTCAAGAAAGATAAGGTTTTTGAAAAGACTGTGAGATTTGGCAATTAAGAGATCATTAGTCATTTTGGAGAGGGTAGTGTTGGTTGAAAGATGAGGTTGAAAGCTAAACTGTAGAATTAAGGAGAGAGTGAAAGGAAAGGAAGTGGAACCATCTATCATAGACCATCTTTTAAAGGCATTTAGCAACAAAAGGCGAGATATGTGATGTTAGTTAGGGATGGATGGACCAACTTAGATTTTTTTGACTGACTTATTATGAGACCTTGGATAAAGTATTAAGTCTTAGTTTCACAAGCTGTAAAATAGAGTTAGTGATTCTTTCAACCTGCCTCGCCAGATTCTTGAGGATACCTACAGTACTTTTATCCTATAAATCAATTCATCAACAAGATTATAACCTTCTCCTCCTTTTGGTTTCTCAAATAGAAGGGCCATTTTAATCACCAAGTTTTATCATACCAGAGAATAGCATTGTTCCCATCACTAATTTTCATTAGTTTGTGCTTCTGTTCTTTGATTCCTAGAACTTTGTGTTTTAATAAATGTTAATAGTAACATAACCCCCTTTTCCTGAAGTGGAAGGGGAAACCAAATGCAGCAAGGAGGGGAAAAATGGAATCTGACAAAATGTCTCTTCAGTAATTATGTACATCCCATACAGACAAATGTACTTAAAAGCAAAGTAACCACACATGTGGCTTTGTTCCCCCTTCTTCATTACATCACATTTTCCTGTTGGAACACCATTCCCTATCATTCCTACAAATGTTCCTCTCCCGGGAGCAGACCCCTGTGGTTTATACAAAGCATTAAGCTGAGGTTTTGTACAGGCTGCCAGTTCAATTTGGTGACTGAGGCATGGACTCTGACGTCACCCACTGGGGACAGCCTTCAGATG
Organism: Dromiciops gliroides; assembly: GCF_019393635.1. Taxonomy (NCBI): domain Eukaryota; kingdom Metazoa; phylum Chordata; class Mammalia; order Microbiotheria; family Microbiotheriidae; genus Dromiciops; species Dromiciops gliroides. The sequence goes on along the minus strand of NC_057864.1, from coordinate 66,634,067 downwards.
ACTAAGCTTGCTAGGAGTTTGGCTTTTCCAACCCAATAGGGAGAACACTTCCACTTGGTCTTGTGGTCCTATGATAAATGGGGATTTAAAAAATGACCAGGACATAGAGTCACAGAATAATAATGCTAGAAAGGATTTCGGGGACAACCTAGTTCATTTTGGAGTTGAGAAAACCAATGTCCAGAGAAGTAAAGTGATCGACCCATGGTCACACAGCTCAGTATAATTAAGATTGGGCTGGGATTTGAACCAGGTCTTTCTGACTAACTCTAGTGCTATTTTCACTTACAATCATTGGAAAAATTTTCAGGCTAGAAGGATACCTAGAGTTATCATTCCAATTCTAATGCTTTTCAGTGTCTAGATAATAAGTCTTAATGGTTTTTTCATTATAAATGTATGACAACGTCCTGATTTCTCTACTAGGTAATGTAAAGAATTCATTGTTATTTGAGGTTTTTATGCCTCGGTGAGCACTGGCCTGGGGCTCCGCAAACTGCCCACTGGTTGTTGCCATTGCCAGGGCTCTGGCACCTCACGTCATCACCATTCGACGACGCCTACATGGGCCTGGCAAAATTATAATGATTGGAAGCCTAGTGAGGGCAGTCATGTGACTGTCAGAGCAGCCATCCCATTGGCTGGGGCTATGTGGGGTGTTTTCTAGGTTTGGGGGAGGAGAATTGGGCATTCTAGGTGGAAGCTGGAAATCGATAGGCATTCTGCTGCATATTTTCAGCTGATTCCTGGGCGGTGGTATTTTTTCAGGTATTATAATGTCCCTTTCCCCAGTTTATTTCCTTTCCCTTGATTCTACTGATCCTGTCTGTGGTTTTGTTTGTTTGTTTGTTTTGTTTTGTTTTAGTGAGGCAATTGGGGTTAAGTGACTTGCCCAGGGTCACACAGCTAGTGTGTGTGTGTGTGTGTGTGTGTGTGTGTGTGTGTGTTTTTTAAATTCGTTCTTGTTAAAATAAATCTTGTTCTGTTTTGAGGGAGGCTGCCAGTCTCCTTCCTTGCCCCAATATTGCAGCGAGCCGCTTAGCTAGCACTCCCCAATTAAAAATTGGTCCCCACAGCAACTAGTAAAAGAGACTGCAATCTGTGCCCCATATCTCTATAGCAGATCAGATGCTAGAATCTTAAAATGTTAGATGTAAAAATGAACTTTAGTGATCATATCATCATGGAATCATAGATTTAAAGCTGAAAGGAACCTAAGAGTTCAAGAGTCCAACCCTTTCTCTTTACAAATGAGGAAACCAAGGCCCAGAGAGGTTAAATGATTTACTCAAATTTGTAAATTTAGTTAGTGGAAGATCCATATTAGAATCTAGGTCTGCTGACTCTAGTCCATTATACAATCTTGCTTTCAGCAACAAAAAGTTGCTCCATTATAGAGGCCAATGAACTGATGAATTTATAGGCCTCGATTATTCTTTTAAGAGTATTCACTATCTTATGAGTGTGGTATTGGGTGTTAAAGAATCAGCAGAAGATAATGGTCCTCTTTATATTCTAGGGAGTTAGAAGCAAAATGACATAATGAATAAGGCACCAAACTTAAAGTCAGGAAGACCTGGGCTCAAATCTTGTCTCAGATACTTACTAGAACCGTCAGCCTGACTCATTTTCTTCATCTATAAAATAAAGGGATCAGACCTGATGACTTCTTAGAGTCCCTTTCAGCTATAAAGCTATAAACTATACAAATTTAGAATCCCCCTTCCCCACCAATTTATTTTTGATTGTGTGTTTTTTTTTAAGTGGGAGGGGCAAGTTAGGGATCTAGATATCTATGGATTATAATCAGGGAAAGGAAAAGAAAAACATACTAGGTATAGAAAGCTAATATCCAAAAAAGTCAACAAGTTAACAAACATTTATTAAGCATTTTCTATGTGATAGGCACTGTACTATGCATTGGGAATACAAAGAAAGGCAAAAACCAGTCTCTGCCCTTATTTTCATGTGGGGATCAACATGTAAACAATCATACACATACAAAATATAGAGAGGGTAAAGTGGAGGTAATTTCAGAGGGAACGCACTAACAATGGGAAGACTAACCAGAAAGCTTTTGTAACAGTTCAGGAGTGATATGATGAGAGGCCTACACCACGATGGTGACTGTATGAGCAGAGAAAAAAGGGATATGTATGACGAATTTTGTTAAGGTCGAATCAATAGGCCTTGGAAACAGATTGGATATGAAGGGTGAGAAAGAATGAGAAGTTGAGGATGACATCTAGTTTGTGATACCGGGTGACTAGGAAGATAGTGGTATTCTCTTCAACAGTAACAGGTATTTTGGAAGGGGGATAGTTTTGGGGAAAGATGATAAATTTAGTTTCAGACGTGCTAAGTTCAAAATAGGGACATCTGGTTCAATATTAGACAGCTGGTGATGTGAATCGAGATCAGAATAGAGGTTAGGTCAGGATAAAAAAAAATCTGAGAATCATCTGTATAGAAATTATAATTAAATTCATAGGAGCTGATGAGATCACCACGTTAGTCAAGAGGGAAAAAAGAAGAGGGCCAAAGCGAAACCCTTGGGGAACACTCACGGGAACTTAATCTAGTAAATCAATTTTTCAACCAAAAAAAAAATTTACCGAACACCTTCTGTATGGTGAGCACAATGCTGGGCACCATGGGTAATAGATGACCTATATAAGATATGGTCACAGTTCTTACTATTTGTACTCTATTGAGAAGGAAAGACAAACACAAATAACACAATAAAAAACCAGTGCTAGAATGGGATGCCAATTGCTGTTGACACTATAGAGGATTAGAAGCAAAACATCGTCACATACAATTTCTACAACTCCTTTTCCTTGGCAAATCAGGATAAAATTAAATTAGATTAATATAATTAGCAACCTTCCAAGCTTATTATGGGTTAGGGGTTTAACTGTACATAGAACCTTGGTAGTTTCATCTTCTAATCTAGTAACCTAAGTTTCAAAGAATTTGACTAGGATGAGATTCAAATTCCCTTATGATTCCAATAATTCCATTGAAATGGTTGTGAAAAAAGGAGAGAAAACTTTATGACTGTATAGGACTGAAATATGTTTCCTAACCAGAAATGAAGAGAGGAAAACCTAATACCTTTCACTCCTTACCTAGAAACTGATAAGGAACCATATCAGCAAGGAAGAATAAAAATCCGCACTGCCTCACTTCTTTGTCTTTTCTAGAGAAGGAATGTAAGTAACAATGACAGACACTAGAACCTTTTGCCTTGTGGTCCAGAACCAAGAGAATTTGCCCAGTCCATTTTGTAGAGGTCATCTAGCTCTGTTTTTCACTGACTTAGGTGTCTTCGATTTCCTGCAATTCATCTAATTCCCCTCCTTGCAAATAGAGTTCAATTTGAGTCTCATTAGATTGATGCAGATTTTCAAAAGGACTCAAGCCAAAGGAAGAAAAAAAAAGGATAGAAGGGGAATATTAATCAAAAAGTCACTTTTGATAGTGATTCAGATGTTGTTGTAGGAATGTAAGACCAAAAGTTGCCACCTCCACTTTGACCTTTCAGTCACTAGCAAAGGGAAGGTGTAGGATATTCTATACGGTCCTATTGCTAGCTGCTGAGGGCATGATAGCAATTGAAAGGAATTTACTTATTCCAACCAAAATATCAGATGGACTTGGAATAGTTGCTGGTGAAGAGAAATCAAAGTGTCCAAAATGTAAATTTGATCTTAGGGACTCTTGCTATGCTGGCTAGGCACAACTTGGGATCTGTTTCACAAAAGAGCTATAATTGCCTTGAGTTTATTTGATTGTTGTTGTTGTTTGGTTGTTCTTTATTCTCAAAGAAGACCATGACATCAGAAGATGACATCATGATTTGCAGTGAATTGGATTTATGTGAGGGAGGGCTGTGCAAGGTCACCAAGCTCACTCTCTCCTCCAGACCCATCTGGGTCCAGTGGCAAGATATATATCAGGACGACTGGAGATGACCCTGAATGTTTAAGGCAATTGGGGTTAAGTGACTCACCCAGGGACACACAATTAGCAAGTGGCTGAGGTGAGATTTGACTCGGATTCTCCCAACTTCTGGGCCAGTGTTCTATCCAATGTGCCATGGTTCACAAATGAACTGGAAGCATTCCTTACAGAGAATGAAGTGACCCGGTAGGTATGATTCAATGGAGAAACAGCAAGTTACAAAAAGAGTTCAGTGGAAAGAAGGCAGATAAGAAAGTAACCTGACTGGTGACATCAAGAGATCAGTAAATGCCATTAGCAGCTTTTATGGGAAAGTAGTAAGATGCGACTTCCAAGATAGACAAGTGTTTTACCTAGAATATAATCTTTGGAGTAGAACTTAAACGGACTCAGTGTTTCTTCTTCCAGAGATGATTCAGGAATATGTGGGAAAATGTGCTCCTATTCTAAGATTTTTCCTGTTTATTTATATTACCACTATATTTAACTAAATACCTTTGCTTTAAAGTTAAGGTTTAATATAGTTTGGCTGCTTTTTTGTTTTTTGTTTCTTTTAAAGAAAAGAATTGGAAGAGAATTCATGATATATGGTTTTTGTTAGATGCCGGCAGAAAGAGTAGAGTGAGTACATTGAATTTGGGTGTAGCTTTGTGGAGCCCACAATGAGGAGAGAGCTTGGGCTACAAACTAAATGTTTTGTTTTGTTCAAATGAAAACCAGTCAAGGGCATTGCAAAAGAAAGTGGGTGTATCCTCATCACTAAAGTCGATTTGAAACATTGTGTTTCAGCCTAGGCCACAAGTGAGCTGGCAAAGTGTACCCTGAGGGAAAATGGAGCCAATGCCAAACCCCAGAACAAAATGCACAGTTCATTCTTAGGAGTTACAAGGTGGTATTCAAATGCAAACATGCATACACATATGAAGAGAATATATTTATAATAAAAATTAAGATAACTGTAGCAAAAGAAGCTACAATGGGATTGGCCCTAGACCGCTCAGGATGATCCCTCTTCCTTGCACAAGATTTGGAGTCAAACCAGAGTCCTTCTCTTTCCACGGTTGGTAGGCAAAAGCATTTCATTTAAGAGAAATGCAAAATGAGTCACTGTCATTTGTATTGAAGGAAGTAAGCTGAAAATAAGTATTCTGGACACCATCACCATCTGACTTAAATGCCTTGTGTTTTCAAAGTGCTGTGGTATAAAGGCACTGGAGATGTAAAGAGGTAAAAGACTCATTCCCGGTTCTCCAGTGATTTACAATATAATAATTCATAGCAGTTACTGCATTTACACAACACTTGGTAGCTACAGAGTGCTTAGCATACATGCATTCATCTGATCCTCATGTCCTCTGATCCCTATAACGAGAAGGTGAAGATGTATGTTATTGTCTCTGGTTTACAGATAAGGGAACTGTGTCTCACAGTGATTAAGGGATTTCTCCAAGGTCACAAAGCTATTAAGTGGCTTTCCCTGGATTAGAATTTAGGGTTTCTGACTCCAAGTCCAGTATTCTTTTTTTTTAAAATTAATTTATTATTTTTTTTTTTTTGGTGAGGCAAATGGGGTTAAGTGACTTGCCCAGGGTCACACAGCTAGTAAGTGTTAAGTGTCTGAGGCCGGATTTGAACTCAGGTACTCCTGACTCCAGGGCCGGTGCTCTATCCACTGCACCCCACCTAGCTGCCCCAAAATTTTATTTTATTTTTTATTTATTAATTTATTGCAATTGGGGGTTATGTGACTTGCCTAGGGTCATACAGCTAGTAAGTGTCAAGTGTCTGAGGCCAGATTTGAACTCAGGTACTCCCGAATCCAGGGCTGATGCTTTATCCACTTCAACACCTAGCTGCCCCCCAAGTCTAGTATTCTTTGAAGGGCATAATCATAAGAAACATTCATCCTAGAAAAGATGAAAGAACATATTCATTTTTTCTTCTAAGACCCAGAGACTAGAGTTGGTGAACCTGGGTCTTGATGCCAGTTCTGCTACTTACTGTGTGACCTTGGGCAAGTCACTTAACCTCTCTAAGCAAAAGTTTACTTATTTTTAAATTAAGGGGTGGAGTAAACCTCTATTAGGATGTAAGTTCCTTAAGAGTAGGGATTATTTCTCCTCACCTAGCACATAATAAACACTTAATACATACTTGTTGATTGTCTGGTTGGTGATTGAAAGGTCTCTTCCAGATATAAATCTCATGATCCTAAATCAGGCACACAGAAACTTGACCTGAGAGCAAATCCTAGGAACAACTGGAAGAGCTAACTTTCTTGACTTGATAGTGTCTACTCGGTTGGTCAAGTCCTAGTCAAGGTAATGGGTTCATTCACTCTATGTCCCTAACCCAAGGAGCAGCAGTCTCACAAAGGCATGCATCTATGAGTAGGTCTATGCAAAACTATCACAATTAATGGACAACCACAACAATTGCTACAAACACATTCCCTTCTGATGGTGGGTTGGAAGTGTCGGCTTCCTATATAAAGGACAATACTTTAAAAAGACACACACACACACACACACACACACACACACACACTCCTTTTTATTTCACTCAGCATACATCACTCAGTGCCTTCACAGGCAGAATAGAACTGATTTGGGGGGCACTCAGTTCAGATGAAGCACCAGCACCACCTTGTGTGCAAGCTGTAAAACTTGTGTCGAGAGCACAAGGCTGGAGCCTAATTGGCATGCTATACCGGTCAGTTCCTGCAGTAGCACCTAGCAGTAAGAAGGTAATGTTTACTGCCAAGCTGCTAAGTCAATCAGATCTGCTATCGATGTTTAATGGGTCCAGATGTATAAAAAGGCAGATGTTTCACTCATCCCCTACATATAACACACTATCTCAGAGTCTGAGTAGAAGGAACGAAATGCTCAACCTGGTGATGCCGTAGTGAACATACAGTTTTCTCATGGTACAGGATGTTCTAAGTGACTTTTAATTTGAGAAGCAAAATAAAACGCAACCTTTCCGTTCCTCCCAACTCTAACTGTGGGATCAAAAGCAAAGAAGGTTCCCCTACCCCACCCCATGTAATTCTCTTCCCCAGCTTTCTTTTCCTTTCCCCACCCTTCTTTTCCTTCAGTGTAGTTTTCTCCTCACAGTCACTACCACCACCGTTCTTCAGATACTTCAGTCAGGCAAATAACATGCACTGAACACACATGGACCACCCAGAGGCTCTTCCTCTTTCCCAGGCATCTCTCACTTTTGGCCAAACCACATCCATCTCTCATGTGGGAGAGAAAAGACAGGAACATTGTGTCCTCTCTTGGGAAACAGCTGCCGGTCAGCAGAGAGGAGCTGAATATGGAAGGAGTGCTGAAGCCATGCACATGGAGGTATGTATGTATGTGCCAGCTTTGATGGATATAGATGTCATATGATGAGGGCAAGCCCTGCCATCTGGACTACTCTTGCCACCAGACTTCCAGCCTGCACTAATATAAAAGTGACTACCAGAATTTAACACCTCCCATTTTTAAAGCCCGAAAAAGAACCTTAACTAATTACTGGACTATCTTCTCTAAAAACAAAAGGTATGAAGAAAACATAATCTGTCCATCTGAGGAATGAGGGAACAAATGGGGTAGAAATTAATTCGTCTGTGATTGCACATATATAACCCATACCAGATTGTTTTCCTTCTTGGGGAGGGGGTAGGGTGGGAGAGAAATTTGGAACTAAAAATCCTATGAAAACAAATGTTGAAAACTGTCCTTATATGTAGCTGGAAAATAATAAAATACTTTTATTTATTTAAAAAAATTAATTCATCCAAGAAGAGCAGATAACAGAGATGAAAAGGAAGATATGAAAGGACAGGGAGGAAAGGGAAAGGGGAAATGGCTGATTTGCTGGTCTATGGGAAGTTTCTTGTCTTTATGCCTAGCACTCTACACTGTTCCTCAAGAAATGAGGATAACCCCTCTGAAGAGGATACCAGTGTTATGGGCCCAGAGCACCCCAGAAGTTCTCTGGGGCACATCAAAGAACCTTCTTGAGAAACTAAACCAGAGGACAGACAAGCCTAGAGAGATAAGTGGAACCAGATCCAACTGAGCTAGCTCTGGGACCCCCACCCTTCATTCTAGTCTCCCTCACCCCTGGGGAGATAAGTTTGGGTATGGTTGCTGCCTCCGTGTCCTGAGGAGCAGAGAGACGGCTTGAGAGATCTGAAGTCACCCCTCACCCAACTCCTCCAGCCACCACCAGTGGGGGATGGTCCTCCCTCACTAAAGGAGCTTTCCACAGTCAGATGATTACCCCCATCAGTCCTCTATAAAAGTATCTGCCTGTCTCCTGCTCAAGGAGATTGGTATCTCAGAGCCATGCTCTGTGCCATGCCTTTCTCCCCATGAGAAGTTCAAGGATTTCTCTCTTGGTTTCCCTTCCCTTCCCCTGCCCCTAAATAAACTACTATCCTAATCCATTGCTTTTGTGTACAAGAGGGTATATTTCTTTCTTTCTTTCTTTCTTTCTTTCTTTCTTTCTTTCTTTCTTTCTTTCTTTCTTTCTTTCTTTCTTTCTTTCTTTCTTTCTTTCTTTCTTTTTTTAGTGAGGCAACTGGGGTTAAGTGACCTGCCCAGGGTCACACAGCTAGTAAGTGTGTTTAGTGTCTGAGGCCGGATCCGAACTCAGGTACTCCTGACTCCAAGGCTGGTGCTCTATCCACCATGCCATCTAGCTGCCCCTGGGTATAATTCTTTAAAGAGGAATTCCTAAGGACCCCAAACCCCTATCCCTATCCCAAACCCCCTACCCTATTTTCCCCATGTCAACAGCATCATGGATTCAGGGCTGGAAGACACCTGAGAGCTCATTTAGTCCAGTCCCCTCCTTTAAAAGATGAGGACATGGGTTCAGAGGGATTATGACTTGCCTGAAATCCTATAAGTAGTAAGGGGCTGTCCAGGGATTTGAATACAACCACAGGCTTATCATCTACTGCCTTTAAACAACTGAAAAAGATAACAGGGGCAGCTAGGTGGCGAAGTGGATAGAACACCAGCCCTGGAGTCAGGAGTACCTGAGTTCAAATCTGGCCTCGGACACTTGACACTTACTAGCTGTGTGACCCTGGGCAAGTCACTTGACCCCAACTGCCTCACTTAAAAAGAAAAAAGAAAACAGGTAACTTGAAAAGTATCAGAGGACTCTGAACTAAGGGAAAAACAACCTCCAAATATTTTAAAATAAAATACTTTACCTAGAAATCCTTAAACATACAACCTGAGGACTGTTTCTTCATATCCTTGGAATATTTAAGTCCCCAAAACATCTTCTGAGGGCCTTTGAAGTGGAAAGGAGAATGAAAGGTCCTTCTGAACAGGAAATATTTTTCTTGCATCCCCAGTACCTGTCCAGTTTCCCAGCCTATCATTGTAAGCACTTCTTTAATTAATGATTTCTTGTTTGTTGAATTGAAATTACAAGATTCTCCTTTACTCTTTTTCCTTGTTCACTTCTGTTCTCTAATTGGGTTTTTTATACTCTATCTCATGGGTCATGACTGTTTCTTATAATGATCATATTAGCAGCACAAAGAATCAGATGAATATGCTGCCTTAAATTGCTTTTCTGTTGGTTGGTCCATGCTATCATTCATTCTTCTCTCTCACCAGTTAGCAGCTCTACTCCATAGAGCTGGGGTAAGAGCTTCTACTTCGATTGCATCTGCCACACTTCCCTGCACAGGATTAGGCATACCATGGATAGTCAATGGATACTTCAGTCAGGCAAGAAGCACTTATTAGGCATTTACTGTGTGCCGAGTACTGTGTTAAGCAAACACTGCGGATGCAAAGAAAGGCTCTGTGAAAGAGGAGCTCACATACTAATGGAGAGGAAATAGAAATAACTAGGTACATACCAGATTTATATAGAGTAGATCGAATTGATTAAATGAAATTTTTGGAAAGAACAAAATCCACAGGAAGAAAGCTTTAACTATCAGATTACCTTCAATTTACTGTGTGACTATGATGCTGATGCTGATGGCTAGCATTTATCAAATACTTATAAATGTTATCTTATTTGATGCTATTACCTCTGTTTTACAGATGAGTAACCAGACTCGTCCAGGATCACTCAGCTAATAAGTAACTGAGGCAGCATTTCAACTCGGATCTCCGGGACTCCAGGTCCAGTGCTCTATTCACTAACTAGGGTTTTTAAGTTTTAAGATTTGCAAAGAGCTTTGCAAATAGTTTACAAATCATTTTGTCCTAACCCTGAGAGGCAGGTACGTTTATTATCTTCCTTTTTCGGATGAAAAAACTAAGGCTGCAAGCACTTAAATAACATCCAGGCCCTAGTCCCTGGGGCTACCTCGGTAAATTTAGTTATTGACACGTGGCCTCTCCCATTAGAATGGCAACTCTTTGAGGGCAGGGAGCACATGTTTGCCTTTCTGGGTATTCCCGGCGCTTATCACTATGCCTGGCCCATAAAGTTTGTTGACTAAGAGAAGGGTGGGTGCCTTTGATTTTTTAAATGTCACCTATTGTCGTCCCTGCGCTCTAGCGTTTTTAAACACTTAGGTTCTAAAACCAGGACACGAGCAAGCAGTCAGATAAGGCAAACGTGGCCTGGACGCTGAGAAGTCTGAGCAAGCGCAGGTGACGTCATGTGAGGGGGGGGGGGAGAGAACCAGAGCCGAAGCCGCGCATCCTCATAGCGCGTGCTCATCGCGCATCCTCATTACGCACCCTCCCCGCTCACCCAGGGCGTTCCTCCTCATCTTCCCCGCCTCCTGTCCCGGCCCAAGGCCCCGCCTTCCATGTATTCCACTTCAGTGTCAATAAAGTTGCGAACATTTGAATCGCGCATCCGGCAACATGGCGGCCTCCATTATGGCTTCTCTGCTGCGGTCCGTACGTCAGGTCAGTGAGACGCATAGTCGGCTCCCTCTGCCTCTCCCTTCGTCCCCCGCAGCTCTCCGAACCCCGAAATTGGCCAGCTCGGAGGCCTGGCCCCCGGGGAGAGCAGGGAGTGTAGACGGAGAGCCGGAAGCACCTCCGAGGTCACTGAACAAATGAGGAAACTGAGGCCCCAGATCATAATCGGGGTGATGTTGATGATGATGATGATAACTAGCATTTAAATGGTGCTTTTAAGGTCTGAAAGAGCTTTTGAATCTCATAGCAGCCCGGGGAGGTAGGTGACATTAGTGTGACCTCCATTTTGCAAGTGAGAAAACTGAGGCGGGGGCGGTTAAACGCACCCAGGGTCGCCACGCTAGTGGGGTAGGTGTCTGAGCCGATTTGAACTCGGATCCTCTTGGTTCCTGTTCGTTCTCTCCATTTCGTCACCTAGCTTCCCGGTGCCTGGAAGTGAGGACCTGCGGGAAGTAAGCCCCTGGGTCAGCATTTTGAACCCAGGCCCCCTGACTATAGCTTCCTCTTGAGCCCCTCAGCAGGCTCTGTGCTCCTCCACCCCCAGGGAGCCTTGGGTACTGACACTTATAGGGCGCTTTAAGGTCTACGGAGTAATTTACAAATATTAGCTCATTTCAGTCTCACTACAGTCCCCTCCTGGGAGGAAGGGGCTGTTGTTTTCCCCATTTTGCCGGGTAGGAAACTGAGGCTAGGAGCTGTTAAATGACTCCTTAGGGAGGGTGTGTCCGAGGCAGGGCTACTAAGGCTAGTGCTCTCCCCATCGCCAAAGCTGCAAAAGCTGGAAGGGAGGGACCTGGGACAAGACCTACCTAGAGACCTGAATTCAAATGTGGATTCAAAAGCTTCCTTGTTGGTTGACCCTGGGTGAGTCACACAACTGCTCTCTTCCTCAGTTTCCTCATCTGTAAAGTGGACATAATAAGGGAACCATCTCACAGCATCCTTGAGAGGATCTATTGAGATAATGTGAAGCACTATGCAAACCTTAAAGTGGCATGTATTAATAATTCCTTCTAAACCTTCCCGTTCTGCAAATATTTCCTGACCCTGAAAATAATTTAATCAGCAAGCATTTATTAAGTGCCTACTATGTGATAGACACAGTGCTAGGTATTGGGGATACAAAGACAAAAAACAAAGGAGCTGCTTATTGGAGGGAAGCATAAACATGGTTAAGTATATACTTACAAATATCTATATTATATATGACTTAGTTTGGGGAAGAGCACTAATGGGGATCTAGAAAGCGTTGTATAGGAGGTATGTAGGATTCAGAAACTGAATCATCCTTGACTGTTCCCTCTGTCTCCCTTGCTCCTGGATCCTTTTGGCTGCCAAGTCCCGTTAATTTTACCTACATAACATCTCTTAAATCCATCCCTTTCACTTCTCATGGTAGCTGTCCTCATCGAGGTCCTTGACCCCTTTCCCCTGGACTGTTTCAGTAATTTCCTAATTGATTTCCTATTCAGTCTTTCCCTTTTCCATTCTATCTTCCACACAGCTGCTAAATTAGTACCCTTAAGACTGACTGTATTACTCCCCTGTTCAAAAAATGTCAGGCCATCCCATTTGCTTCCAAGATAAAGTGTACTCCTCAACTCAGCCTTTAGAGCTCTCTTATTTACCTTTTCAGGTTCTCACTTAGCTTTACACATATTTCATATGACTTCCCTTCACATATTTTGTGCTCTTGCCAAACTGGCTTGTTTGATATTCTCCAAAGTCAACATTCTCCCATCTCAGTACCTCCAATTCTGGAACATATTCCCTCCTTATCTCTACCTCTTTGTTGGTTTTGGGTTTGGGGGGGGGGTGGGGTTTGTTTGTTTTTTTGTTTTTTTGCTGGGCAATGAGGGTTAAGTGACTTGCCCAGGGTCATACAGCTAGTAAGTGTCAAGTGTCTGAGGCTTGATTTGAACTCAAGTCCTCCTGAATCCAGGGCCAGTGCTTTATCCACTTCGCCACCTAGCTGTCCCCTATCTCTACCTCTTAAAATCTCACATTCCTAGTTTTCTTTAAGACTCAGCTCAGCTATAAATCCCTGTTCAGAACCTTTGCACTATTGGGGAATATCACACACAACATCTCTCAAATCCATCCCTTTCACTTCTGATGGTAGCTGTCCTCATCCAGGTCCTCGAGCCCTGTCCCCTGGACTGTTTCAATAGCTTCCTAATTGATTTCCTATTTCAGTCTCTCCCTTTTCCATTCTATCTTCCACACAGCTGCTAAATTAGTATACTTAAGACTGACTGCATCACTCCCCTCAGTTATAATATTCTTTTCTTCCTCAGTTTTCTTGTATTTACTTGCCTCTATGTATGTTAGTTTCCTTCAGTGGGAAGTAAATTTCTTGAAGGCCAGGATTTGGTGGTGGTGGTGGTAATGGTGGTTTTTCTTTGTATTCTCACTACCTAGCACTGTGCTTGGCATGTAGCAACTGCTTAAAAATATTTATTGAATGAATGACTTCAAGGAAATTAGATGACAGGAGGAGAACATGGGTTGTTCACATGGCAAGACTAGGGGACGACAAACAAGTGGTCAACTAGCGTGCTCCACTGGTACCTGTGATATTGAGAGAAATTGAGTCAGGCTTCTGGCATGTTGGGTGGACTTGTGGGGGACTTTTGGGGGAACATTGACAAAATTACATAGTATAGGGCAGGAATGGATGAATTGGAGGAAATCCCAGACTTGAGGAGATTACAAATCGACTTGAGTGCATATCACGTTCCCTTAGTTGAATGTAAGCCTCTGGAGGGCAGAAGCTGTTTGCATTTAGTACAGTGCCTTCTTCAGAGCAAACACTTAATAAATATTGAATTAGAAACATTAAGTCATGTTGCACAAATGCTGTCAAAGGGATGGGGGATTATGAAGACAAGGAACAATGCATTGGTTTTATTTTCTTTTTGCCTTTTTCTTTGACCATCATTAGATGGTTCCTTTTTCAGGTGTAGGACAGATCCGAAGTTACTATGTGGACTGGAGAATGCTGCGTGATGTAAAGAGGAGGAAGATGGCCTTTGAATTTGCTGATGAAAGGCTTCGGATCAACTCCCTCAGAAAGAACACCATATTGCCAAAGGACCTCCAAGTGAGTTTATTTAAGATTTAAATCTAAGAAATTATACCAACCAGTTCTCTTGAAATTGCCCTCAAAAGGCCGTGGTTCAAGAATACTACTCACAGGCAGCTAGGTGGCGCAGTGGATAGAGCACTGGCCCTGGAGTCAGGAGTACCTGAGTTCAAATCCGGCCTCAGCCATTTAACACTTACTAGCTGTGTGACCCTGGGCAAGTCACTTAACCCCAATTGCCTCACTTAAAAAAAAAAAAGAATACTACTCACACTTCACTCCCAATTCATCCATTATATCATATGATCTTAATCATTGTGACGTATCCAACACATATTTATAAACTATGTACTATGTGCAAGACACTTTTGCAGCTACCCTGAGAATTGGCGGGCCCTGGTGTATCTTGAGGACTACTCGACTTAGCACTTATTTTTTCCCTGACTTAGCACTTATCAACCCTGAGACACCCATGAGACTTCCTGTCTATCATTCAAGGTACATATCCATGAGCCATATCCTTGTCCTGTGGCTCAGTAATCTCCCCTATGACCTTTTATTATTCTCTGAAGGTCTGACACAACTTTTGTGTCTCCTCAAAAAGGTTATATGATTCTTGAGGACAGGCATTGTTTTAAACTTTTGTATTCCGTACAAATCCCAACAGAGGGATCACTATGAAATAAGTACAAGAAGCCTCAGAGATACTTGGCAAATTGGAGCTTTGTTGTCCCTTCTTCACTACAGTTCATCTGACAGAAACCGCCCCATCCCAATACAGAAATAGCTTTGAAAAATATGACCAACCTGTAGATTAAAAGAGCGGATGCTGGGGGCAGCTAGGTGGCGAAGTGGATAAAGCACTGACCTTGGATTCAGGAGGACCTGAGTTCAAATTCAGCCTCAGACACTTGACACTTACTAGCTGTGTGACCCTGGGCAAGTCACTTAACCCTCATTGCCCTGCAAAACAAAACAAAACAAAAAAAAAGAGCAGATGCCAAAAAGCTTGAGGCTAGAAACTGGCCGTTTCTCTCTGTCATTTTGTACAGTGTACCTAACATCCAGAAGCACTACTCATGTGATAAAAGAAAAGGAAAGGAGGAAGAGATAGAAATAGAGAGATAGATAGATAGGTATGTATGTGTATGTATATACGTAAATGTATGTGTGTATATATATATGTGTGTGTATATATATACATATATATATACAAACACAGATACACAATATGTGTGTGTGTGTGTGTGAGAGAGAGAGAGATAACCTCGTTTCTGTCTTTACTAACTCAAGTTTGTCTCTTTGGGAAATCAGTGTGTTGGGTTTAAAAATTGCCTATGATTGACTTCTTTCCACACCAAGGCAAATCCTGTTCTGTGGTTAAGTGCTGGGCTTAATTCTACATAGAAGCGAACCTAGTCTGGCTTAACTTCATTAATAGAGATAAATGTAAAGCTCTTCGGTAGGGTTGATAAAATCAACTTCAAAAGAATATGATCGTGGGCAGCTAGGTGTCGAAGTGGATAGAACACCAGCCCTGGAGTCAGGAGTACCTGAGTTCAAATCTGGCCTCAGACACTTGACACTTACTAGCTGTGTGACCCTGGGCAAGTCACTTAACCCTCATTGCCCTGCAGAAAAAACCAAACAAGCAAGCAAACAAACAAACAAACAAATATATATGATGGGAAAAATGTGAATAGACAACAGTTCCTATCAGTCAGTCAAGAAGCATTTATTAAGTGTATGCTGATGCCAGGCATTGTACTAAGTATTGGGGATACAAAGAAAGGCAAAAAAGGTCCCTGCTCTCAGGAACTTACAATCTAATGGGGGAGACAACATGTAAACAACTATGTACAAACAAGCTATATACAGAAGAAACTGGAAATACTATTGAAGTGAAGAGACTACGGTTAAAGAGGTCCTGGAAAAGCTTCTTACCAATGGTGGGATTTTATTGGTGACTGAAGTCATGTAAACCAGGAGATGGAGATGCTCATTGGATCATAGAGTACTTAAAAGATGTAAGACTGGGTAGGAAGGGACCAAGTAATAGGAACATTAAGAAGAGGGGAGGGGGATAAGGAGGAAAGTTAATGAATTAAGTTTTGAACATATTGAGTTTAAGAGATAAAAGAGACATCCAGGGATGTCTACAAGGCAGTTGGAAGTCAGGAGAGAGGCTAGATAACCAGATCTGACAATCATCTGCATAGAGATGAGAGCTGAATCCATAGGAACTAATCTAAACACTAAGCAAAATAGTACGGAAGGGGAAAATGGCACAAAACAGCCTTGGGGAATGGATACCCATGGTGAGTGAGTGAGTGAGTGAGACCTGGATGAAGATCCAGCAGAGGAGAGGGAGGAATGGTCAGACTGGTAGAAGGAGAAACAGGAGAGAGCAATGTCACAAAAATCTAGAGAATGTCAGGAAGAGGGTGATGGACAGGCAGCATGAAAGGCTGCAGAGAGGGCAGGGCAGGGTGTCTGTTAAGTATTTAAAGACTTCTCCTGGAGGAGAGTTACTTAGATTTGTTGCATTTGATTCCAGAACGTAGAACCAGATGGAGAGCTAGAAAGAACAGCAGAGGCCATGTAGTTCAAGCCCCTCATTTTACAGATGAACTAACAAGCTTGTGATGACTAAATACTGTCCCAAACATTGAGTTTCAGAAGCTGCAGAGGTGAGCATCCACTCATTCTGAGGAAAAGCTTCTGAATAATTAGAACTGTTCATAAATGCAATGAGTTGCCTCAAGAGGTAGTCACATCCTTGTAGGAGGTCTTCAAGTGGAGGCTGAAAGACCCTCTCTCAGGGTCAGAGGATTCTTAGTTACTGGCTGGACTAGATGACGGATATCCAAGTTCCCTTTCAATTCTGAGATCCTGTGAGAATCAGAGTAAATGCCTAAGAAAGAGCTTAACCTTCATTCCAAAATTCACACAGACTGCTGGTACTCCCGAGTAAGAATTAGACAATAATACTGTCTTTTTTTCTCCTAGGAAGTAGCAGATCAGGAAATTGCTGCTCTTCCCAGAGATAGCTGTCCTGTCCGGATAAGAAATCGTTGTGTTATGACATCTCGCCCCCGGGGTGTGAAGAGGCGCTGGCGGCTCAGCAGGATTGTCTTCCGGCATCTTGCTGATCACGGCCAACTCTCTGGGGTCCTGAGAGCAATGTGGTGAATGCACTTACTCTAGCACTTAATTACTGCAAAGACACACTGTGCTTGATTGTTTGGCATTGACGTTAAGGCATGTGACCACCATCATGAATAAACAAGTTGATTTTTTTAGCAGGGAAAATCTTGATATTGTAGAAATCTGTGTAGGACATGGTCTGTGACTGAATTGTTTTCGTGTAATTGAACTTGTTACTACTGGTAAAGAAAAAGGATTTTGATGTGAAGAAAATTGTTTGTGTTTTACTTTATTTCTGCTTGGTTTAAAGCAAAAGTAAACTAAAACCTTGCTGCTTGAAGTGGAGGGGAAGGAGCCTCAATTTTGGAAGGCTCTGCTAATAGAGCACAAACTCTGGTAGGTCCCAGTAAGCTGTAGTCAAATCAGGTCAACTAGCATTTAGTAAGCACCTTATTATGTGCCAGACATTGCCTTAATACTGGGGGTACAGAAAAGGGGGTAGGGAAGTCATTTTATATCCAAGGGCCTCACAGTTCAATGGGGGAGAAAACGTACAAACAAGATATATGCAGGATAAACTGGAGATACTCTTGGAAGAATGGCACCAAGGTGAAGGAGGACCTGGAAAGCCCCAAGGTGAAGAGAGATGGAGGGTGGGGTAAGAGTTCAGACATGAGAGACAACAGTGAAAATGTCTTCAGTTGGGAGATGGAGTAACTTGTTCAAGAAGCCGCAAGAAAGCCAGTCACTCATTGGATTATAAGGTCATTATTTGTCCTTCAGTTTTCAGAAGACCTTGATAGATGTGGGCGTTGAAATTAGCCTCAAGATCCACAAGCAGAGCTTCCCCTCCCACTCTGTTTCAGCTGTGGGGGCGCCTCTGAGCTGGGCTAAACTGTGCGGATGAAAAACCCCAGGCCGTGCACACAGCGGGAGGCGCACAAAAACCCAGCCTCCAACTCCGACTGGGAGCACAGGCTTGGCTGGCCCTGGGAGCAGCCAGCCCCGAATTTCACCTGAGAGCAGGTTAATAAAAAGCAGGGCTGACGAGACAAAGGGAGGCAGACGTCGGAGGTTGGGAAAGGCTGGAAGATTAAGAGAACAGGAGAGGGTATAGGAGGTTGGAGAAAGCAAGGAAGGGCTACAATACAGAGACGCTAGAGATGCCAAGGGGTTGGCAACAGAGGTGAGGACTCTAAGGTGCTTTTTCAGGGAGGTCGACAAAGTGAAAGGGGCTTGGAGTTAGAAGAAAGGAGTGGAGCAGTAAAAGTGAAGCAGGGAACTGGAGTGAAGGAGAAAGAGAGTGAAAGTTGGAGAAAGCTGGAGCATACCCTAAGGCAAGAGGTGGCAAGGCCCTTATATTAAAAGCAGACAGGTTGTATAATTTGCATTTCTTAACCTTTATCATTTACATTGATTTTTATAAATAAATTCTGCTTTGATTATTTAATTAAGAGGCCTCTTAATCATTTGCTTATCAATTTGGGAGCAATATGGAGAAATTTTTAAACAGCCCATCCTAAATTAATAGCAGTCAGATAGCCAAGACAGTCAAAAGTCCACAGATTAGTCCTCCAGTAAGATTAGGCCCCCCAAATTAGGCAAGAAGTTAATAAAATATTTTCACATTTGAATGGTGACCCAGATGAGATTTGCGGCCCAATTATAATTTTTCTAAAATTTTTCATATAAGTACAGTTATAATTTTTTACAATGTCATGACTTGCACTGAATTAAATTTTAAGTGAGGGAGGGCTGAGCAAGGTCACCACCCTCACTCTCCTCCAGAGCCATCTGGGTCCAGTGGCAAGATCATCTGGAGATGGCCCCGGATGTTTAAGGTAATTGGAGTGAAGTGACTTGCCCAGGGTCATGCAGCTAGTAAGTGGCTGAGGTTAGATTTTAACTCAGGTCTTCCTGACTTCAGAGTCAGTGCTACCCACTGCACCACCCAGCTGCCCCTGAGTTAGAGGGTACAGAGTAGGTGAAAGAAGGTTGGAAAGATGTGAAGGAGCCAGATTATGAAGGATTGTAAGTGCCACAGATTGTACATTTGATCTTGGAAGTAGTAGAGGGCTACCACTGGAGGCAACATGGTCAGATCTGCACTTTGGTGGTTACATGGAGTAGCAGGCAGTCTTGCAGGGAGATCATTGCAATAGTCTCGTCATGAGGTAATGAAGGCCATCATCAGAGGAAAGCAGAGAGTGTGTATGAGAAGCGCTACAAAGGTAGAAATGACAGGAGCTAGCAACAGATTGGATACAGAGGGTGAGAGAAGTACTGAGGATAAAGCCGAGGTTACAAGCCTGCGGGCTGAAAGGATGATGGTGCCCTCTGTAGTAATAGGAAAGTTAAGAAGAGGGAAGGGTTTCATTTCCCCTGCACTCTCAGACGAGGGCTTTTTGAGGACCAGGGAGACATGGGCATGTTTGTAGGCAGTGGAGAGGCAGTCAGTAGACAAGGAATGATTGAAAGTGTAGGAAAGCTCCGCCATGAGGAAAAGGCATCTGAGGGCAAGCTTTCTTTGTCATCAGGAAGTGACATTTGCTCGTGGGTGCTATCAAGACTAGCAGCCAATTAGCTTGGAGATGTGTGTGAGTGGAGGGGATGTTCCCAGTTTCACAGGAGACTTGTGGGATGAAGGAGGTGTGGCTCATTCTCTTGTGAGGACTCTCGTGGAGAACGAAGCTAAAATGAGCGCTCCCTTAGATAGATGTAGGCATCTAGGCCTCTTTCTCTCTCTTTACCAAATTCTTATTCTCCTTAACAAATGCTTAAGTCTAAACTCTTGTTAAAGCTTATAATTTATTGGCGACTACTCATTAGACATTTTAGACAGACTAGGTAGAATTTTAGCCCCTTACAAAGGCAAGTGAGAGTGGGGATAATAGAGGAAGCAGTCTGCTGGAGATAGGATGAAATGGGATCACTTGTACACATTTGCCTTGGTTAAGAACAATGGACCACCTCTTCGTGGGAGATGGGTGGAGTAGATCCAGGTAGGATTCTGATATAAAATAAGCAGGGAGAAAAGGGAGCTTTTCTCCAAAGGACTCCATTTTTTCAGTGAAATACAAGGCAGGGTCCTCAGTTGAGAGAGCGAAAGTAGGGGGAAGCCATGGGTATTTTAAAGCGGGATGAAAAGGCTTGTAGCAGCCACTGTAGTCATTGGGAAGATGAGGTGTAGTAAAAGGACTGCCTTGCTGCAATAAAGGACCGGTTATGGTTACGTAAAATACATTTGTAGTGGACCCAGTTAGCATGGTTGTGATTTTCTTCATTCTGTAGTAGGAGTAGGAAGGCAGCAGATGGTTGCCTGAGTTTTGGCAGGGCAACATCTTCAATAGAATAAAGGACCAAGAGACTTTGAGAGCTAGATCAAGAATATGATCATTTCTGTGTGTGGCTGATTTGGAGTACAGGGCAAGGGGAAAGGGTAAGTTGAGGAACTGAAAGTTTAGGTTGTATTAGTATGTGGAAGTCCTGTGATATGAGTTGCAAAGGACAAAGATTATGAACCAGGTACTAAACTCATTGAAGCAGTGTCCTGGAGGTCATTAGGCTATAGCTATAGCCAACAAGTCTTGATTGGATGGTAAGTATGGATTGTATGAACCTCAAAGATGTTACTGAATAATGGTGGTAGAGGGAGAGCCTCAGAGTGGCAATGGAGAGTAAAGGAGTATTCCATCTCCCCCACCATGTATGTTGAGGGGAAGGAAGAGATGGGGTATATTCATATAAATATGCTACCAAAGCCAGAAAAGGTGGCTAGGGAACCAGGTCTCGAATGCAGAATGGAGAACAAGAGAGTCCCTCAGTGAAATTTATTAAAAGCACCAACAAACAGGAAAAGGAAAGATATCAAGTCCCCAGTTTTGCTACTGATTCTTACGTAATATGGTATAGTAAACATGGGCTCAAGGCCCCACTTGGAAGTTACTATTTTTTTCACTGCAGATTAAGTATAACACTTTTACTACCCTAGCTCAAAGAATTGCTGTTGTCAAAAGCATTTAATGAATATTAATTGTATTTAAATAGCATTTCTGTTTAAATGAGCAGAGGTTGGGATAGAGGTTCCTATATTATTACTATATTCCTATATTCCTATATTTAGGTGTTGGAAACTTTTGTCCCCAGGAGAATTACTTTAATTTTTTCCATTTATAACTAACTTAAGGAAATAAGAAATTTTAAAATAAATTTTCCAACATTTTCCCAAAGAATTAGATTAAATTTTTACTGTTATATTCCTCTTCTATAGATAACTTCTAGAAGTTAATAATGAAAAAAAAAGACAAAGATTGCTGGTTGTTTTCTCTTTATTTTATTACTGTTATTAACTGCTAAATTCAGGAGGAATCTGAGATTAGTTCTCACCACTCTAGGCTTATTTGCTCACTCAGTTGTGAATTGTTTGAATTTTTAGTATATTTTCAAGTAATTCTCTAATGTAGACATGCCTCGTGGTAACGCCTAGTTACTAAATTAATCTTTTTAACTTCAATCAAATGCTCTTTATACCAATTATAACAGTAACTGAGTATTCCCCCTCCTTGTTCCTTAAGGAGCAAGGTCAACATATACCACAGCCCATTAACACAGGCTCACACCTCTCAAGTTATATACCCATTCCTCCTAAAATTTCAAGTTGAAAGACTCAAGACTAAACGTCCATGCCAACTTTGAAGGAAAAGCAAGATTATTTTGAACATAGGTTCAACCCCCCTTAATTGTGCAGATGAACACCAGAGATAATTAGCAAGACTTTTTTTGACATCGAAGTAAGGAAACAATGACCCTTTCTTTGCACACAAAAACCAGGGCACTAAGGCAACCTTCCTTGAAAGAAGTGTTTTAAAATAAGCATATTTTATTTTAAATAAATCCTCCAGCATGAAATGGAAAGAGTTCGTGGTCTTTGCTTGGAAGAAGGCTGTGTAAACAATATACTTGTCAAATGCATCTGTGCAGCTCATCAACAGTTCCTTATTGGAAAGGATATTTCCACATGGATGGCTGAAAGGACTTTTGTCTCAAAATTCGCTCTCTCCTTTGGCTTGTTTCTCCCT
The DNA here is from genome assembly GCF_019393635.1 of Dromiciops gliroides. Taxonomy (NCBI): domain Eukaryota; kingdom Metazoa; phylum Chordata; class Mammalia; order Microbiotheria; family Microbiotheriidae; genus Dromiciops; species Dromiciops gliroides. The sequence continues at coordinate 66,611,877 of NC_057864.1, read as the reverse complement.
TGACTCTACCCAGGCTTTATTAATAGTTCTCTTCATTTCATCATCTCCATCTTCATAAATTTTCTTCAAAACATTCATCAGCCCCTCACTGGGATCTGTGTCATTATCAAAGGAAGATTTTCTGTAGAAAAAAAAGGAATAAAGCTTTACAACAAAGCTTCCCTGCAATTAACAAATATCAAATCAGAAAAGAAAAATCTGTATGTCCTACATACATTTGGGCCAGTTAAACAATCCAGTTAAAACAGAGTGCTCTAAAAGGCCAAGCTTGGGTAACTTAAGACTCTTCCCAAACTCTAGCTAGCTGGGCCACAGGACAGGGTGGCTGGCTAGCTTAGTTAAAATTCATCACTTTAAGACAATGGAGGATGATACATCTGTGTCTACACATGCATGCACACAGGCACCGTAAATATCACCTCCCAGCCACATGCTTTCCTCAGGATCTGCTTTGACAATAGAGAAGAAGCAAATCTTAAAGAAAGTAACCTTGATTAGCCCCCTAAAAGTCAGGTTAGCCCAAAAACCACTCTGCAAAAACTTCAAAGTGTCAGTAGTCCACGACACAATCATTTTTTACAATTATCTAAGTTGCAATTCTTGAAATATAAGAAAGAACACTCACTCCTTCTCTTTGCATTCTTTTTCCACCTGGGTCAAATAATCCCATTTCTGTTCCTGCTTCTTTTTGCATAATACAAGAACTGTATCAGTCTTGATCTAGAAGAGCCAAGAAAAAATACAAACTTAAGATACAACAAATTCTTCATGTGCATACATTAATACTTAGTAACTTTCCCACTCTGTCATAAATAATTTATGCGTTATCTCATTTGACCCCTAGAACAATCCTCTAAGTTAGGTAGGCTCAGAAAAATTACTTGGCTTGCCAAAGGGCATGAGTAGTGTCAGGCTCTGAACCCATTATCTTCTGATCTTAAGTCTAGGGATTTTTCTACTATACCACACATTCCATATATATAACATGGGGAATTGTAACACCTTGCAACATCTATGGGGTTGCTTTAAGGACCAATGAATATGCTCTGGAAGATATAAAATGACACAAGCGTTTTAAAAGCATTATAAAAGATGACTTTTACAGTAAAAATACTGCTCAATTTGGAGTCCAAAGGTACAAGTTCACACTATTATTGTTGCTTGGGTGGGTCACAATATTGGGGGGGAGGGGAAGACGATTTCAATTTTCCATCTATATATAAACAAGTTGGCCTAGATGACCAACAAGGTTAAATTCTAGGTCCAAAATCATTTTTCTAGAGGCTCTTGGCCTAGATGCTAAGGTTTTACCATAACAGTGAGCCACAGGTGGCAAAGGGTTCAATGCATCAGCTGTGATCACAGAGGACACAAATAGGAGGCAGAGGTAGAAGCAGATTTTTCCTTGATAGAGAGAAAAAAATTCCTATGAGAGCTGTTCAGGAATGAAACAGAATGGGGCTGCCCCAATTGATAGCAGTTCTCCTGTTAGTAAGGGATCATCAAGATTATCACATGCTGGAGATACAAAGGGACTCCTGCTGAGGTGGAGACTGTGCTGGATGACCTCAGGATTCCCCTCCAGTCATAGATTCTGTGTTGCTCATCCTAACATTTCTTTTCCATATTTCTGTGTATGCTTCATACTTAACCACCTTCGGTTCTCTCTCTAATCCCTCAATGCTCCCAAAAGTGTTTCACTGCCCTCGGATTTCTTTTGTGGCCACTTTGAGTCCAAATGCATTGATGCTACTGCCACTGATATACTTTATCACTTTAGAAAACGGTGACAGATCCGCCTTCTGGTCTCATCTAGAAATGCTCTTGGGATGATATAATTCAGTTGGGTCTCACACCAAGCTCTCTACAGACTCATTTCCCCCTTCTTTTTTCATTGATTTGTGTTAAGATACTGCTCATTATTTTGCACCACTCTTCCTTTATAACATTTTGTGAACAAGAGTATTATTTTAAACCTTTGTTGACACATCTTTCCAAAGAGATTAAATGTTTGCTAACTGTAGCTAAGGAACCACTTTGATCTACTCACTGTAAGGACTGTTTTCTATTAGTTGAACTTCCAAGGAAAAGAATGGTGATATCACTACTTCCTATCACCTGTTACTGTACATTTATCTTACTGCAAAGACTTATAATTCGATTGGTTGCTCACTAATGTCACTTTGGTAATGACTAAATTTTATTTAAAGCTTTGGGCTTTTGAAAATAAAGCATTAATCTTAACTACTCTCAAGAAATCATTTTTATTTTTAATTTCAACCACTGAAAAAACACAGATGGGAAGAAAAAACCCACTATTGAATGGGCAGAAGTTTGGGGCCTGCAAAAGTAACTACATAAACTTATGCCAACTGCCTAATTTTATCTCTTACAGAATGGCACATATGAATAGTTCCAGTATATGATGCTAGTAGAAGTAATTTGGGAGGAAGCTAGTTTATGTTAGTGGTAAATATAGCTTTAAAAAAAAATTTTTAAAGGCAGTTTCATATTTTTATTAATATTTATCAACTTCACAGCAGAAATGAGCCTTACAGGACTGGCTTTATATTTTTATACATTTCTTTTGAAACTGACCTGGAAGTGCAAATGGTCATTCTGGGGCCTGCCCCACTGCTGATGTCACAGAAGCTGCGACCAGCTCTATTTCCAACCTGGGCCAATTTATCCCTTCCTAGGTAGCCTGGTGGCTCCCCATTCCAAGTGAATCACCATATTGGTGCCACAGTGCTGACACTCCACTGGCTTTAGTTCAGAACCCCCAAATTGAAGGGAGCCAAGCTTCACTCATCCTCCATAGTCCTAGGATTATAGTCATGTGCAACCATACCTGGCTATAAATGCCACCATTTTTTCACTCTGTATTTTTTAAATACTCCAAATAGTTTTTACTGTTTCCATAATATAGTAATCACTTTCCCCCATGATGAGTGAAAAAGCAAATTTCAGCCCAACCTCTGAATTTTCACAAGTTTAGACTTAGCAGGGTCTGAGTTAATCAGACTGTACAACACACAATGCAATTATACAATGAAATGCTATAAAAAAACAAGGAGAAAGCTAGAAGACTCACCTTTCTTGAACTACCTTCTACAGAGATGGGCTTCAAGAGGTTATTGACAGTCATAGAGTAATTTTTTCCATTCAGATTCTTTACAAGAACTTCAAATGACCTATAAGGTAAATAAAAGGACAGATGCATCATCTTCTGGGTTCTGAGACTCTGAGCTGTTAAGAAAAGGGGCCAATTTCTTTTTTAGGGTTTTATAAAGCCTGCTTGCTCCCTGCAGTATTTGATGAGTCTATGTTTCATAGTTAAAGACACAGACTTGTCAAAGCCATAGGATGGGGAAAACTTATAGACTTACTGGAGCTCCATGGAAAATTTATCATGACTAATAAAGCAATCAATGAACCACAAAAGGCAACGTGTTCCAAATTATATTGTATACTCACCTTTCCTTGAACTGCACCTGTACATTTTCAGTGGGGACTTGCTGAACACCATTTAAGGTGATGTAGATTTTCACATATTTATCAGACTGATCCCATCCTACACACAGAGAAAGGTAAATTAGCCAGACAATTCTTTGAATCCACACCATAAGACAACAGATAGCTATGGCTCACATATACTACTACTTGGCAATAAAAACAGAAAATGGAGGGAATGTAATAATGGGAGTGTGTTTCTCATGTATACAGAGTTTATATTCATAAAATACCTTATTAGTTTATAAAACTCTTCATAAGTATGTAGTACAAATACGGCAATCTTCCCTTTTACAGATGGAAAAACTCAAGCCTTGAGAGCTTAAGTGATTTTGTCTCATAAGCTAAATAAAACGAATTCTGCTGAATATATATACTCCACACTACTGTGCCGGCTCCACAATGTAAGCCCATCAATCACAAAAGCATGGCCTAGAATTAAGTGCACAACTAGAAAAGGCCTCAGAATCTTTAGAAAATATGAAAGTAAAAACCACATTCTCATCATGTACTGTCTCTTCTGCACTTATTCTAGTGGTTTACTCAGCTCCACCACCTGCATTTAAAACAAAACTATGGTTTCATAGCATTTTTCTACATCTTTATGCTACTTTAAATGTCCAGTTCTTCATCCATTAAATTACCTTATCATCATAGTCTACAGTTTTCAAGGTGCTCAAATACATTCTCAGACAAGAGACTCGGAAGTTCCCGGACCCAATGTCATATGGTATAAAACAGAAAAATCAGGGCTTGAACTCAAGCCCTGCCTGTTTCCCCTAGTCCAGTGAGCAAGGGATTTAGAGCTAGGAAGGGATCTAAGAGACACTCTCACCCAAACCCCTTCATGTTGTACATAAAGAAAGTGAGGACAAAAAGTGCAATCATCTGCCCAAGATACACACACTGATAAGCAGACGGCTGGGCTCTGCACTGAGTGTACTGGACCCAGTGGGGCCTGTTACAACATCATTCAGTTTCCCAATCTGCTAAGACACCAGTATCCTGCTTCAGGTTCTGAAAATCCTCCTTATTCAAGTACTAATAAATATCTATTGCGCACCCCACCAGGGGCGTGTTGTTTTTGGCCTTTCTCCGTATCCCTAGTGCTTAGGGCCTGGCACAACAGTTGGCACTTAATAAATGCTTGCTGACTGACTGATCAAGGATATTTTTTTAACAAAAGCTTGTATTCTTTCCCTAAGCTGCTTAAAATTTAATGAATCCTCCATCAACATTAACACATACACAAACTACATATAAAAGGCGCATGGTTTAAGTTATCGGAATGGAATAGAAATGTTGATGTCATGTAAATGAACATAAACCAGGGCAGACTTCTAATAAAGAAGATGTTGAGCCAAATTTTAAATAAGAACAATGCAGGAAGGTAGAAAGAACACTCAACTGAAAATCAGGAACTAGGAATGGAGTCCAAGCTTCCTTAACCTTTTTTGCGAAATGGACCCCTTTGTCAGTCTGGTGAAGCCCATGGACACCTCAGAATAAAGTTTTTAAATGCATAAAATAAGATACACAGGGTCACAAAGAAATCCAATTATATTGAAACACTTATCAAAATATTTCTTTTTACAAAAAGAATGAATGAATTCCAGGTTAAGAACCCATAATCGACCAAACTTCATTAGCTGTGTGATGTTAAGCAAATCACTTCAATGGAATCACAGAATTTAAAAACTGAATATCTCAAGTCATTAATTCCAATAGCAAATACATGACAAAGACCAAATTCACTACTTCCTAATGCAGTCCATTCTACCTTTTTAAAAATAACTTTCTAAATTCTTAAAAGTTTTCCTTAAAATGAGCCAACATTTATCTCTACCTATTTCTAGATTTGCCCTCTAAAACCAAACAGACCCTCTTCCACATGACAAGTCTTCTAATATTTGCAGAAGAAACATTTCCCCCAATAAAATTTATCTTTTCTAGGCAGAAGAGCCTCAGTTCTTTCAACTAAAGCATGCTCAGATAGCATTTCAAACCTACGAGCCTCAGTTTCCTCATCTTTAATGTCTCTCCCAACATTAAAAACTGACAATTCTGCCACAAAGATGGATTCTGTTGCTCAGATAACTGTTGTGGTTGGTTTAGCAGACAGAGGGCAGCAAAAAACTAGAAAGCATGATTTAAGACACACTGGATCCTGACCCTTCTCTTCTCTCACTTGTCCTTAAACAATCTAGCTCTCCTGCATAAGCCTTTTCAGATGCTGCCTTGTTTTTCATCTATAGCAATGAGAAATAGAATCCCTCAGATTAAACAAGAATTGTGAGACCCTCTTACCTCCTCCTACCACTTACGACAATGAGAACAACAAAAAGAAATCAATGTGTTGGTGAGCTCACACAGAAGCAAAAGAACTATATGTGAGAGAAGCAGTCATACCATAATTGTTGATTTTCACTGTGTACCCAACTGAAATGGGGGCAACCACAGCTGCTGGTTTCTCATCAATAGTTTCTCCTTTCTCCTGTCCCTTCTGCTTTGTCGTCTTGTGCTTGATTTCTGTCTCTAACTTGGATTTTTCTGCTGTCAGGATATCACGGATTCTTTTCCTAGTGGCCTTTCCCAGTAACTCCTTCACTTCTTCCAGGTCTTTCCGTAGCTGTTTAAAGACAACAAAATAGGTTTACTATGACCTAAAGGTTAAAGATTCATTTATTATACCCAACTTATATCCTAATGGCTGAAATGGAAATAGAAATAAGTTCTTCTACATTATTCAGGCTTGGTATAACATCTCTTAATATATGATTCACAAAAACACAAAATGTAAGATTTGGGGAAGGGACTTCAGAGTTCAAGCCACACCTTATAACCCCCCCTTTAAAAAACAAAAAAACTCCTCCAATTGTTTCTAGTCCCCCAAAGGTGGAACCTAACAGAATAAATGTAATCTTTGCTTCCATATGGACAGTCCTCCAAATACTGACAGCTATCATGTTCCTCCTCTTCAACTTTCTCTTTTCCCGGCTGAACATTCTCAGTCCTTCAACTAGTTTTGTGGAATGATCCCCAAGGCCCTTCACTAACCTGGTTACCCTAAATGCTCTCCAGCTTAGCAATGTCATTCTTTAAAGGTGATGCCCACAAGGCAACCTACAACAAACAGAACAAACGTACCCCCCACACACTATGCCCCTACCTCTTAAGGAGCCTCAATTCTGTTAGCTATTTCTTCTTCCATCTGAAGCCTTTTTTTGCTCCTCAAATTGATAGTAAGTGTTGAATTTCCTGATCTGCATGACTTGTTTCACTGGATAGATGACTTTCTCTATTTTGGAATGTTTTATTCCTTTGTCACATATTTGAAAAAGAATCATGTATCAGAGCTGGGAAAGATGTAAGATCTACCACCTTACCTAAAACACCCACAACAATTATTTTCTTTCTCAAGATATGCTACAATCTCCCTCAAAACACCACTAGATTTTTAAAAAAAAAGGGAAGGAAAAATAAACAAGAGGGTATATGATGATAGTACAACTTGTTTAAAATAAATAAACCTGAATTCCCAAACCTACCTGTGGGGGCCCCAAAGTCAAGAGGACTCTTTTAGCTCTGGATCTATGATTCTATGAGCTAGGACTACAATCCTAAGAAACCCACAGCCCACATTTCATGCAACTTACATGATCTACACCAGACTATATTTTATTGAAGACCTCATTTTTCTATGCCTCAGGATTTTTCTATACTGCGATATCAGCAAATCTATGATGTCTTTGAGTGCACTTAATATAACATGATACCAGTTGCTACTCTCTGGAATGTAATGCTGTACTTTAATGGTTTCAATAGTAATGGCATAACTATTAACATACAGATCACACATATAGTGTTGCTGCTCATGGAACAAATGTTTATTTCTTTAAGTATGTGAAGCTAAGCAGATTTATCCAATACTTCTATTATTCCAGTTCTTTTCCTACTAATGGAACTCTACTAGGGCTATTTCTTGATAGTCAATGTACTCGGCTCTATTTGGGAGAGCAGATACAGAGATGATCAAATAATTCTTACCTTGTATTTTATGGAAATTCCCAGAAACTTGCCTATCTTTGCATTGTCCTAACTCCATTCTAATCTGGTCCTACTGCCAGGAGCCTGGGATTTAGAGGGGAAAAGGGAGGGGGGCTGAATGGGGAGGAAAGGAAAAGAACTACAAATGATCCCCACCCACCAAAAGTTTATATTTTTTGTAACTGATGGCTGATTATAATCCAGCTTTAAAAAAAATTTAAAAAACACATATATGTTCCTGTCCCCCCCCCCACACAATAGCCTACGTATGAATTATCTCAGTTTATTTTAAGAGTCTATCCAGATGGGGATAGAACAAGTATTTTAATAGAGTTCCTGATTTTAAAAAAGCTATCTAACAGCAAAAAATAATAATAAAATAATAAAATTTTAAAAACACTGAATGACTTGTATATGAACAGGTGCTAAAATAAACTCAATCTCAAACAGACAGAATGGCACTTGGATCATGACCTTATTTAGAACATTTTAAAGAAATACATAATACAATGCACAGCAAAGAAATTTGTAAAGTTGCTTTTTCTAACAGCTGCATAAATGCACTGTTGCAGTGGTATTCATATTTAGTTTGATAGAAAGCAGAAAGGGGCATTTTAGTTCAAAGCTACCATTTCTATAACAATATTTTTATGGAAAATAAAATTGTGAATCTGTACTGTATTGAAACATTTTACAATTAAAAAATCTTTTATTTTCATGTAGTGTTCAGCTTGAATGAACATAAAAACTTACCAATTCTCTTAAATAGATGAATATTTTGCCTCTTGAAGAGTATTTTGGTAAAAATAAAAATTTTGACATTGATTTTTGAATATCATTGATTTCTTATAAAAATCTATCAGAGCTTGCAAGGATGCTTGTAGAAGACTTTCACACATTGCAAAAACTGTAGCTGTGGCCAGCACCTCAAAATTCCATGGTAGAGGGAATGTTATATAGCATGACATAGGAAGAATGTAATTCTTTCCCAAATAGCAGCAACCCCAGCCCCTCCATATGAAGTTTTCACTCTTAAATAACCTAAAGGATGTCCCCTGAGGCAACCTCTCATAGTTCTGGTACCTAGTGGTTTCTTAGCTCATTAATGTTATGTGAACACATTTGTATTCTATTATTGCACCCTCCTCCCCATATCTTTAATTTGAGATCTTCTCATACTTTGTTTAAAAAACAAACCATAAATTAATCAAAGCTATGGAGTATAGAACTACCTTCTCCTCGTTGTACAACCCCTCGATATCATCCTCTACAATTTCCTCCTGATGAAGAGATTCCCCTTCTCATCAAGGCCAACCCCTCTCCATCTTCTCTAGCAGAGTCCTCCCACTGTCATCCCTACCTCTAAGTCCTTCGCCCTCTCTTCCCTCTTAAAATTTCCTTCTCTACTGCCTACAAACATATACAAATCTCCTCTGCTGAGGAGAAACCCCCAATCAATCCTACTATGCTAGGTTAACGAGCATCTCTCCTCCCTTCTGTCAAAATTCTTGAAAAAGCCAACTATATTCTACCTCCATCTTCTTTCCTCTCACTTTCTTCTTAACTGCCTGCAAGTGCTCTCACCAAAGTGACCGATAATCTACTAGTCACCAAATCAATTGGCCAATAGCCAAATCTGATGGCCTCATCTCAATCCTCAGCCTTCCTGAGCTCTCTTCAGAACTGGATCATTAACCACCTGCCCTTCGTTTTTGTGACACTGTTCTCTACTGGTTCTCCTCCTATCTGACGGCTCCTTCTCAGTCAAATCAGTCAGCCAGCCAGGTCATAAATGCTGTGGTTACAATGAATGACAAAAAGCACAGCTCCTGCTCTCAAGGGACTAACAGTCTAATGGGGAAAAACAACATGCAAACAATTTATAAACCTCTCTCCTCCCACCGCCTGTGACATGGAGATAAACAACAGAGGGAAACCAGCAGCATTAAGGGGTATTGAAAATGCTTCTTGTAGATGGGAGATGAGCTGGAACTTCACAGAAGCCAGGAAGCGGATATGAAGAGGGAGAGAATTCCAGTATAAGACAGTCAGTGAAAATGCTCAGAGTTGGGAGATGGCGTAATGTGTGGGATGAATAACAAGGCCAGTGTCACCGGATCAGATTATAAAGGGCTTTAAAGGCCAAGTAGAGGAATTTTGTGTTTGATTTCAGAGGTGACAGGGAGCCACTGGAGTTTACTGAAAGAAGGTGGTTAGTTATAGATGTTGACACTGTCAGACCCCTGCTTTAGGAAGGTCCTTCTGACAGCTAGGTAGAGGATGGACTGGAGAGGGAAGGCTTGTGGCAAGGAGACGAAAGGACAGGCTACTGCAATAGTATGTGACGCAGGAAGTGATAAGAGGCTTGCACCCGGGTGAGGGCAATGCCAAGAGAGAAGGGGGAATACACGAGAGATGTGAAAGTAAAATTGATTAGCTCTGGCAGCAGACTGGATACGCAGTAATCTAGGATGACACGTAGGCTGTCTGCTTAGTGACCAGGATAGTAGTGCCCTTCACAGTAATCAAGTGCAAAGAAGGGAAGGGTTTGGAGAGGAAATGTAATCAGTTTAGCTAAGTTTCATGTTTATGGGACATTCAATTCAAGATGTATAATAAAGCAGTTGGCTAACTAGCAAAAGAGGTCCTAACCCCAGCTCTGGTGCTCTATGGAATGTAGTATTCCAGGGCTTACCAACCTTCAATGCAGTAGCTGCTAAGTCTTGTGTAATCCTTTTTGTAGCTCCATGATATTTGATTTTTTGGGTTGCTTCCAGTATTGTCTCCTTAACCTGGGAGCTTTATATCATAGCCAAGTTTCAAAGCTCCCAGGTTAAGGAGAAAATATCCTTGGTCCTAAAAAAATCATATATCATGGAGCAAAAGATCTGGGGTTAGGACCAAGGGTAACTTACCAAGCAAATTTAAGTATAATCCTAAATGAAAATAACTAGACAGTATAAAATACCTGAGTGTATGCCTGCCAAAACACAGGAACTATATGAACATAGACATAAAACGCTTTTTATATAAATTCTGATCCAAATAACTGAAGTGATGTTTATTGTTCATGGGTAGGTAAAGCCAATATAATTTTTTAAATAATGATTTTACCTAACTAATGTACTGAGTCAGTGTCATCCCAATTAAATTACTAAAAAATTATTTTTCTGAGTTAGAAAAAAGAATAAAAGTTCATTTGGAAGAACAAAAGGTCAGGAACTTCAAAGAAACCAGGACAAAAGATGTAAAGGAAGTAGATTCAGTAGTACCAGATATTAAACTGTATTAAAAGGAGAGCATTGCTGAAATGTAAAATGTATAAGTTCAATCATCTTAAATTAAATTTTTCTTGTACAGGGTGGCCAAAAGTCACAATGTTTTAATAACTTTTTGAAATTATTTTTCTTTATTTTTCACCATTTATTAGACTTGATTTTTCACAAGTAATGTAAATTAATTTCCTATATATACTTTATATGAAGTTATGATATTGTAAATTAAGAACAAAAAATAAAGGTGTTATTAAATATTGAAACCCCTTCGTGTCTTTTGGCCCACCCTGTATTAATAAAACCTTAGGCTTCTATGTGAACATGTTGTCTCCTTTGTCAGAATGTAACTTCCTTTACAGCAGGGACAAGACTAGGAAAAAAATGCAAATAACTGGGAAAAAAACTTTCATAGACAATCTCAGATAGAATGTATTGGGTTTGAATAATACTGCTGCGGTAAAGGAAATGATAAACTGGTTGTCTTGGAAAGGCTTGGCCTTATGAAGGAAGATGCTATCTACCCCTCAGAGAAACAGAAGACGGGAGGAAATAAGTATGGTACAGTCTTACATGTATATGAGTATATGTGTATATATTTTTATAGATGTCTGTGCATATATATGTGTGCAAACACCTCTGTGTACACACACACACACACACACACACACACACTGTATATATATTCTTGGGGGAGAAGGGAAAAAAGATAAAGTACACAGCAGTGGAAAAAAAAACCAACAAAGAAGCAAAGAAAAGCTGGGTAGCTCTGAAAACAGCATGCAGCATTACATAGGTTTTCTTGAAATGAAAATTGTTTTATATTGAATCCTCTCAAGTTTTGTACTGTCTAAAATAGATGAAAGAATTTACCAAAAAATAAATTCTCAAAAAACCAACAACAAAATTGCTTGCTGAAAGATTACTAACTCACATGTTTAAAAAAAGTTTCTATTTTAATAGTTTGCTGTTTTAGTCCTTCATGAACCCATTTGGGGTTTTCTTTGCAAAAGTACTGGAGTGGCTTGCCATTCCCTTCTCCAGTTCATTTTACAGATGAGGAAATTGAGGTAAACAGGTTTAAGTGACTCACCCAAGTTGATCACACAGCTACTAAGGATCTGACACAATATCTGAACTCAGGAAAATAAGTCTTCCTGACTTCCAGGTCCCCATTCTATCCACTGCCCCACCCAGCTGCCCCAGAGATGACTTCAATAAATAACAAACAAAAACATGTATGGTTAAAATAAATGAGGTAAGTATTTCCAATTCCTCAGCAGAGAAACTATATTTAGTTTCTAATGGAAAGATGTGTGGATATTTGTTTTTCAGTCCCATATAAACTCTGAGCCTCAGCATCTCATCTGTAAAATAAGAGTACCACCTTACAACAATGCTGTGGTTGATCATGTCAAAAATTAATGGAAAGCACTTTGTACTTTAAAAGTTATTAAGACACACTATAGGTATTATCAACACTGCTGGAAATAGCCCAGTCTAACCGCTCACTTTTACAGAGGAGAAAATTCGAGCCTGGGAGGTTCCAACACTTACTTACCCAAGATCACACAATTAATTAGCGACAGAGCAGGCCCTAGAAAGTAGGTCTCTTGATTATGAGCGTTCACCGTCCTACTCAAAGCTGAAAGGGACAACTGTGTCTCTTGGGGCTAACTCTTTATCAGAGAGGCTGAACTAGATCCACAAATACCCGGTCCACCAGAAGCCCAGGGGCTGTTCCTCGCCTAACTACGACAATTTGCAAACTGACGAGGTTCACACCGGTGGGTAGCCAGCAAGTTCAAGAGTTCACTGCGTTCAGAGATCAAATCCAGCATCTCTTTCTTCCTTCTCGGTGCATCTATTTCTATGATGCTGAAAACAAAACCTCCCCGAGATAAAGCACCCTTAGGAGCAGCGGACCCCAACTTCGGCGTCCCCGGAGGAGGCAGCTTTCCTTTCCTGCAGTTTTCCTAAGAACAAGGCGTGGAAGGGCCGGGACGTCCCGGTCCAAGGAAATCCTCCACGGCCAAACCGAATTCCCGGGACCAAGGTCGTTTCCTGGTCGTGCCCACTTTCCGAGAGGCCCTTATGCTTTACATTGACCAGAATCCTTTACCCTTGGGTCAGCACCTAATTAACTTTGTAGAATCACAAGCACACCGGGGTTCTGGGCCCATCGGCCCAACGAGATCCGGGCGGGACGCCCCCCCCGCCCCACCCCCACGTTAAGTTGCAACAACCACCTGGGAGGTCCATCGTGGTAAACAGGCGCCCCGGGGACGCGGGGGTGACTGGCCGTGCTCACTAATCAGGATCATCAGGAGCTACTTTAGGTGGAGCCCCGACCCCCCAATACCCGCCCGCTATCCGGGTTCTCTCCCGCCCCGGCCCCCGGGGTCCACGAGGAACTTTCCTGCAGGACGGGGGCCGCGCCACCGCAAACCGGAAGCAGGCGGGAGAAGGGACTTTGCAAAAAGGGGGAGCGGGCCCAGAGTAGAGAGAAGTGGGGGGCTGCCGGGGCAAATCCGGAAGGGGATCTCGAGGATGCTTGGACGGGAAGAGGTCCGCAGAGTCCCCAGGGTAGCGGGCCTTACCTCCTCCGGGGCTGCCGCCATGGCTTGCCACCACCACCAGAAGTAACGAGAGCTGCGATCACGGGGAACCCACACCGCAAAGACAGAGGTCCGAGCGCCGCTCCCGCCGCCGCCAGAGCGCGGACCCGACTGCCACGAGCCCCGGCTTCCAGCGTCACCTGCGCACAGATCAGACGTTCGCGGGATCTCCTCTAGGCCGCCTGCGCGAGGACGGGACCGGCGGAAGGAGCTCTTTAGGCCGCCTGCGCCAGGACAGATGGGGCACGCCTCGACCAGCCTCCGGAGCCTCGCCCCCTCCTCATAGCTCCTCCCTTCCTCTAGCGCGAGATGCCTCTGGAACCTTCGCGAGCTACCCACGTGCAGCCTCCGCCAAGGCCTGAGCCCCGCCCAGTCTCTCTCGCGCGCGCTATGCCGGCGGAAGTCAGAGGCGCGCGGGGGCCTTCGGGAGCCGACTGGCCGTTGGAAGGAAAAAACACGTCCCTGGCTGCTACTACTACCTAGTCCCATCTTGTCCGCGCAGCCGCAGCTCACCCTACGACCGGAAGGATTTCCCAGTTGTGAGTGATCAGTGGGCGAAGCCCGGAGTGTCAGAGGTTTTCCTTCCTCTAGGACGCTGGGGCGCCCCGGGCTGCTGCCATCTTGTCCAAGGTAAACTCTTGAAAAGTTTGTCAGGAACCGAGCCGGCCGACCCCGCGACCGAAGGAGAGGCTGATTTACAGCGGCAGGCGTTCTGAGCCGTCATTGTTGGAACCTACGTTACGTCACCCTGGCGGTGACGTCGCAGCCAGTTGGGGAGACTGGGACGGGGCCTTGGCTTCGCCGAGAGGTCCCCTGCTGCACCAGCCGGCCCAGGAGCTTCAATGTCCCCCCAACTCCCCACCTGGAGGCAGCTCAGGACGCTAGGGCCAGAAACGCCTCGCCAGGCCATTCCTGATATATAATGTATAAATAATGTACGTGTTCTCTTTCTATGTATTGTAAATATGCGTACACACACACGTACTGGGGCCTCTAGGACCTTACAGCCCGCTGGGCGCTGTACCCCTTGTGCCACGCACCTCCCCTCCAGGGGATCGGGGATACAGATACCAAAGTGGGACCGGCCCCTCGCCTGGTGAGCTTCGGGTCAGACCCTGCTCTTAAGAAACTGACCTAGGGGAGATACTCGCCCTGAACAGTCACTGCAGGTAGTCTCCGAGGAGAGGGACCCCGAAAGGGGGCCTAGCCGAGACTTGCAGGAGGCTTCCTTCTTCCCCCTCCTTCAAGGCATCGACTGGGGCCATACAACACGCCCACGAGGTGGTGGTTGTCCTTCATTCTCAAAAAGGACCATGACAGATGTCATGACTTGGAATGAATTGGAGTGGACTAGCTGCCCCCTACTTGCCAAGTCTTGAAGATTCTACCTGCACAACATCTCTCAAATCCATCCCCTTTATTCCAATGGCTAACACCCTAGTATCAAATTGTATAGTATTTGTAAAGCACTTAGCATAGTGCTTGGCACATAGTAGGCACTTAATAAATGTTTCCTTCCCACTTTCAGGCCTTCATCATCTCTTGCCACTTAAGATAGCCAGGATAGAGCTTTGGTTCTGGAGTCAGGAAGACCCGAGTTCAAATCCAACACAGTTAACCAGCATTGTGACCCTGGGCAAGTCACTTAATCTCTGGCTGGCTGTTTCCTCTTCTACGAAATGGGAATAATTAATAACAGTATCTCCCTTCTAGGGGTATTGTGTGGGTTGAATAAGATCATATTTGTAAAAGTGCCTGGCACATAGTAATCATTTAATAAATGCTTGTTCCCTTTCACTTTCCTCTCTTTGAGCATTGCAATAGCCTCCTGATTGGACTCCTGGCTTCCGGTCTCTTCTTGTGTCCAATCCATCTTCCATACAGCTGACTAAATAATCCTCCTAAGACACAACTGTTTCTGACCATGTCACTCCCCTGCCTAAGAGATTTCAGTGATCATCTGTTGCCTTTGGGATAAAATATAAAACTTAGCCTTTACAGCTTGGCTTCCAGCCTAGTTTTGAAAACTTATTGCACATTACATCCTTTTTTACACATTGCATTTCACTGAAAATGAACTGCTTGTTATATAACCCAAAGTCACAATTCCATCTTCCACTTCCACTTCCACATTTTGGCTCATACTGTTACCCATGCCAAGAATGCATTCCTTCTATTCCTCTACTTCTTGGAATCCCTAGCTTCCTTCAAGTTTTAGCCCATGTGCCCTCTCTATGGAAACCTTAGGTGTCAGTCCTCAGTCCTTCAAAGCATCATGTAGAAACACATTTGTTTACTTGTAATACTGCCTCATAAGGTCCTTGGAGGCATGGAATGTTTTTTGTTTCATCCTTATGTTCTAGAACCCAGCACCCAGTGTCTTTACCATTGGGGGTAGGGTTTGGGGAGGGAGGAAAGAGGTAGGTTCAGACCTATTATTTCATTGGTGTTGGGAATTAATTCAGAAACTCCCTGCACTTATGCAGGGTCATAATTCCTCTGTTAATTAGGGTCTTTTTAAAAAATAATAAGCATTTTTATTTAAAGCTTTGAGTTCCCAATTCTATCATTACTTATAGTTTTAAAAAGAGTTCTCTGAAGATATTGGGAGGTTAGGTGACTGGCCTAGAGTCACTCAACTAGCATGGTTTGAATTCAAGACCAAGTAGTCTATCCACTTAGGCCATGGTACCTCTCACCTTCCACTAATTGCCTCATAGAATTGCTAGCTTCTAGCTTTTTTCTAGTTCAACTCAACTGCCACTTTCTACAGAAAGCCCATCCTGGTCCCTCTAATTGTTAGTGTCTTTAACTAAGAAAGTACTTTATATGTATTTTGCATTTAATTTTCTCTATACATGATAAATCTCCCTAATAGAATGTTAGCTCCCTGAGGATGAGGCTGTTTCATTTGTCTTTGTATAACCAATAATTTAGCACAGTAATAGGCACTTAATAATGGCTTGGGTTGGAGAGGCTGTAGATAGGATCAACAGGACTTCATAATTCTTTTTCTTTTCTTATCTTTTTTTTGGGGGGAGGCGGGGCAACAAGGGTTAAGTGACTTGCCCAGGGTCACACAAGGTAGTAAGTGTCAAGTGTCTGAGGCCGGACTTGAACTCAGGTCCTCCTGAATCCAGGGCCTGTGCTTTATCCACTGTGCCACCTAGCTGCCCCCAAGGCTTAATAATTGATGTCAGATAGAAGGAAGGGTAAAAGTTAGCCCTAAGGTTTTAAATTTGGGAGGCCCACTGAATAGTATTGCCATAGACATGTCTAGATTTCCCTGTATCCTTTTAGCCCAACCCCAGAAGCATCCCTTATGACAAATCCTCATTTAATTAATTAAACAAATTTAAAAAGAGGAAGAGAAATATTTAGCAAAACCAAGTAATACACAAAAAAAATCTGATATTACACTGCATTATTTCACAGCCCTGCAGGTCCCTACCTGTAATCTTATCACGGTGTTTAGCACTCAGTAGGCACTTAATGTTTGTTTCCTTCCCCCTTTTAGGCCCTCGTCATCTCTGGCCATTAATTATCCCTATTATCACCATTCCAGTGGTGGGAGGTATCTTTCTCTTAGCTTTACTTTGTGTCCAAGCTTATTTATAATTTTGCAAAAAAATGTTTGTGGTTATTGTTTTTTGCATTTACATTATTGTAGTCATTGTCTATAATTTTCTCCTGGCTCTGCTAACTTCACTTTCTTACAGCACAGTAATAATTGATTATATTCATGGACCACAACTTGTTTTGCCATTCCTCAAGATACTTCAGTGGGCATCCACTTTGTTTCTAGTTCTTTGCTACCAAAAAAATGCTGCTATATATTTTGGTGTAAAAGCAGCCTTGGTGATGTCACTTTTCTGCTCAAAACCCTTTTTTTTGGGGGGGGGGGGCGGGGAGGGTTCAGCCTGATATTTAAGCCTCTTAAATTCAAGCTTCAACCTCTTTCGTCCAGACCTTTCACCTTTTTCCCCATCATTGGCTCTGTAGGATAATTAGATAAGTAGGTCCAGTGCTGGAGGTAGGGACCAGGCAAGCCAGATACCGACAAATAAACATCATGCCTACTGTGTACCAGGCACTGAGCATGCAAAGACAGATATTCCCCTCAAGGAACTAGTAGGGAGACGTTATATACATATGTAGGTATAGACAAGATACATATCATTTAGATGCATGGTAACCATCTAGGAGGAGAATTATTTTGGGGGGATTGGGAAGAGGGGGTGGACTAAAATAGATCTTGCAGTCATCAGCATTTATTAAGCACTTACTGTGCTCCCCGGACTGCGTTAAGCTCTGCTAATACAAAGAAAGGCAAAAAAAAAAAAAAAGTCCGTGCCCTCAAGGAGCATGTATTCTAAAGAAGGAGACAAAACATGACTAACTAGGCTCACAGAAGATCTGTGCAGAGTACATGAAGGTCATGTGAAAGGGGAAGGTGTGGTGTGGGACAGCTGGGGGCGCCAGGAAAGGTCGTGTCCGGAAGGAAGCCAGGGATACCAGGAGGTGTTGGTGAGAGGAGAGAGCATGGGAGCATGGGCCATGCAAAGGCCCAGAGGTGGGCTGTGGTGTGAGTGCCCTACACAGGAAACCGTCAGTCGGTCGGGGCAGCTAAACTGTGTAGGGAGGGCGGGGCCAGGTGACGAAGAGCTTACAAGGCCAAGGTGATAGTCACTGACTTTCTGAGCAGGCCCAGGGCCTGGCCACACCCCTAGGGTAGCCCGGTGTTAAACTGGGAAGAAAGCAGGAGGGCGGAGAAGCCCAGCGCAGACTGGGCTTCTGACCGAGCCGGGTGACCCGGCCCTGGAGTGCAGGTGAGGCGGGAAAGCCAATGAGAAGCGAAAGCCAATGAGGAGCCTGCTGTAATATCTAAGCGAGTAGTTGCTGTGCATTCAGACGTGAGAGACACGGAAGCAGAAATAGAAGATTCAGCAACTGACGACATATAGAGCGAAGGAAAGGGCGAGCATAGGGTAGTGCAGGGGTTACAAACGGGGGAGCCTCTGTCAGAAATGGAGAAGGCGGGAAGAAGGGAGGGTTTGGGGAGGAAATCTGATAACGAGTTTCTATGATGAGTTTAAGATGCTTTCAGGAAACCTGACTTGGAATGTCCAGTAGGCAGTTGGGGATGTGAGGGAGGAGAACCTGGGGCTGGGTTATCTATTTGCAGAGGGACAGGCGTTAGCCCACCCCGGGAAATGAGAGGGCCAGAGATATGCTGCATAGACACTGCATAGATACAGTGCTTGGCTCCCCCTGTAAAGGAAACAGCAGCAAAGCAGGCCCAGACCCCAAGACCAGGGCCGACTGTTGCCTCGCGGGGTCTAGCCTGGCTTAGGGTTGAGGGGAGTGAGAAGAATGGACAATTTAGAAAAACAGGCACCTGCTGGCCATTTCCTTTGCATTTCTTTTTATTTTACAAGGGATCCATCATTCACACAATGAAAACAAGATACCCTCAAACAAGTCCTTAACAATTAGAAAAGTAAACATTTGTTGAGACAATGTACAATAAATCGCACTTTTCATAGCAAGCATTTACATTGATAATTGTACCATACATAATACATGGATTTATGAAAAATGTCTAATTATCAGGTGGTTTGGGGAACAATGTGATCAGCAGGTTTCTTCTTATAGCCTTCATAGGGTTTCCACTGGGGGTGGGGGGGGAGCTTTAATCCATTTGTTTTAGAACTTGTTTTCAGAGGTATGAATGAATCATAGGAACAGTATATGAAAGCAATTAGCACAAAGGTGATTTACCTCCTAGGCAGTACAAAGACAGGAATCAGAAAAAGAGGGTGAAGGATGAAGGGTGGGCTGAGACGGAAATCTTTTTTTTTCATTTGAAGTACAAGATCCATGAATTATGTAAAATACTAAAATAGAAACTGGTGCAAAATGCTATTAAGATATCTTGGATTCTGGGACCACCTCCAGCATCACTCCTGTGCTTTGATGGCACTAGAGTCCTTTAATGTATCTATATTACTGTAATTCAGTTTCATATATATTAGTCCGTGACTAATATATCGTTTTCTCCAAATTACATACATACTTGAAACCTTTGTACATTAAATAATTCCCACTAAAAAAAAGGAAATTCCTAAAAATGTTCCTACCCAATGTTTTTAGATAAAAACATTCCCAATAAAACCTTCCAGAAAATTGGTAGTAAATGCTAGGGAAATATAGACCTGTCATTAATGGTTCTGTTTTACTACCAGAGTTCCCTGGCCATGTGCCAGACAGTAGTTCTGTATCTGAGGTAATTTACTCACCCTCAAACTGGGAAAGGCAAGCCCTAGCAGCCAGCTGTTCTCTCTGCAAACGTCTCATTGTCGAATCCTGACTCCTGAGCTTTTCATGCTCAGTACTTTCTCTCTAGTTAGTTCCCCAGTCTAGTGGCTTTTGTAGGGTTGGGGAAATGACATAGACAGTATCACTTAAGGATGAGTTTTGTAATAATGTGGGTCAGAGGAGGCATGAACTTGGCAACCAGAGAAAGGAAGAAGATTTAACAGTTAATCAGAGAAATAAGATAGAGCACAATGCTGTTTTCAGGATCTGGGGTCTTGGATTCCTACATGCCTTCATACGTGGGGACATCTAAATATATGTGTGGTTACATATTACATGGGCATAACAGCTAAGCAAACAAGATGCACATTTGGAATTTAACTGTTCAGGAATGCTACCTTAATCTTCAAATTACTAAAGTTCACTTATTTTTGTGTGTGTGGAGATGAAGCAAGAGAAACAGGTTATCTGAGATCTTATTTAAACTTATTAAATCAACATCTTTCTTGATCATTGATCAAAGGGACTATTTTCTAGAGAGAAGCAAGTAAGATGCTGAAACAATATTTTACTGAGATGCTAGAATCACATAATTTATCAACATGGTCGTTTGATGAACAGGTGATTGATCAGTGGTACTTAGCTTCCACCTAAGAAAACTTGAGCTTTTCCAACAAAATGTGTCTCTCACAAAGTTACATTTGTAATCCTTATTCTAAGTGACTGACAATCTCTACTAAGATTACCAGACTCTTAATAAGGCTTATTATAGGACTCTCAGGGCCAAAAGTTGGGTCATCCTGGTTTTGCATATTTTTTCTCATACTAAGAAATTAAGCCATTAGGTTATTACTTATTAATAGTGTTTTAAACAGTGGGAAAGGAAAAGAAGTAGAAATTACTATATAGGGAGACATTCGGAAAGTTGGAGAAATAATAAGAGAAGGCAAAACACTGTTAAATGTTAGTAACTTCAGCAAAAGACTACCTTGATAACAAAAATTAATCGGAACAAATGGAAAAGAACTTGATTTAATAGGTAGGAAAGATAACAGATATATTGGTTGCCTTGCAAGATAAGAGTATATGTCAAACTGGTACATCTACCAATGTTTCTCATAAGCACTTGTAGAGGGTTAATTAAGATTTTCTTTAAATGAAAATGTCTAGCTAAATATTAACTATTTATGAGATGGTTTAGGATGTGAGAAGCTATTAAACACATGCACTACTAAATTCAGCTTTGTTTTCTTTGACCTTTAATGAAAATAAGAAACTTTAAAGAAATAAAATCTTCAAGAGATGTATTGAAACTAATTTAATAAATAGCACTTAATTTAATATGTAAAGAGGTGGTATTCAGAATTTGTCTAAAAAAAAAAACCTAGTCATTTTTCAAAATGTTGTAAACATTGGATTTTGGAAGGGATTTATTCTGCACTGTGCATTTTACAAAAAGATTATAATTCAATTAAGATTAAACAACCACGTCAGAAAAACACTCCGTTGTGCATAAGAAGTTTCAGGTTGCTTGGTTCCTGAAAAGAACTTAAAGTAAGGAGCAGGCAGTTTACATAATCCTCTAAAACTGAGGTCAATCAGTTAATCAACAGGTACTTATTAAGAGCCTCCTAGAATCCAGGCACTGTGCTAGGTGCTGAACATACAGAGACAAAAATAAAGCAGTCCCTGCCCTCACTGAGATGTTGACACTTTCAAAGCTTCATTTGTCTCTTGGTTGTAGAATTGGGGAGAGTGATAATCCACCAGATTAAATGAAAATTACACCTTACATGTTAAACTTTGGTCCTTTCATCTTGCAACTTTCCTGCTGCTGGTGGCATATGCATACTTCAGCTTGAGACAGACTAAGCTCCTGGCATGGCAGGTGATGCCACACATCACTGCTGGCACTGGATGGGAGAGGAAGCAACTTGACATTGTTCATGTAAATCAATGAAAGCACTAAATGGAATTCTGAAATGTCTTAATTTTTCTTTCAAAACAAAACATCAATTTCTAAATCTGTACAACACGTAGATATGTTTGTTCTCCGTCAAATATACATTGAGTTGCATTAATTTTATTTAAAATTAAAGTGCTGTTCTTGTCAGGCAAAAGACAAAAATTATGTAGATTTTTAATATTCACTCACTTCTACATAAACTCTGTTAAAGTAATCAAAATATAACTTCAAATATTAAGTTCTACACACTTCATCTTGGCATCTGAAAATTCAATTGAACCTCAAGATTAGCCTACTAAGTCCAAATATCAATTTAGATGTAAGGACCCGATTGTTTTTTTCCAGGAGGGAGCAATGGGGAATGAGGAGTCTGTGACATTAAACATGGTCCACTTAACTGTTTTGGAGGCATCTACAAGACTCCTGCCCAAGTCTGAGTGGGCAGAATGCAGCAACTTTATTTTTTCTTCTCAACTAAGGATAACCTTACAGTGTAAGACCATTTCTGCTGGTTTTGAGAAGTGGAAGGCAAGTGGAAGGCAATGGGGTTGCTCCATGGAATCAGTCTCTAGAAGAAATGAGCATTTTCTACTTAGTTGGCAATTTCATTCAGGAGGCTGAATCAAGGTGCTGGAGGGTTGATGGGACTCGGGCAGAAATACCAAATAAATTCAACAGGTGTGACTAAATAACGAATGGAGGTCAATGTGTAAAGTTAAAAGGTGCCATTTTATACAGATAGCATTTTCTAGCCATAATTATATACTTTGAAGAAGAGTACATACTTGAGAAACCAAATTGTAGGTAACACCCAAGTCAAAGTTGACACTAATGCACTAGGGTAGTATGGCCATCAATTTACAAGTCAGTAGATCCAAAGCTTGTTAAGTTCAGTTTACCAAAAGGGTTCTTATTTCTCAAAATGTGGTTGGCCACTAGCAAGTGAACCAGGAGTGGCTAAAATGGTCTTCACAATTTTGGAAATGTTACACAGTTTTCCTTTTCTGATAAATGTTTTCATGAAAAATGTCAGGTAAAACCATCCTTCTTTGAGGGAGCCCTACCTGAGGAGGATCTGAAGAATGACATCTAGGTAAACAGTGTGTTTTTATGATTATTTCCATAAATAGTTACAGTTGAGGGATATGTAACTCTTTAGGATTAAATATACCTTTTAGGGGAATTAGTCAAGACATTCCCTGTGACTGAATTTCAGTAAATACTTCAGGAGTGAAACTATCATTTGATTTCTGGATAATCTTCTGAAAGTAAAACATGGCCCAGATCAAAGAGTCCCACTGGCACTACAGCTTCAGATCCTTTGCAAACGAGATGCTTGACAATGAAGCCAGTGATGAATGTTATTTATCTTTATTGTACAGACCTGATGGAAGAAGTAATTGGGGTTAAAAGCAAACGGATCCAGAGGAGCCCTTATTCCTGAACAGATAAGAAGATGGGAAACCGAATACACAACTAACCTCTTTGGCCCTGTTTGGGAGACTTCCTGCCAAAGCCTTTTTATATAGAAAGACATGTTAAATATAACTTAAAAAACATTTCCATCAAGTTTTAAACAAGAGTATTATTACCTTTCAATGAAATAAGTATATAAACATTTTATATTCAATCAAAAAACGTTACAAATGCTTTTGCACCTCTCCATCTTTGGGATAAAAAGGGCACATTTTCAGATAGTTACAGAAATCAGGAAGAGTTACACAGCATAAGATTAAAAAATTTCAAAGTTGGCCTTGACTTCGCATTTCTATATCTTTAACACAAAACTGTTAACAGCAAATTAGTGTTTCCTCAGCAGGTGCTCATCAAAATTAAATGGAATATGAATTCATTGGTCCTATCCTCCTACTTACTTTTCCTTCAGAAGTTCTGATTCCATACTAAGCCCAACAGTTGTACCTGGATATTCTTGGGTGCTCTGGTGAGGCTACTGCTCACAAAATACCCTTGCACTACACATCCACAAGACTGTCTGTCATCCCTGAGGCCATGCACACAGGCAGACTCTTGGGATTCACATAGGGAGTTCTTCAAAAAACTGAGGCCAAGGCTAGAGAGGCTTTGAATTGCTGAAACCCCAGTTTCCTTGCTCTAGTGTGCGTGCCAGAAGGCAAAGGATATAAGAGCCTTTGGAACACCAAACATCTATGTAAGGAGCTCATTTCCAAATGAACCCAGAAGAACATTTTTCAAAAAATGAGTCCTTTTTCAGGAGACTGGTCTGTGATCATCCCTCATCAAAAGCAAAGTGCTTCTCTAAAGGATATTACCATCCCTCTTGTAAACTACTGGGATCACATCTAGGCTAAGACCTAGACAGTGGTCATGGCCTGCCCCTACAATGTGCTTTATTTTAAGTTTAAGTCCTGAAAATGATCAAGGCTCAAATTTTAATCTCTTCCTTGCCCTGACCGATACCCCATCTCCCACCATGTCAACCCTGAAATAGCAAAAAATTTACTGTTTTAATACAAGATGCAAAATAATTAGGAATTAGTTCTAAATAAAACATTTAGCTCTGAATTATTTATTTCCAACTTAACATCTATATATAATAAAATAAGGTGTAAAAAGGTTGTTGGTGGTTTTCAGTGAGGAAGGTGGAAAATAGATTATTCAACATAAAACAGGACTCTAAATAACTTTCCTTTGAAAAGCGTCACACCAGATGAATGAGAGATGCTGAAGGATTTCAGTTCGAGGCTTGCCCCCTGGCCTTCCTTCCTTCCCCTTAAAGGGACACTGAGACAATCTGCCAGGGCTTCAGTTGCTTGAATCGTTGTGTTCTTGTGCGTGAAATCTGGCAGGAACTACGTGCTCTCTTTGGGTGGCTGGGGTGGCTGGGATGGCTGAGGCTGCTGGGGTGGCTGTGTACCTGTGGCTGTTTTGATAGAGTTCAGGGTTTTGCTAAACCAAGAGTTTTTTGCAGCTTGAATTTCATTCATGAGGGCTCCTCTCTGGTGCTCGAGCTCCTACGGAAAGGAAAAAAGACAATCATCTGAGTTTGGGAGCCCTTTTCTCTGCAGATGAAACCCATCAGTGCAGCCGTTTGGCTATTTCTTTACCATTGGGAGTAGTTTTCATACCACAGCAATACATTCTGCTGAGTAGACATGAAGGCGATGAGGGCAGACAAGCCTTCAAGAAGGGAGCAGTGAAAGGGGGAGGAAAAGTACAGCAGTTGCTTCCTAGGTTTAAATGGGCTGCAGTATGTATGGTCTGGAAAAGGGTGTCAGCCTGGGAGTCAGGTCTGATGTGCACTTCCACCTGGCCTCAGCTGGAAAAGAAGACTGTCTTCAGGGTCCTTTTCTGCTCTAAAATTTTAAGCCAGTCATCTCCCTGTTCTAGGAAAAGGTGGTAGAGCTAAAGAGTGTACTTATTTCTTCTGAGAAGTGAAATAGAAGAATTTTCTCTTTAGAATTCTAGTATTAACTTAGGTTTGGGTTGAACTCTTTGATACAATGTTAGGGTGACATTTAACAGTTATATATATATATATATATGGGGGGGGCAATGAGGGTTAAGTGACTTGCCCAGGGTCACACAGCAAGTGTCAAGTGTCTGAAGTCGGATTTGAACTCAGGTCCTCCTGGATCCAGGGCCAGTGCTTTATCCATTGTGCCACCTAGCTGCCCCCTAGTTATATTTCAATATAGTGAAAGATTAATGAGGTCCTGACTCACCAGACTATGCTAGGTGCTGTACAAAATAAAGATACATATCTTTCCTTAGGCACTACCTAAAAAGGTCTCTCACATCCCTATGGCAGAGGCACATGTAATGACAATGGGTGTCTTGTTTGGGGGGCACCGTTAAGAAGGAGATAAGGAGATTTGGGCAACAGATGCTGGAGCTTTGCCCACTGTGGGTATGATGCCTGCACACATACTTGCCAGCAGCATCCTCAGAGAGAGAGAGAGAGAGAAAGGTTGAGGTACAAGTCTTGAGGGGAGAGGAAACAGAATGCCATCCAGGGTGTTTTGGGTAGTGAAAGGGTTGTGGACGTGAATTGTTGAAAATTCCTGGGTAAAGGAATGCAAAGAGCTAGGCTACAGGCTCCACAGGGACTGGGCAGCAGGGAGTAGATGAAGGGAAGAATACTTGGCCTCAGCAAAGTGATGGTGACACTCTTTATAGAAGTAGCACGTGTTAATAAGAGGTCAGGGAATTTTTCCTTTTTTCTATTTTTTGCTCTTCTCTTTTTCTTTATTAATTTTTTCTCTTCCTTCCTTCCTTCTTTCCTCTCTGCCTCCCCCTTCCCCTCCCTCCATCCATCCCTTCCTTCCTTTTCATACTGGGTATCTATTTTGTCCATAATGGAAGTACAGCACCCACTTGTAGGCCTGATCCCATTGCTGACTGGCATGGGAGCTTTGACCTGCTTCATGTCCAACACGAACTGGCTTGCCCCTCCTTAGGCAGCCTGGTGGGCCTCCACTCTTGGAGGATCACCACACCGCTGTGGGACAGTGCAGACATTGCAACTATGGAGGGAATTTTTCCCAAAGGACATTAATTCACAGCTAGGGGAAGAGATTTTGGAAGAGAATTTCACAAGATTGTTTGAAAAAGTGCTCAAAAGAAAGGGATGAGTGGCCAGAAAAGAAAACTTGAATTATGTCCTCAACATTTCTACTTTTAGAATGTTTAATTTTTTAGTGAGACATATGACTAGTTTTAAAAATTCACTAAACGCATGTGTGTATATGAGAGTGTGTGTGTGTTTGTATTCTAGCAAGCTAAGGAATTGTGATTTGATCACCTTATAGTATATGATCTCTGTGGGTTACTATAGCTGAAAAATTCACTATTTTGTGGCCAAAATTGTGATGAGCCTTTCTAAATTTGGCCAGACCTGTTGGTCCTTTGCCAAGAGACACATGTAGCCCATTAACGTCCCCACATTTGCAGCCTTTCCAGCTAGATAGGAATATAGCTTTCAACAACTCAGGTTGGTTTCCAAGCCATGATGAGGCAACAAAGTAGAACTATGCTAAGTAGAAACCGCTGCATGTTCCTTCCTTAACTGTGTTTAAGAATACATGGAATCAAGAGCAAGCATTTAAAAGACAGGAGGAGCTGAGCACTTTGAGAGAATGACAAACCCCTCCTGAGAGTCTGGAGAAGGGACTGAAGACTTCCAGCTGTGAAGTCTTCCTCATGTGAGCCTCTTAGCAAGTTACCAACCTGGATTTTACACTTGGCCTCCACCAGCTGCAGTTTGGTCTGGGCTAATTCCAGCTCCATTTCCCGAAGCTGTTTCTTGAGCGAGTCCTTCTCGTCGTCAGTTTCAATGCCCTGGTTTTCTTTGCTTATAGTTGCTAACTTCAGTGCCCCTTCCTTATTGAAAATCTCACTGCAGTGTTTGCACGCCATCACCTTCCCCTGCAATGTCCAAGCAGATAAGCAGTCACACCTCATTTCATGGGACTGATCATTCCCTAGAACATGTTCACTTGCTCATTGCTGCTTGTGGGGATATTGTCTGCAGGTGCAGAAACTATACAGTGGAAAGAGGGCCAGGCAGGAAGCAGGAAATCAGAGCTCAGATTCTTTGATCCAATCGCTTGAGTGCTCAGAGCCTCAGTTCTTTCATCTGTGAAACTAGAGGATTGAACTAAATGATCTCTAAGGCCCCCTTAGTTCTAAATCTGACCACACTGTGACCTTTCCCTGGCACATGGGGGTTTATTTTGTACCAGGCATTTTTCTTACACTTCAGAATACAAAAGAACCTTCTGGAAGAGATCACAATGCCACCTGGTATGTTTTCCTGGAACCTGTCAGGACTATATCCAAGGTATCTAAAAGTAACGGCACTTTCCTCCAAAAGAAGGGCAAGAGAAAAAGCATTTCCATAGTACCTATGATGTGCCAGACATCGTGCTAAGCGCCTTATGTATATTATCTTATTTGATCCTCACCACAACCCTGGGAGGGTAGGTACTATTATTATCCCCATTTTAGAGTTGAAAAAACAAGCAAACAGAGGCTGTGTCCAAGGTCATACTATAAGTGTCTGAGGATGGGTTTGAACTCAGGTCTTTTGGACTCTAGGCTCAGCACTCTGTAACTGTGCCACCTGGCTGCCTAAAAGATCTTCACAGAACAAGATTTCCCAGAATTTTGTTCTAGAATCTGTCCTTAAAATGAGAGCTATCTCCCTTTAATGACTAGTCTAAATCTAAAATGCCTCCTCTAACAATTGAAGCCTACATCACCTTCAGTTCTCAGAAAGGGTAGAAAATACTTGGACACTTTCTCTGAAAAAAAAATAATTTTTTTTTTGGGTCAAAATGAATTAGTGTTTTCCAAATTTAACAAGTAAATATGAAAGTTGACCACGAGGTGGCAGCACACAAGCAGAATTTTTGTTTTCTCTCCAAAGGAGATTCGTTTGGCTTATTTGATTTATGATAACTAGGCAATCAGCACACAAATATTTATTGTGTAACTATTAAACCTTTCTGTTTCTCCATATTGTTTATGAAAATATATAGGGTTCTATGAAGAATGGTGTATCTTCCAAGTTTAAGCCATGACCTTCAGGGAAGTAGCTGGTAGAGCTAACTTGCTGCTCTTAAGCAGAAAAAAGGCACACATTCACCACGTCTGTGTGTGATCTCTAACCTCTACCTTTATTGCTTGCTTTTTACTCTGCCCAACTCTCAGGTCCACACAGGTATGGCAGGAGGGCCATACAGAGCCAGGGAAGGGAAGTAGAATAGTGAAGCTCAAGAAGGAAATGCCCCACCCCCCACACACAAGTGAACATGTATAGAACCTGACATATTTGTGGGCCAGCTTGTTCACGGGGCAAAAGCAGGTAAAGGTTCCCCTCCTATGTCCTTATGTAGCATGTGTAGATACTCTCCTACCTTGACAACTTCCAGTTCTTCCTTGTTGGCCGTTTGCTGTTTTTCCAGCCTGGTACTCAATTGGGAGCAGATCTAAAGGAGAGAAAAAGAGTTTCTTCATTGGAAAAGGTCAGTTTTTTTATAAATTGGGTGCATAGTTAGTTGTCAATAGCATCTATCTAGCACTTCAAGGTTTGTGAAGTGCTTTAGCTCATTAGATTTCACAATAACCCCAGTAGGTAGATGCTTCTTCTTATTCTCACTTTATAGATGAGGAACCGAGGCTGAGAAAGGTTAAGTGACTTGCCCAAGGTCATATAGCCAGTAAGTGCCTTCTGAGGCAGGATTTGAACTCAGGTCTTTCTGATTCCAACTCTAATACTTTATTGCCTTGCACCCCACTTAGGTATGAATCAACTTTTAGGTTTCAGAAGACACATCTGGTTCTGTAAGTCACTGGCCATCTCCCCCTTGGTATATTTGTAGGAAGAAGTCTAAACATGTCACTTCAAATGGAAAGTACAGATTGGAAGTAAGAGGTCAATTTAGCTTTCTCATTCCACTGACTCAGCAGTCACTGACAAGGAACTTCATGTTTCAACCTAGAACAAAGCAACCAGTTCACTTTGTCTCAGTCCCAGCTTGTTCAGGGCTGTGGAATCTTATGAACCACCACAAGGGATAAGCCTTCTTGTCCAGAACCACAGAAATGGCCTTTGAGAAGAAATATAGTGAAGTCAAAAATAAAAATTACCCTTAGGTCATCTGGTCTGCAAGGAGATGTCCCCAGGAAAGGAGAACAGCCTAAGAAGTTCAGGCCTTTTGATGAAGAAAAGGGCCATTTGTGTTTGTAGAGTACAGGAATAAAAACTCCTATTTACTATTTTCTCTCTGTGTGCCGTTATTTTTTTTTAATGTATAGTCTTTTATTTCCCCATATCACAAGTTAAAACAATTTTAAACATTTAAAAAAATTTTTGAGTTCCAAATTCTAACCCTCCTCCCTGAGATAGTAAGCAATCTGATGCAGGTTATATATGTGCAATCATGTAAAAACATTTCCACATTAGTCATTTTGTACAGGAAGACTTAAAAAGTGAAAAAAAAATATGCTTCAATCTGTATTCAGACAATATCAGTTTTTTGTTTCATCACGAGTCCTTTGGGATTGTCTTGGATCATTGTATTGTTGAAAATAACTAAGTCATTCATAGTTGTTCATTGTACAACATTGCTATTACTGTGTACAATATTCTCTTGATTCTTCTCATTTCACTTTACATCTGTTCGTGTAAGTCTTTCTGAGTTTTTCTGATATCACCCTGCTTCTCCTTTCTTATAGCACAATAATATTCCATTACAATCACTTATCACAACTTTTTCAGGCATTCCCTTATTGATGGGCATCCTCTTAATTTCCAATTCTTAGCCACCACAAAAAGAGTGGCTATAAATATTTTTACACATTTTAATTTTTTACACATTTCCCCCTTTTTTTTTGTCTCTTTGGGATATAGACCTAGCATTAGTATTGCTGGATCAAAGGATATGGACAGTTTTATAGCCCTTTGGGCATAAAATTGTTCTTCAGAACATCCCTCATCCCTCAACATTTATCATTTTCATTTTTTGTCATGTTAGCCAATCTGATAGGTATGAAGTGGTATCTCAGAGTTATTTAAATTTGCATTTCTCTAACCAGTAGTGATTTAGAGCATTTTTTCATATGACTAGAAATAGCTTTGATTTCTTTGTCTGAAAACTGTCTGTTTATATCCTTTGACCATTTATCAATTGGTGAATGACTTGTAGTCTAATAAATCTGACTCACTTCTCTGCATATTTAAGAAATAAGACCTATAATCAGAGATATCTGCTGCAAAATCTGCCCCTCCCCCATTTTCTACTTTCCTTTTAATTTTGGTTACATCAGTTTTATGTGCATTTTTTTTTTTTAGTGAGGCAATTGGGGTTAAGTGACTTGCCCAGGGTCACACAGCTAGTAAGTGTTAAGTGTCTGAGGCCGGATTTGAACTCAGGTACTCCTGACTCCAGGGCCGGTGCTCCATCCACTGCGCCACCTAGCTGCCCCTATTTTATATACATTTTGCAATATTCTCTATATCTTGTTTGGTCCTAAATTCTTCCCTTATCCATAACAGGTAAACTATTTCATGCTTTCCTAATTTGCTTATGTCTAAATCTTGTACCCACTTTGGCCTCATCTTGGTATGCAATATGAGATGCTGGTCTATACCTAGTTTCTGCCATATTGTTTTCCAATTTTCCCAGCAGTTTTTGTCAAATAATGAGTTTCTGCCCCAAAATCTTATATCTTTGGGTTTATCATATACTGGATTACTATAGTCATTTACTACAATGTATTGTGTACCTAATCTATTCCAATTATCCACCAGTCTATTTTTTTTTATTTTATTTTATTTTTGGTGGGACAATGAGGGTTAAGTGATTTGCCCAGGGTCACACAGCTAGTACTAAGTGTCAAGTGTCTGAGGCCAGATTTGAACT
This sequence comes from Dromiciops gliroides, assembly GCF_019393635.1. Classification (NCBI taxonomy): domain Eukaryota; kingdom Metazoa; phylum Chordata; class Mammalia; order Microbiotheria; family Microbiotheriidae; genus Dromiciops; species Dromiciops gliroides. Next base: position 66,580,736 of record NC_057864.1, on the reverse strand, counting down.
CAGGTCCTCCTGAATCCAGGGCTGGTGCTTTATCCACTGTGCCACCTAGCTGCCCCCCACCCATCTATTTCTTAGGCAATACCAGATTGTTTTGATAATTACCACTTTATGATACAGATTAAGTTCTGGTATGGCTAGACCTGTGTTTGCCATTATAAAGCAAATGAAATAAAGACATCAAACTGATCCTAGAGGTAAGAGGGAGCCCCTGGAATTTATTGTGTGTGTGTGTGTGTGTGTGTGTGTATGTATGAGACATGAACCAACTTCATTTTGGTAACAGCATGGAGAATAGACTGGAGTGAGAGAGTGCGAATAGATGAGGCAAGGAGACCAGTCCAGAGGCTATAGTCATAGTCAAATGGGAGGTGATGAGGGACTGAATTTCAGTCACTATGGGAATGAAGAAAAGAAGATGTTGGTGAGAGATGTAGAAGTAGAAACAACATGATTTGTCTGTCAACTAAAGCAATATAGGGAGAGAGTGAGGAGTCAATGATGAAGCCCAGCTAGTCTGAAACCATAGCAAGGACAACAAAACTTAAGCTTCTAAGCTCCATGAGGACAGAAACCAAACACTGTATCTCCCAAGCATCCTTAATAAAGGGTTTGCTGAATTAAGCTGAATGCACACTGGTTCATTCTAATTAAAAAACTTACAAACTCTTGGTGAAGGAAAAAGGGACAGTTTCTGGTGCCCTGTTACCTGTTTGTACTCAGCAATGATGGCTGTTGTTTTCTTTATTTCAGATTCTGCCTTCTCGAGCTGTCTCCTAAAGACTTCTTTTAGCTAGGGAGTACAAGGAGGAGAGAAATAAGGGACAGCCAATGATCAGACTAGTTTCACAAATACCTTCCTTCAAGTCTTATCCATCAAATTATCAATAAAAATAATGAGAACAATAAATTCAGATAATCTTTAGCTCTGATAGAACGCCATTTGATAAAACCCAAAGACATGATGAAGCTTGCCTTTTTCCTTGGAAAAGATTTCTTTCTGTGAACATCAATAGTCAGTCAATAAACATCTAATAAGCACCTACTATGTGCCAGGCACTGTGCAAAGCAGTGGGGCAAGCCCTCAAGGAGCTTACAATCTAATAGAGGAAGACAAAACAGAAAAGGTAGGTAAAAAGTGGGGAGGAAACCATTGGAGAGCAATGTTATTGTAAGATTCATTATGTTTGTTATCTACTAATTGGTACTATTAAATATCCCTGAGAGGGTGTTCATTCTCCAAGTCTCTAGACGGTACAGTGACTGAGCCGTGAATAAAGAAACAAAAGTCTGTGCATCTACCTAGCTGTCCACCTGCCACTGCTGCTCCCCTCCTAGAGGCAAGAGAGTCATGAAGGTGTGTCAAAGAAAGAGGCAGTCAGTGAGACAGAGGGAAGAAAAAAACCAAAGTTCACAGGACTCTGGAGGATGGAGGAGGAGACAGGCAATGAACCCGAAGAGCTGAGTTTCCACAGGAAGTCAGCCCTTGCTCCAGGCAAGTCAGCACCTGAATTTCTTACAAGGAATGATCACAATATAATTATGAATACTACATTTAAAACCACAACCCTGTATTTTAGCTTGAGAGCTCTGGAGTTTTAGGTGCCGACACATTCATAAGGGAAACCCCTGAAAAGGTGAGTTCACTTATGCAAATTGGTGTAGAGAATTCTGTTCCATAACATAGTATACCAGTCCAAATGAATAAAGCAAGTGCAGCTTCTGGTCTAGTTGCCTATATTATTAATAAGCTGGGCTAGAGATTCACTAATTTGTAAAACACTATCATTTACAGCTGCTCTCCCTATAATTAGAGTTTGTTTGTGAGATCCCATCATGCTTGTTACCTCCTGAGATGCTGAGAGCAATCTGTAGATTTTGCTGATATAGGCCTAGCTAGTCATATTTATTTCTGTCCTAGAGAATGTGTTATTTGGAGACACGAACAGTAAATGATACCAAGAAGACAAAGGGAGATTAGGTTCCTGGACAAATACATATAGTTATCTATCTGTAGAAGTGGGTGATTAAAATCCATTGTCAGTTCATACCTTCTCTGCCAATAGTTTTTTTTTTTCTTCCCAAATTAAACCTCCTACCAAAGTTTCCACAAAACAAATAATAAAATAAAATAAAATAAAATCACCACCACCAACAAAAGCCAGGAAACCGACCGCCTTGAAGGAGAGCACAGCGCAGCAGAGAGCATTCTGGGTTTGTAGTTAGAGGACTTGGCTTTGGATGCTGGATCTGTCATTGAACCTCACTAGGCTTTAGTTTCCTCACTTGTGTACTTAAGTAGTCAGAATTAATGGCCTCTAAGGTCCCTTTCTGCTCCAAATTTGTGATCCTATGACCAGAAGTTTCACCTCCTATCTCTGGTTAAGGTGATAATAAATAACAAAATAGAAAAGAGACAGGTGGGGAAGTCCAAGGTTCAAAAACCTAAGATAACCCACAAAATGGAAATTAGCTCCTAAGCTCATAAAGAAATATCAGGGCTAGGGTTCATGCCAAATGGCCTAACAAATTTTTTCTGTCATGCTACTGAAATTAAAAAGGCTAGCTGGTTTATAGCTCTGAGAAAATGCTAAAATTACATGCTAGCCTTTAATAAATGCATTTATTGGTGGTTGCTCTAGTTTACCAGGTTTTAAGTCTTTGAAATACTAGGTATTATAGACTAAACATTTGGCACTATCTCTGTCTCAGAAAAGAAGTCAGAATATACAAGTGAAGAGAAGTTAATAATCAAGATTTAAGAAGCCTACACACTTTATGACTGTTTGGGTCTATTGGTAAAATTCTAGAGAAGCAACTTTCAAAATTGGCTTTTGGCTGATGCACTAGTTGGTTGTGAAGAAGACCTAATGCATAAAACAAATCTACGTGAGCTTTTTGGCTCTTGTTTCTCACACTCAGGATTTAAAGGACCCAGAGCATGGATGAAGTGGTATGTTCTTCCTTGGGGAACCTGCTTACTCACAGAACTTGCGGCTAAAAGTCTGTTCTACTGCAAATACTTTACTGTATTCCTTTGAAACAGCAGTCTCTATCAGTTGTCTTTAATAAATCACAAGGCCATAGATTTCGAGCTGGAAGAAACCTTAGAAGCCACTGAGTGCAACTCCCTTATTGTACTATGGGGAAACTGAGGCACAACCAAGGTCACACAAGTAGAAAGTGGCAGTTCCCTTTTCACAGTCCTATGCTGCAGAGTGATGCCTTGAAGTCTGGTCCCCAAAGAAATTTAGAGCTCTGATGGGAACGTTTCAGCATCATGCTTAATACAAATGAGGGGGATTTCTTCTGACTGGCTGAAAGAGCATGTGGCAACTCCCATTAGAATTCATCTCTCATGGCTTTCAGCTTCACCTTCCAGACACCAGAAGGGTCAGCAATACTGAAGGAATCTGATGTCACTCATGTCTCTCATGTACTGAATTTAGAGCAAACTATTCAATAGCCTTGCTAGAAAACTTCACTAAAGGCAAGCTCCAGTAAATATTCCTATTCCTTTTTTTAAAGGCTGCACATCAAGGATAAAGCCTTCCCACCCTCCCGACTCCCAATGGAACTTATAGGCTCAAAGCTTCTTGATTTTAAGTGAATACACTGCTATAGCTTGGTCCGTTTGTTGTGGTTTTTTTCTGAAGATATGTACCTCATGGTCAATAAACCTACTATCAGAGAGCATCAAAGTACCTGAGCAGTTTCTTCCTCTTGTTTCCTCTTCTCTTCTTCAGTTTCCACTAGTCTCTGTTTGGTCAGGAGCAGCTCTTTATTTAACACATCTGCCTTGTCTTCAGCCTGTAATCACAGGGAAGTTAAGTGTCACGGGTGGGTGTGCATTTGTACCATTTCCTATGGTCCTAAATAGTTTTTCAACACTGGGCAAATGCTGATCTGGCTATCTACATATACATGGAAATCATATGTAATATATGTGTGTATATTCATACATACTTATCATCTAGTGTATCCATCTATCATCTATCTAATCACAACCAGGTCTCATTAAAAGATGATACTTTGTGTGGCTTTTCCCCAAGGTTCCATCTTGTGCCCTTGTCTCTTTTCTCTCTACACCCTTTCTTTTAGTGATATTGGCTCATGCATTAAATTATCTCAGAATTACAGAAGTGAAAGGGCCCTCGGTGGTCATCTTTGGTCTAATTTATAGGTGAAAAAGAATTCCCACAATAACATGCCCTACAAAGTCATCCAGCCTCTACTTTAAGACCCCCATCTTTACGCAAACGATGCTGAGATCCCTGTGTCCAGCCCTCATCCCTCTTCTGAATTCTAGCTCTTTTTTGCTAACTGCTTGCTGGCTGTATCCATCTGAATACACCATAAGCACCTCAAACTCAAGATGTCCAAAATGGAACTTCCCTGTTCCCCTAAATCCATTCTTCTTCCTGCCTTCCTTGTTTTTCTTTGTTTGTTTATTTGTTTCTTTTTCTTTTTGTGGGGCAATGGGGGTTAAGTGACTTGCCCAGGGTCACCCAGCTAGTAAGTATCAAGTGTCTGAGGCCGGATTTGAACTCAGGTCCTGCTGAATCCAGGGCCGGTGCTTTACCACTGCACCATCTAGCTGCCCCCCACCTTTCTTTTCAAATGTATTTTCCATTATTGTCCTTCATGTTCTTTACAAGGCTTCACACAGGCTGCTGCCTGAAATAGAATGCCATCCTCCCCTCTGTCTTTTAGCACCCCTAGCATCCTCCAAAGCAGCTGGGTGGCACAGTGAATAGAGCGCCAGGCCCAGAGTCAAGAAGACCTGAGTTCAGATCCAGCCTCATACCTTTAGTCATTTAACCCTGTTTGCCTCAGTTTTCTCACCTATAAAATGAACTGGAGAAGGAAATAGAAAACCAGTCCAGTATCTTCCCCAAGAAAACCCCAAATGGGGTCACAAAAAGTCAGACATGACTGAACAAATAACAAACAACAAAGCATCCTCCAGAGTACAGCAGGAGAGCCACTTCTCACATCAGGCTTGTTCCCGTTATTGTTTGTTGTTGTTATCATTATCATTATTATCATCCCAATTCCCTTAGTAGTTGGTATCAAAGTCAACTTGCATAAATTAACACATATTTATCAGTATACGTGTACCTTGCAGGTAGGGACGATTTCATCTTTACCTCCGTATACCCAGTGCCTGCCTCTCACAGAGCAGGCCATAAATGTTTGTTGACCTGAATGGAATACCGAGGGCTATTCTTATGTTTACTAATTCATGGATAATGATGGCTCTTCTCGCCCAGCGGCCCATGAAGACTTTTCTTGGGCAGAGAGCCGCAACCACTAATCGTCATGCCGCCATGTTTTGTAATCCTCTGGTTCTTGAACACGCTGTTGGTTACATAGACTGTTTTTCCCAAAGAATTATCTTATTCCTCACAGCCACAGGGCTATGCCACATAGCTATGCTAGCTATGCCCATGCCGCTGTTTTCCATCAGTTCCTACAATTGTATTCCATTATTTGAAATCCTGCATCCTCAAGACTCATTGACTCTCCACTTATCATAAACCCACTTCAACTATTGACTATCTTGTTACCATCTCTTCTCTGTTTTTTGTTTTGTTTTGTTTTTGCTGTTTTTGTGTGGGGCAATGAGGTGACTTGCCCAGGGTCACACAGCTACTGAGTGTCAAATATCTGAGGCCAGATTTGAACTCAGGTCCTCCTGAATCCTGGGCCAGTGCTTTATCCACAGAATCATCTAGCTGCACCCCCCCCTCCCCAATCTCTTCTCTGTAGAGAAACCCATACTGGCTCCCATGCTCTGACAAGAGCCAGAACAATCAAACCTAGTGGCTCTTTATTCCATCTAGGATCAAATATAAATTCTTCTGTTGGCATTTAAAGGCCTTTACAATCTGGCCTCAAGCTACTTTGCTGGTCTTCCTCATAACCCTTCAATTCTACAGTCAAACTGGCCTTCTCACTGTTCTTCATGCATGGAACTCCATCCCCTAACCCTGTGTCTTTTCCCCACTTGTCCCTCATGCCTGGAATGCACAACCTCCTCACATCAACCTCTTCAAGTTCTTCAATATCCAGTTCAAACACCACCTTCTTCATGAAGCCGCTCCTGATCCCTCCTGGTGCTTGTGGCTTCCCATCCTGCCCCCCAATCACTCTGCTTCGATTTTGCATTTACCTGTACATGCCCTAGTCTCCTTCAATAGAAGATGGGCTCCTGGAAGGCAAGGGCCATACCTAACACAGTCCCTGTCCCAGGGTAGGAACTTAAATGGGTTTTTGATAAACTGAAATTGGATTTTAGAGAGACTTATGTTTATGCCAATTGTTGTTAGCAAGAAGAGGCTACAGACAAAGAAATACATGCCTAAGTAAGGTGGAACTCTCTGAACAGTAAGAAGCTTGGAATGCAAAGGAAAAAGAAATTGGACCCAGAAAGCATGAGGGGACAGTGTAATTAACAAATGCCTCAGGAGTTCATGGACACTCAGTTGAATCAGCAAGAGTAGGTCAGGCAAGCTGACCCCAGATACTAAAGAAATTCTACAGGCAGAATCCCAATAAGCCACTAAGGCTGGGTTCTAATCGTGTGTGTGTGTGTGTGTGTGTGTGTGTGTGTGTGTGTGTGTGTGTGTGTGTGTGTTGGGGGGGGTAGACAGTTTCAACTGAATACAAAACAGTTTCAGGGTTAGGGCATATAAGACAAAAGAACTTTACTTCCAAAATGTTCAAGAAGAAATGAATGCTGGAAGAAATGGAAATACCTAGAAATGCCTGAAACATGTAGTTTTAACTTACCTAACTTATGCATAAGTTGTATCTCAAGAGCCTCTCATACTACAGTAACAGAGCTTGTGCCCTTTGAGTAGATGACAGAACATTCTGAGCCGCAGTGGACTTGGTATGAGATAAAGAGTCCTTTGGGAAAGGTACAGGAGAAGGCCATGGACTCATTTCTCCCTGCAGGAGAAATACTTATGTCCCAGAATTTATTGAAGCAGTGCAGGGATCATCCAGGAAGCTTTTGGTTTGTGCTCCTTCTCATGCCACATGTCCAGCCCCACAGAGCTCTGTTGAGTTTTTTTTGGGGGGGGAGAGGGTTTATATTTTGAGTTCTGAGCTGTCTCTCTCCCAACTCCGTACTAGAGAAGGCCAACATTTGACACATATATGTGAAACCACACAATCCATATTTCCATAAAGCAGTACTTTCTCTGGAGGCGGATAGCATCTTTCTTCCTAGGTCCTTTGTAGCTGGTTTGAATATTCATATTACTCAGAATAGTTTAGTAAAGCTCTATGACATAGTGAAGCTGGCAGAGTGGCTACCCTCTAGGACTGCACACGCATCATTCTAGAGCAACTGTCACATCTTCATCATTAGGGATTTTGTTGCTACCAGGAATCAGTTTTCCTTCAAAGATGCTTTCATTGGCAGGTGTGCTAGAGATTTTGGACAAATGCTCATATATGCACATGTAGCGTGTCCCCAAAGTCTTAAAGCTTAAAACCACACAATTTGGGGGGCATCCTCTGTGTGTGTGTGTTTGTCTATGTATAATTGGTTTCCTTTGTAATTCTATGAATTTTATTTTATGAATTTAACAATCTGATTCTGAGAAGGGTATTACAGGCTTCATCAGACTGCCAAAGGGGTCCATGCCACAAACAAGGAGAAGAACTTTGGAATTAGTCCAACTTCTCACTCAATGCAGAAATCTCTTCTATAGCTCACTTCTGATGGATGGTCATCTAGGACCTAACAGAACATGCTGGATGATGGGGAACTAGCTCTAATCATTGGAAGCAGCTAAAATGATTATTAAAGCAACAGAAACTTAGAGCTCATACTGAACAGGTGCCAGTTACTTCTTTTCTTCATATTTAACAATTCCTTTCCAGGGATAGAAGGGATGAAAAGAACCAGAAAAAGATGTAGAGAGGGGCAGCTAGGTGGCGCAGTGGATAAAGCACCAGTCCTGGATTCAAGAAGACCTGAGTTCAACTCTGGCCTCAGACACTTGACACTTAACTAGCTGTGTGACCCTGGGCAAGTCATTTAACCCTCATTGTCCCACAAAAACAGAAAATAGTCTCCATTTGCTTCAAAACAAACAAACAAAAAAGATGTAGAAAACTGTATCTTTCTTTCCTCCCTGGCAGACTCTTCTCTGAGGTAGCTAAGGAGAGACTGAGAAAGAGAAAATTTTGGGCTGAGAATTTTTAAAAATCTCATTTCAACTGGGCTCTCACTGTTACACAGCAATTCTTTCATTTCTCCCTGATTGACTCTTGAATATACTTCCCCTCCCTATCCAGTGGGTGTTCCAAACCTCCAAGTCTCTTCTTGAGCCCTCTACACTATACTCATCCATATACTCCCTCAAACGGATAAGTCTGCCTCCTAGTCTATGGAAGAAATTGAGGCCACTGGATGTGGACTTCCTCTTTATTCCTTCTTTACATCTAAAACCCCTTCACATCTTCTCCCATCCTCTCTTTGTTTATTTGAATCTCTGAGAAAGAGACTCCTTGCCAGGCCTAGCCCCTCCACTTCATTATCACAGAATCTCTGAGCTGAAAGAAACTCCCTAGGTTCTCCAATACAATTAGTGCTGGCTTCTGTGTTTTCCATCTGATTGCCTCTAGTGATGGAGAGCCAGTTTTCATTCCAGGTAGTTCATCTGATTCTTGGACAGTTCTAACCATTAAAGGCATTTTTCTGTACATCAAACCTAAGTCAACCTCTCTGAATGTTGCAAGCATTACTGCTCGTTCTGCCCTCAGGGATCAAGCAGAACTAATCTCAACCCATTATCACATGTGGAAAGCTTTAAGTCCTGCCTAAGTCTCTGCAAGGCTACAGAGGTTCCTCAGATCTTTCAGGTGAGCCGCAGGTGGCATCATCGGGAAGCCTTCCGCTGTCCTGCTCTCCCTCTCCTCCAGGATGATGCCCCATCAATTTCTTCTCTGTTTTCTCCTTTCATCTCCACCCTTCCCTGCAGATCCTCCTCCTAGATTTCTCTTTCTTTTCCCTGCCAAACTCCTAGGACTAATGGCTACGTTTGCTGCCTCTGTTTTCTCACCACCCACTCACTCCTCAATCCTTGAAGCTTTGCTTCTAGACCCACCACTTTACTTGAAATGGCTCTCAAATGGCACTGATGGTCTCTTAAACAACGAAACCCAACGGCCACTTCTCTGACTGCGCGTCCCCTGACCTCTGCAGTTTGGGGCACTGGCTCTACCCCTCTCCTCCTACACATGAGTCTCCTCTCTTTGTTCCCATAACACCATTCTCTAGGGACAGTGGGTGGAGTGGATAGAGTCAGGAAGACATCTTCCTGAGTTCAAATGTGGCCTCAGACACTTACTAGCTGTGTGACCCTGGGCAAGTCACTTCACCCTGTTTGCCTCAGTTTCCTTATCTTTAAAATTAGGTGGAGAAGGAAATGGCAAACCACTCCAGTATCTCTGTCAGGAAAACTCCAAATGGGGTCACGAAGAGTCAGACATGACTGAAATGACAACAACAAGTTATCAACTATTAACTAATTATCATCTTTTCCCCAAAACAATTACGTGTCTTATTTATATCTTTATGATTTTTTTTAGAACTATGATTGGTCTAGGGGATCTCCCAAATGAAGAACCTACCTCTGCTAATGTAGGTCTGTATTTTCTCTTCAACTTAAAAGTCTTATTGAGTGGTCTAGAGCAACAAGAGGATAAGTGACTTGCCCAGAGTCACACAGCCAGTATGTCTGAGAGGTAGATTTGGGATCATTGTTAAAGATATTTTAATTGTACAAGAGTAATTTTTTACTGGTACTTTACATTGAGCTAGGAATTTTCTCTGGTATTATATGTGCTTGATATCAACCTTACTGAATTTATATTATATGGTTATTACTGAGCTAATAATTTGCTCCATAAACCATGTGCTTCATGGTCCACATTAAATGTCCCTCTCTCTTGAGCAATGCTGTTATTTTGTGGGGTTCAACTTTTAGGGATTCTTGTGACCATGATTAGAAGATCCCAAGCATACTTGTTCCCAACAGATATGGGGGCACAAGCAGGTCTGATAACAATCCCAATGACTCCCAAATTGATATATCTAGACAAAACTGATAGCCGAAACATCAATCCCACATTGTGAATTACCCACTAGACATCACCAGGATGTTCCATTTGCACCTAAAACTCAACATGACCAAAACAGAACCAGTTATCTTTCCCCACCCAGCCAGTCGGTCCCTTTTACAAACTCCTCTATTTCTGTTGAAGGCAGACTCATTTCTGAGTCACTCAAATTTGATTCTTACTTCTACTGTCCCCACTGCCACTGTGCTGCAGCTTATCCAAAAAGTTGCCAATTTTTGTTAATTCCTTCTCTTGACCACTTCCTACATTAGCTCCCTTTTCCTCGTTTTATATGGCCATCACCTTAGCTCAGATTTTCAACACCTGCCTGAATTACTGCAAGACACTCCGTTTTAGTCTCCAAACCATTCTCTCTCCATGTAGCTGCTGAAACAATCTTCATAAGGTCTAAGTCTGACTCTGCCATTCCCCTGTTCAGAAGCCTTCCCTTCTGCCTCTAGAATAAAACACAAATCCCTTGCTCTAGTTCCAATTTACCTTTCCAGACTTATTTCATGTCACTTCCCTTCACAGCGTTGAAGTTTCAACCAAACTGGACGACTTGCTGGTTCCCCAAATGACATTCAATCTTGCAGTTCTGTGTAGCTGCACAACTGTCTCCTGTGCTTGAAATAGATGCCCCTTTTGTTTCAGCCTTCAGAATCCTTGTCCTTCATATCTCAGCTCATATTCTAGTTCCACCCCCTTAGCCTTTCTCAATCCCCAGTACCCTGCCCACATTTGTTCAGTTCTCTCTCGTCAGATTTCCTTGTATTATCTTTTCTTCGAGTCTCTTTCATATCACTTCTAGTAGAATGTAACTTTATTGAGGGAAGCTGATGTCCCGTTTTTGTTTCTCTCTCTCTCTCTCTCTCTGTGGTTTTGTATCTCTAGCACCTAGCATCACACACACTTAAAAGACACAATATGGATGTGCAGGGGCTCTAATGCTGAGGAAGCCTAAAGCCCAGAGGGTTCTTATTTTGAAGTCAAGTAAAAGAGGGAATGGAATAAGCATGATCAAAGTTAAGATAAAGAAACTACAATTAGACATAATTGAACCTTAGAGCTTTTTAGCTTTTAACAAACTAAATGAGAGAAGTCCTTGAGGGCTAACATTATTTCTTACTCATCTTAGCATCTCACCAAACACCAGTCTCATGCTACTATATGGCAAATGCTTAACAAAAAATGATTGAATTGAGCTGCTTTATCACAATGTTATCAGTTTTTTTAAAATTGCTTGTTACCTCAATAAAGAGGAGTTTTAAAAATAAATGAGGGACAGAAAATCTGTTGCTAACTTGAGTCAAGTGTAAACATTTTAGGCACTGGGAGCCAAGATGGTGGAAGAAAGGAAGTGTAAACACTTTAGTGAGTGCTAGCTAATCAACAATTCTGACCCTGATTGTGGCATACTCCTATAGCCACAAAGGCTTTTTTGCACAAGGAGTAGTTATTTTATGAGGCATGCCAGTTTCCCATTTTTCCTGAAAATATGGTGAAGGACTAATGTCTTATAGCTGGGTCCCTAGCTTCACCATTCCTGGCAATGTCATAGTTACTAGGGGCAGCTTCCTGGAGGGACCTTTTGATTCAATATTGTGGACCCCAAGGAGGCCTCTTCGTCATTTTCCTTTTTCTGTCATGAGTCCTACTATTCTCCCCATCTCCCAGCTTGAAATCTCCGTGTCATCTTTGAGTCCTCACCCAAACTCTCCCCTAGTCCATCATTGTCCCTTCACAACACGATTGTATATGCCCCCTCATCTCTCCATTCTAACAGCTTCCACTCCGAGGGCAGGCTGGTACAGGTGCCTCACAGCTAGACAACAGCCTCCTGTTTGGTCTTCTTGGCTCATCTCTGCCCACTCCAGACCATGCTCCGCTCATTGGCCAAAGTGCCCTTCCTAAGTACAGGTCTGACCACATCATTTCTCTACCTAATAAACTCTAATGGTCTCCATTCCTTCTAGCACCAAGTACCCATATCCTGTTTTAAAGCCCTCATGACCTGGCCCCTTGTAATTTTTCCAGCCTCCTTAGCCTTCACTCCCTTCCATGGACTCTAGGATTCAGTGTCAATGGCCTTCCTCAGGCCCTTGTACACCCTACCCTGTGCTTCTTCACTGGCTGCCCCCCATGGACATGCTAGAGTGCTCATCCTTCTCCCTTCTGCCTCCTGCCTTCTATGGCCTCCTTCCACACTCAGTTAAAATCCCACCTTCTTGAAGAGGCCATTGCCCTCCATCCTCTTGACCCTAGTGCCTTCCCTCCGAGACTGCCTTCCATTATTTACACTGTGTAGATCTTGTACGTACATTGCCATTTGTATGTTGTCTCCCTCATTAGAAGGTGAGCACTTTGAGGGAAGGGACTCATTTGGCCTTCCTTTGTACCCCCAGGGCTTGGCACGATGCCTAGCATATAATAAACGTGTGCTGACTGACATTGTTTCCAAACTGATTTACTCCCATCTTCATAGCTTCCATTGTGGATAAGTACTACATCACCTCTAAGCTTCCAAACATGGAGAGGAAATTGTATCACCTCCAAGGTGGTGAGGCTGAGAGGGGACATGATGACTAAGAATGTGGTTCTCGCATTATTAGAAAGGGTAAGTAGGGCTTCTGGGGTTTGGTCTTTGACCCTGCCTGCCATGGAGGGGGCAAGAATTTAGCAGCTAAAGTTCTATTTCTTCTCTTGCCTAAGGACCAGAGAGTCATGGCTGCCTTAGGTACCTTTCTCTTTTATCAGGCCTTGAAGGAGTAGTAGGGTCCCCTCTCCCCTTCCCTTCTACCCCTCTTTTCCTCTACCAGAAAGTGAGAGGTCCATGTTTTTTTGTCCAGGCAGGCCTAGCTGGGATAAGGTCAGGTATTTATTGTAATCCATTTTAATCATCTTTATAGGAATCATCATGTGCTTTGTATTTTTAGGATTATTTTTAAAGATTTTATTTTTATTATATGGAAGTAATTACTGAAAATTTATACACTATTGAGCTAATGATTCCCCTGATGAGCCATTCACTTGGTAGTTCAATTTACACTCAACTGATCTCCTCATTACAGAACTAAAAACTCCCTCATAATCTATATTTTGATAATAGCCATTTAATACTTTCTTATTTAGAGTAAAATTATGTAGCTACTTTGGGGGTTCACCTTTGCTAGCATACAAAAAAACAATGTCAAGAATCCTAGGAGTCCTGGAACCTCAAAAGATTTTGAGTTACAACAGGCAATAGTTGGACAAAGTGTGGGGTGTTCCCCTCTGCCATCAGTCTCATTAGTGCTTAAGACCAAAACCCTCCAAGGTCCTTTCCAACCTAAAATGAAGCAGTAGCTTTTTTTTTTTTAGTGAGGCAATTGGGGTTAAGTGACTTGCCCAGGGTCACACAGCTAGTAAGTGTTAAGTGTCTGAGGCCAGATTTGAACTCAGGTACTCCTAACTCCAGGGCCGGTGCTCTATCCACTGCACCATCTAGCCGCCCTGAAGCAGTAGCTTTTTGAAATGCTTCCCTTTGAAGTCAATACTTCAAGAACCAAATGGCTGCAGTACTTCTCTGGGATTAACACGTCCCAGGAACCTCTTCATCCCCAAAGACTACTTCCCACACCTCATTACATCCCTTTGCCCCTAGGACTGACCCCTTCCTTGAATTGGAAGATGGAGAGCTCCCAGAATCTCCATTTAGGGAGGACCCTGGGGTCAGTTCCCCTTTTATTCCTTTCCCCCTCCACCACACTGCTCTGGATCTCTCCATCATGCTTCTGTGCCCTCTTCAGCTCTCTTCCCCATTAGAATGGGCGTTCCTTACAGGCAAAGACTCTTTCTTTTTTGGATTTGTATTCCCAGAACTCAGGCCAGTGCCTGGCACATATGTTGTTGTTGTTGCTGTTCAGTTGTGTTGGACTCTGTGTGACCCCATGGACCACAGCACACCAATACCGTCCATGGGGTTTTCTTGGCAAAGAGACTAGAGTGCTTTGCCATTTTCTTCTCCAGTGGATTAAGGCAAATAGAGGTCAATTGACTTGTCCTGGGTCACATAGATAGTGAATGTCTGAGGCTGCATTTGAACTCGGGTCTTCCTGACTCCAGGTCCAATGCTTTATCCACTAAGCCATCTAGCTGCTTCACCTGGCACATAGTAAGTGCTTAATAAATGTTTGCTGACTTGACTTGTTGACATGTTTTCTCATCTAGACAACGACCATTTTGAGTTCTGGTACTATGCTTTTTAAAAAATCACTCTTACTTCTTACCTAGCACAGTACTATGCACATAGTAGGTGCTCCTAAAATACTTGTTCAGTCATTTTTCAGTCCTGTCTGACTCTTTTTTTTTTTTTTGCATGGGCAATGAGAGTCAAGTGACTTGCCCAGGGTCACACAGCTAGTCTCATGTGTCTGAGGCTGGATTTGAACTCAGGTCCTCCTGAATCGAAGGTCAGTGCTTTATCCACTGCGCCACCTAGCTGCCCCCCTGTCTGACTCTTCATGACCCCATCTGGGGTTTTCTTGGAAAGAGTGATTCACCATTTTCTTCTCCACCTCATTTTATAGATAAGGAAACTGAGGCAAACAGCATGAAGTGACCTGCCCAGGGTCACACAGCTGGTAAGTGTCTGAGGTCAGATTTGAATCCAGGAAGATGAGTCTTCCTGACTCCAGGCCTGGCACTCTATACAGTACACTGCCTAGCTGGCCTAAAATACTTGTAGAATGCATCAATTTAGGAATATTCATGTTCACAACCATTATAAACTATGTTTTATTGGGGGGGGAGTTTCTCCTACTGGTGAAACACATTCATGGTGTAGTGGCTCAGAGGCCAGGCTCTGCTGGGTGCTCTGCTGTGCTCCCTGGTTTCTCAGTGGCATCGTTATTTCCCCAATCTGAATGCCTTCCATTGTCAGAGGAAAGCTCTCACCTGACAGAGTAGCTAAGCACAGGAAGAAAAGGCTAAATGGGTGAGATTCAGGAAAGCACAGGATAATAACTGAGTCTACTGGAACGGAAAGCCAGTCCCTTTTCCATATGAGGACAAAAGCAATTTCTAGAAATGTGTTGGGAATAGCTGTCCACTCTCTCCCCGACCACCCTTTCCAAACCAGGCTCTATCTGCCCCTCCCCCACTTAACAGAACCTTTGATTCTTCCCTAGGCTCTGGAACCAGGCCACTGTGTATCTATTCTCTTGCCCCTATTCTAGCATCCCTTCATGTATTGTCCTGTGCCCATTAGAACCCCCTTGAAGACAGAGACTGTCTTGCCTGCTTGTATTTGTCTGCCCAATGCTTTGCTTCATCCATGTAGGTAGTATGTAATGTCTAACTTTTCATCATGGAGACTATACATAAATGAAAAAGGGTTTGGACTAGCAGACTAATGGCTGCCCTTGAAGTCAGAAAGGCCTGGGTTGAAGTCAGACCTCTGAAATACCAGCTACACGATCTTGGGAAAGTCCCCTAACGTCTCAGTGGCCCAGAAACTCTCCAAAGACTATATGTTACTGCCAATCTGTAATGCCAAAGGCAGCTTCCACACAAATGAAATCACAGTGCTGGACAATTCCATCCCTCACGCCCAAACTTTATACATAACATGAAAGATGAATGGGAAACGGATGGATCTGGTGCTGATAAAATATGGATGGAGGAGGACCCGGATGAAATTTCCTCTCCTGTTAATACTTTCAGTTGCCCCTTCACTTGAATAACCTCCAACAAGAGTCTTGACAATGCAGATCTGAAAAACGGGAAGGTATCTTACATTGAAGTTTTTCCTGTCAGATCTCTTTTGAACCTCCTGTGACTACTGACAGCTAATGCAGTCGGATACCCTGGAAAGAAAGGCACCAAATTGTTCTGTAAATGGAACTGGGCTTGTTGCTAACAGAGCCCATGACACAGACAAGTCATTTCTTCTGGGGTCCCCGTGTCTTCCAAGCCTTGTGTACCAATGAGCAAAGTGCACTCCTTGTCAACTTAAGAGCTGACTAAATGTCAGAGATATTGGGAAAAGGATTACTGTATGAGACAGGGGATTGAACCTCTTAGGAAGGTCCCTTCCCACCTAAGAGACTGATTTTCCAGGGCCCTCCTCCCTCACCTGACATGATTCTTGATATCCTTCCCACACTGGTCGTGTCCCACTGTGACACTTTGTTGTTTTTATCTAAAGATGGAGTTTTCAAAGGGAAGCAGAACTCTGAAGTTGACAGCATTGTGGGAAAGGCCAAGATGATGTCAGTATATGCAGCTAATCCACTTGCAGTCCTCCTAGAGATGCTAAATGCCATCTGAACCCTTATCCTTTGTACAAAACTTCCAGATTCACAACAGGTGAGACACTTTCCAGAATTTCAGCTGGCATAAAAGTACCCTTGGAGAATGTTTTTCTGACAGCCACACTTGGTGACTGGTGGTTTGGGAAAAGGAGTGGGTGAGGGGGTAGACACTAGAGAGGTTCAAAAACAGGGGTGGGTGGGTCACATACTCTTAGAACCAAGAAGGCAGCTCTTTCTTAAAAACATGCACTGTCTATCTCTCACGCCACAGAGAAGTCTTTCCTTTAAGGTAGGAGTCACATTCTTAATTCTGTTTCATGTAGTACTAGCTTTACCTGGTCCAAGTCATTTCGAAGAGCGATTTTGCTGGTTACAAGTTCATGGGCAAGGTCATCATTCTCTTGTTCTAGCCGCATGCTGGCTTCCTGTAACCTCCGGTTCTCCCTCTGTGGAAAAAAGAGCAACAGCCAAAAGAGGAAGTTAATACCTGGACTGACGAGCAGAAAGAAAAGGCCAGCAGGTGGGGGAGGGGTGGGAGTGGGGCAAAACAAGGGTGAATCTTAGAAGTGGAGGGAGGAGAAGGCAGAAGTGGCACAGTAAGGCAGGATTGCTGTATGGGGGAAACAACAGTGAGTTAAGCCAGCGGTGCAGATGCAGTACTCTACCCAGCAACATTCACAACTCCCCAGTACGCCCTCAGATGAAACTCACTGCTATAAAAAAATGTGCCTTGAAAGGAAAAATCTTCCAGACATATTCTCAGCTCTACTGCTTTACCTCACTGTGTTTTAATATAGATTTAGAACCTGCATGTCGGCCAGAAACACAGAGAAGAATCAGTTCCTCATCCCCTATAGGAAACTATAGGCCATGGGAGTAGAACTGGAGAAATGTTAAAAGATTTCTTCTAATCTTTCCCCCCCCAAAAGATAAGGCAAAAATCAATCATTTTTTATTTAGAGTACAAGCCTGGAAGTCAAGATACTCAGGTTCTCCTACAACTCTGGAGCGTGTGACCTCTTTTTTTCTTTTTTTTAAAGCAGGGCAATGAGGCTTAAGTGACTTGCCCAAGATCACACAGCTAGTAAATGTCAAGTGTCTGAGGCCACATTTGAACTCAGGTCCTCCTGAATCCAGGGCCAGAGCTTAAACCACTGTGCCACCTAGCTGCCACACGTGTGACCTCTTGAAAAAAAGCCACGTCAACTTCTCCGGACCCCAATTTCACCATCCAGTGGAGGCAAGGATATCATCAGATGAAAAGCACTGTATAAATGTAAATTACCAGGCTAGATTCCTCTGGATCATTACTATGAGTTCCCAGTCAAGTAGATGAGAATTAGCAAAAGATCTGGATGAGAGATCCCACCCCACCGAAAAAAACCCAAATCCTCTGAAGCCTCCACTCTTCTATAAAGACCCACAGAAATACTCTATCCACAACTGGACTATTTACCTTATAATTCGTTCTATTACTTATGATTCTAAAAGACATAAACTTAAATCTTTTTTTTGGAAGGATAACAGTTATTCGGTGCCTTTCTTTCCAAGGCATCAAACTGCCTTAGCTGTCAGTAATCACAGGAGGTTCAAGAGATCTGACAGGAAAGACTTCAATGTAAGGCACCTTCCTGTTTTTCAAATATGCATTGTCAAGACTATTTTCTGCAAGACAAGCAAAAATTTAAGCAAAGGAGTCAAATTTATAGCTCTGGGAAATATTGCAATAGAGTGAACAGAATAGAGCAGCAGGAAAGACCCGGTTGTTTGAGGGTCTCATTCAAAACAAAATAAAACAAACAAGTCAGAGAGCTCAACAAAGTAGGTGACTGCATGATGCTCCTAATCCTAAATGTATGCTATGCCGATCAGTCGCATACATACAGAGAACTGAGTGCTCCGATTTAGTTAACCTCAGAAGGCTCCACCTGGGGTCTTCCCAAAGCATAGGGTCTTTCTACTTTCCACTGTCAAAAGATAGTGGCAAGTTTTGGCCAATTATTTTAAGAGCAACACTTTAAAAACTTTTATGTCAATAAATATTTTGGGGGTGTGGGGGGCTCCAGAGAAACATTTTTTTTACAAGAACATTCTTTCCCTTCTGAAGGTTTTGTCCTATATAGGACACACTGTATCTTCTGGAACAAAACGCAGCATAACAGCCTGTAATCAAGTCTAAAGTACTGCCTTGCCAATAAAACTTTCCAAGACACTCCTTAAATGAAAAAGTTTACCCGTCTGTAGATCAACTTGTACCCAAAAGTAATTTTGCCTGTCCCTTTAGTGGAATCTTTCAACTTTATTCCACCCTCCTACAGAAGCATGATGAAACAGTTTGCAAGTCACAGATAAACAAAATCGGGGTCCCTGTCACACCTTTCTAAGTTCTACAAAAGACCACCAAATTGGACAGAAAGGCCAGACAATCCTGCTTTCAGTACCCCTCTCTGGCAATGACCTTTCTTACGGGCTGTGAGCTGTGTGGGGGGACTTTTCTGAAGGTTGGTTTTGTTTTTTTTAAACAAATTTTCTCAGGGCCAGGAAACAGGTATGTTGCAAACAACTAACCTTCAGTTTCAACAGAATTTGTTATGCAACACAGGCTGTATGGTAAAGGAACTTTGTCATTTCTTTCTTTTTTTTTTTTTTTTGGTAAGTTCCTTTTACATAGTCTAAGAAAGGACTAGTCTTTTATCTTAGCTAAATGACCTCACTACTGCTTACAGCATTCTTGCATACCTGTCTCCTAGACATACAAAAATCCCCTCAACTACATTTATATTGGACTGACTTGACTATAAGGAACAATGACAAGTTTGAAGCCACAAGGATTCTTCAGGTTACATGGCAGAAGTGAATCTAGCAGCTAAAGTTGCTGGACATTTCCGGACCAGTATTTGGTTCAAAACACTTCTACAATGTAATTAACCACCTGACTTTGGGTCAGAGTGCAGATAACCATTTTTTTTTGTTGAACAACAACAAAAAAATGAGTCGAGCTGGGAACTTGATATTAAAGTAATTACTGGAATTGTAATCATCCTTCCTTATAGGAGTACAGACTAGGGGAAGTAGGAATCCAGGCCAGGGGGAGATCTTATAGAAACCAGGAATGTCAGACGGCCTCTTAAGATAAGTACAAAGTAATGGGGGTGGGGAAACTGTCCCCCTTCGCAAGAAGCTTCAGTTCAGTGTCTGCAAAGCAAGCAGCACAATGTGAGGTCTCAGGATCCTGCTTCACTCACAGACAAGTAGGAAAGCAAGCAAAGTGGCTAAAAATGCAGTGTCCTCCTCCTCCTCCTCCTCCTCCTCCTCTTCCTCCAGGGATGTTACAAAAAGGGGAGACTATCTGTTCTACTAGTGAATAAATCACTGCTAACGAAGAGAGTCATTTCCAAAGCCTGACCCTTGCCTCCCACGGACTACTTCCTACAAGCCAAAGGGGAGAAGGCTGCGTTACTGGGCTAGCTCCCCTGGCCCCTCCCGAGAAGGAACTACAACTGATGGATTCCTTGGGAGAAACCTCAGGGTTATACAAATGAAAACTGGACTAAAAGGGAAGAAAAGAGAATTTCATTCTGATATAGTTCAGAAAGCTTTGTAGGTCATTCTGAAACCTGGGCAAGGAATCTCTCTCTTGCTATGCATGGAGAGAGATTTTTCAGATTTAGTTAGATGGCCAAGGGGCTCCTTTGTCTTTGTGGGAGCATTCTATAATCCTGCACAAGCAGACGAGTCAGACTTGCTGAATTCTCAAAGCTGGTAAACAGACAATTGCTTCCTGCTCCCTCTCCCTCTCTGAAGAGACTGCAGTGCACTGTATTTCTAACATTTACAATTCTCACTTGACTTGAAGTACCCTCCAATATCACTTGGCTGCCAGCCTCGGAATAAAAAGAGGTAGTCCTTTCCTCCTGCATTCCCTTCCCCTGCTCTTCCATAGGGGAAGGTTGTATAGCTGGGAAAGTTGGGTGAATAACTTTGGGAGGAGGATACTGCATTTTTCAGAGAGACAGACACGAATATTACAGACACACACAAATGAACAACTTACCTCCTGCAAAGTCAGAGACCAACTACTGTTTTCAATCATAGGTACAAAAATAATGGAAAAAAAGGATATCCAATGAAATTTAAGCGTCTACTAATAAAATTAGGAAACAGCAACAACAAAAGAGACACTTGTTAATGCTATTTTGTTAATTTTTCTTCCTCTTAGAGCCTTCACTATGACAGCAAACATTTGGTGAAAGAAAGCTGACTTGAGAAAGCCAGTGGGCAAGTCCCAACTCAGGAAGGCCGATAAACTCAAACTCCACCCTCTCCATGATGCTATTCTCAGCTTGCATGACGGATGAATATGTTTGTACATAGGATGATCAGTAGTCATGGTGTAAGTTGTTTCCACTGCTGTCATGAAAGATGGGTGGGGACTCATTTACATGTACAGTGTCAGAAACCTTACAAAAGAGTTAATCTTCAGGCAACAGGGAGATCTCTGTTCATAAAGAGCTGCTTGGCGATGAAAAAAAAAACCAACGCAAAAAAAAATTTGTTCAGATTCCCATTTCTGTCTGTCTGCGGGCTAAGGTCTGGATGAGGCAGGACAAGGAATTGTAACATAGTTAGTTCCAGGATGAGAAACTTGAGAAATGTTCACTGGCAATCCAAAGAAAATGTGGTGAGGTTTAAAGGGGGGAAAAAATCAACTAGAGGAATGAGGTTTTAGAAACCCAACTCTGTTTTGGGTGTGTTGTCTGCTGCTATGATGAATTCTTGGCATGCAGATTTAAGTGACTTAAGGGTCAGGAAAAATGCTTCTCTAACTGAGAAGCATGATTTTATTAGCAAGTATATACTCAGCCTAGCAAACATTTCTTTTTTTTTTTTTTATATCTCACTCTTAAAAAAAATAAGTAACCAACAATATTGACATTTTGAGCTGACAATCTCAAGGCACACAAGGACAAATGTACCCAGATGACATATTTTAAAATTCTACACAATCTGAAAAATGAAGACTTAAAAATAACAAGTTTTCATTTCTGAAGCCTTAGTCTAAGACCATATGTGGTAATTTCCTCCCCTTCTTTGCCATATTTCCTAAGGAGAATCTCTTACATTGAATTTGAACAACAGTTTTTGATCTTTTAAAAATCTCAACAATAAAGTTAAATGACAGTTGGCAACACAGACTGCATTTCTTTTTTGCATCTCCAGACCATCTTTGGAAATACCAGCTGATACTCCAACATGAAAATGAGATTGAAATCAAATAAATAAATTTCATAGGTGTTAGAGAAACCTGTTAGCGTGATACAAATTTCTCACTGATACTACGGCAACAATGAACTACGTAGACTAAAGATTCATTCTGAACCATGTCTTTGTCTGATTGAAAGACACAGGACGCAACACCTAGATGGCCTTGTTCCTTCTATACCAAATCTGCTGACAACATTTCAAGTGTAGACATGAACTGGACCCCAGTTCTTTAGTTTAGTTCTTCAGAGATCCTGTGTGGTTTGGGCTTGGCATTTTTCTGTATCCCCAAACACTCAAACTCATTAAGTTCTTTAATATCAGAGGGAACTTGTGTCAGCTTTTTAGAATTTATCATAAAGTTTTACTTTGGAGAAGCAGGGTCTTAGGGTGTGGTGTAGTGAGGAGGGTATTATTAGATTTATCATTGTTTGTTAACTTGGATTCAAATCCCAGTTTATGGTTTACTAGCTATGGAACCTAGGGAGTGCCTGTTCATCTGTGTGGGCCTCTCTCTTATCATGGTGGGGCCAGACTGGATCTCTAAGGCCCTGTGGTAAAAAGTTTTAACAGTTGGTTAGATAATGGAGAGACGCCAGTTTTTTTTAGGACCACCCTTTTGGGGAGGAGACCAACAACATGAGCTACGCACACCAGTCCGCCTGCGACACACGCCAGATTGCCTGCTGAGCACTCGACTTCCAGGGTGCGAGCTTAAAAGGCAAGGAGAGAACGGAAGTGGGGCCTTTTTTCCTGCTCCGCTGGTCTCCTGGCTGTGCTGCACAGACAGCCGCGGACTGGAGTTTGACTTGGCCCGGCTCTCGGTTAACAGCACGCGCTTGACTCGGTCTCTCTCCCCAAAGGTGGCCTTCTGTTTTTGGTGAGTTTTATACAGAATATAGACTATGCCTAGACTTAAGATGATTTGTATTGTATTTCTACTTTCCTATCCTTCTAATCAACATCACCTTGTGACTACCATACAATAAAAGCTCTATCTAGAAAACTAGAAGTTTCTTCCGTTTACTAGTCTGGGAGATAAATTAAGGGAAAGGTTAATAAGTAGGGTAGATTTATGATCTAATATCCAATTTTAATCTCACAGCCCAGACTGAAGTCCTATGTTCCTAGGAAAAGAATGTGGTATAGAAGGAAGAAAAGTAGACCAGAAGTCAGGAAATCAGGGTTCTAGTCCCAGCCACAGTGAATTCCCTGGGTAATCTTTGTAGGCCTCAGTTTCCACATGTGAAAAATGAGGGAACTATACTGAATAACTTCTAAGGGCCCTCTCAGGTCTAAATCTATGATCTTTAAATAGGATTCTATATTCTAGAAACATTCTTCTTATCTATCGTTATCTATTTCAAATACAACAACACTTCACAGCAGAAACATTTTTTCAAAAGCTAATAGTTCTTTCTGTGGTACAAGAGAGACTGAGTCAGAATAGTATGAATTTATCTCCCTTTGCAAAAGAAAACTCTTATGCCCAGAGATGGACACATTTATCTTAACCTCACTGCTTCAGGAGGGGCCTAAACTAGGAAAGATAGACAGGCAGAGTAGTTATTTCTAAAGTATGGCATTTAATATCAAACTTTTGCCTTCTTCAGTGGGCAAGACAAAAGGTAATATATAAATTCTTTAAGTGACTACTACCAGTTAAAGATGAGCAACGAATGTGATAGCACAAAAACAATCCATCTATCCCTCAAACACCTCATATTCTTACATGAACAAGCCCCAATATGATGGTTTGCAGATTTAAATTACGTCAGTGAGAACCATCAAAAATCAGTAAGCTTAAAGGAGAACTGGTCGCCATTTTCCTGTCAACCCATTCTACCATGTGAGTAATTAAAAAAAAAATTAACAAAGTATAAGCAACCTCAGAAAACAAACTGAAACACAAATTAAAACATTTGTTCTTTGGTTTGTTTATAACTATCAGGCTTCAAATAAAAATTAAAACTACCCACACACCAATTCAAGGATGTTATGAATTCTTATAACCTTTCATAGATTTCCTATCTAGATCAGATAAGAAATTATAGCTTTTTTATGCTTTGGGGGGTTCATACAATTTAATTAATTAGCTAGGTTTTTCAAGGCTCAATTCTCATTTGTGCAAGCAGTTCTTTAATTAAACAAGAAACCATAACATCTTCTGGAAGCAAGTTAATTTGGCTTTTTTTCTCTAAAGTTCTTTATGTAAGACAGAGTCCTAGACAACTTAGGAGGTTATTCAAGCAAAACAAACCCATTCTTTAGAAGATGAACTGAAACTTTCACTTAATGAACTAATGGTCACAACTCAGGTGCCAAGTTATTAATACATCAATGTCATCTTTAAATTAGATGTGCTTTAGACAGAAGTTAAACAAAGCATGGTATTAATGTTTCTGATGGACAAATATTTAGTACAGATTTTATTTCATTTGCAATCAGTAAATTCCTTCCTAACTTAAATACTAGGTTGGAAAACTGAGCACTACCTTAAACTGGCAAGGTAATCACTGTCCTTTAGTAGGAGTTAGAGAGTTAATATTCTATATTTTTCTGGTATAGGTACTTTTCTTTCTACCTCTGGGTTAACTCTGAATGTGCTCAAGAACAAGAAAACTGCAGTGACTGGCCACTACCACTGTGGGGTTCAGAGTATCAGACGCAGGCTAGTGTAAAGCCAAAGGCAGCCATGGTTTCAAATTAATCCTAGAAACAGACATGAGTCAATGCAAAGAAATCACACGTAGGCCCAGGCACAATGTGCATTCACTCAAATTCCTACATGGTACCCAAGGTAAGGCCTCCCTCTCATGGAAGATTGCACTGACTTGGGTGGGGCTCATGAAAGGAGGGTTTGGGTTTTTTTCAGAGCAAAGAGACATTTCCCTAGAAAAATTTAATTCAGAGCCCTAAGACTTAGACTGCTATTTTATCTGCCTGCACATAGTTAAGATTTGGAGGATATCAAGCGGTGGCCAAAAGGTGAACTCTGATTTAACTGAGGCCTAAACGGATATAAACATATTCAGGGTCTCACACAGGCTTTCACATACACACTCTTTAAATTTTTATTTTATTTTATTTTTGTGGGGTAATGAGGGTTAAGTGACTTGCCCAGGGTCACACAGCTAGTGTCAAGTGTCTGAAGCTGGATTTGAACTCAGGTCTTCCTGAATCCAAGGCCAGTGCTTTATCCACTGCCCCACCTAGCTGCCCCTATATACACACTCTTTAAAAAGAACTCCAAAGCAAGCTGAGCCAGAACCATCCCTTCCATCATTACTCACTTTTATATTACTAGAGATCTAAGCTCATTCCTGGGACATCTCCATCAGCATCTATGATCTTTAATCCTCTGCATCCCACCTCCCATTTCCTTTTCCCCTCCTCATCTCACACCAGGATGCAGGTGAATCACTGCCAGAATGAAACTAAGTATAATACCCTTCAATTCTGGTGTTATTGCAGGTTGGCAAGAAAGTCTGATGCTCTGCCCACCTCTGCCACCTTCCCTATCTACCTTTCTATGTTACAAATGGGCTGAAAAGGAAAGGGGTGATTTATGGGGAAGGTGAGGTCTCCACACAATTGCTTCATGTTTTCTTCCAAACCTCCTCCTTTAGGGACCTTAATTAACTTCCCAGTTACTCTTTAGCCAACTATGTTCCAAGGTCCACATCTAAGAATTATATAGCTCTGAGTGGGAGGATTTTAATCTTAGATTTTAAAAGACATATTTAGGAGACATTGGTTGACACTCACCAATGAGCCTTCACAATCTAGTTGTGACACTGACAATTGACTATTTCTAAACAATATGGCGGTGTGGAAGATCATTGCTTTTGATTTGTTAGGAAATATACAGGGGCAGCTAGGTGGCACAGTGGATAGAGCACTGACCCTGGATTCAGGAGGACCTGAGTTCAAATCTGACTTCAGACAGGTAACACTTACTAGCTGCGTGACCCTGGGCAAGCCACATGACCCCAATTGCCCCACCAAAAAAAAAAAAAAAAAAGGAAAGAAAGGAAATATACAAACTACCACTGCTACTTTCAAAATGTAATATGGCTGGGCATAAAAGCACTTTAGAAAGTCTGACACCTACATATAGATATAGATGTGTACGTGTGTGTGTGTGTGTGTGTGTATCATACACACACACACACACACACACATATATGTATTATGCTTGTTTATTTCAAAGGTTTTCCTTAGCCTGGTAACCTATAAAAATGTTAAGTAAAATATTTTGATAAGCCCACCATAAAAACACAGACAGAAATGACTAAAATCTGTGACCCAGAGTTCATCATGTATAGCCAGAAATAAAGGATTTATTAAATTTTAAAAACAGTATTTGTCTTTGGGGAAAAAAAAATAAAAGCAAACTAAAAAGAGCAAATTTTACTTTTACCTTTCAAATACAAATACTCATTGCTAGCCCATCTTGCTGATGTGTGTTTTTTTTTAAAGCTTTTAAAATTAGCATAATTCCCAGAGTTTCCAGAATGGTTTCACATAATCATGAAAATAATAACTGACATTTATAAAGTGCCTTAAGGTTTGAAAAGTATCTTACACACATTACCTCATTCGATGCCCTCAACAATCTAGTGAACTAAATGCTACAATTATTATTATTTCCCTTTTACAGATAAAGACACTGAGAGTCAGACACTGAATATAAGTGTTAAAGATGGGATATGAATTCAAGTTTCTTCTGATCCCAAGTTTAGCACCTCTTTTCCTGCACCATGCTGCTTCTCCATACTTCTTGGCCAGACTGTTCAGTATATTTTTGACCTACATTTCTTCCCTCTATCTCAGGTCTGTATTTGTAGTCAGAAGATCTGAGTTCAAATCACAGTTCTGCTACGTAATCCCTTTTAGACCTTGGGTAAACCACTGAAGCTCTTTAGGCCGCAGTTTCTCTATCTATATAATGTGAGGGTGTTGACTTGGTGGCCTCTATGCTCTATGGCCTTATTCATTATGTATGGACTGAAGCCGGCACAAATCAGAAGACTGATGATACAATCCATCCTGTCTCCATTAGCTATATTTCAGAAACACTTTCTCTAAAGTCTCTCTAAAACAGCAAACCAGTTATGATGCCTGAATATTCTAAAACAAGTTACTTTTGAACATTCTCTTTTTTGTTAGCCGTCATTCTAGTGGCAAAGAAAACAAGAACAGAGATGTGCTATATAGAGAGAGCAGGCAAGGAAGAGGAAGAAGTAAGAAGAGAGGTCAGTGCCTTAGGCCTCTAGAAATCCCATAACTCAGGGGAGACACCTACGGCGAACCTAAGAGAAGTAAACCCATGCCATTCTCTTCCTGTCATTGCAGGGGCCAACCTGGTAAGAAAGAGAAGAGGCTCCCCACTGTGGTGAAATGGAAGTCATGCATGTTAGAAGGATGCTTTGGAAGTGACAGATTATGGGAATGTGATCATCCGACCTACAGAATGATGCGAAGGATGCCTACAGGGCATCCCAAAACTGAGTGTGGCTTTAAGCTTTAATCCCACACGCAGACCTTTGGGACATAGTGTAGTTGAAGAAGGCACAGAGTGAGCCTCAGCCTAAAAACCTGCCTGGAGACGGAAGTGCTGTTGAAATTTTTGATAAACCCAAAGATGTTTCTATCGAAAAAAGGAACTCTGCAAAGCTGCACTGCTCCAACAGTGAGGCCAACACCTGAGAGCAGGGGATTTGCAAAGGGTGGCGATCACCAAGGTGATGAGGCGCTGAAGCTGGCTCCATCCTGAGCCTGCAGGGTGTGGGCACACGGCACTGGGAAAGCCATCGTTTGCGTGTGTGGAAATAAATGTCGTGAGAAACACCATTTACTCTGCTTCATATGCCTTTGAGGTTTTATTCTTCTCCCAGAAGGGTGAATGCTGATCATTAACATTAACAGAGGGGAGTTAAAACATCCTTATGTCAGTCTTGACACAGTTCACCTTCTAAAAAGTCTTTGGGGACGGAACCGTAAACAGCTAAAAACAGTATCTGTAAATCTCCTCCTTTCTTATTCTGTAAGTAGTTGGGAGCCACTTTTTCTCTCTCTGTCTCCCCCTTTCTCTGTCAGCGTCTCATGTGGGATCCCAGTATAAATGCAACAGCGGGAGTTACCTACAAACATACAAACTGAAAGAAAAGAAATATTATGTTTGGCTACTCTGGGGTTCCCATGGAAACAGGGCTAAAATGACAAACAGACCTATCCCTGGGTGTCCAAAGCATCCATAAAGAAGAGAAGGAGTCTGGACCCACCGCCACCTCCGCCACCACCATTTTACACAGGGCACAAGGGTGAACCTGAGGCACGTTCCTTGGAAAGAACTTTCCCACACTGTCCATACCTTGTATCTGTCCATAGGGTCCTCTTGCTGCAGCTGACTCTCACGCATGGTTTGATATTCTTTCTCATATTTCTTCAGCTTCTTAGTAGGCACCTGAAATGTGGAGGGAAAGCATGGTATAAGAGGAGAGTCTAGGGAAGATCTGACTGATGTAGCTGAGAAACTCCAGAGAACCTTTAGGCACGTCCCATGAAAGCATGTTTGGTTTGGAATCTGAAACAACTCTGGCACAAAACACTGCCTGAGGGGCAGCTAGGTGGCACAGTGGATAGTGCGCTGGCCCTGGAGTCAGGAGTACCTGAGTTCAAATCCAGCCTCAGATACTTGACACTTAGTAGCTGTGTGACCCTGGGCAAGTCACTTAACCCTCATTGCCCTGCAAAAAACAAAACAAAACACTGCCTGGAGTTTTAGAACGATACATCTCATAGTGTTCATAATGATAATACTTCATCTACCACTGGAATTGTAATGGGGTGGGTAGTCTGGGTGAGGAATATAAAGAAAAATGAAATTTATTTTCTATGTTCTAATGTTAAATTTCTTTTTGGGCCAAAACATGCAACGTGAAGAATGATTTTAACTCAATAACATTAGGATTACACCTGGCTTTCCCACCAAACCTCTTAGCCTTTATCCTTAAATGAAGTATATAGGAGGAAAAGGGATAAGAAGGACTAGATTTGTGGGGAAGGGAAGGGAAGAAGCATTTATATAACCTTACTATGGGCCAGGCACTGTGCTAAGCGCTTTTACAAATATGATTTCATTCAAGCCTCACAACAACCCTGAGAAGTAGGTGCCATTATTATCCCCATTTTACAGTTCAGAAAATTGAGGCAAACAGAAGTTAAGTGACTTGCATAGCCTAACATAGCTAGTGAGGGTCTGAGGCTTTATTTGAGCTCGAGTCTTCCTGACTCCAGGCCCAGCTCTTCAAACTCCAGCCTCTTTCCACTGTATCACATCACTGAGTAAAATGAAGGGACTGAAGTCTTTCAGTCAATAAATGTTTATTAAGTACCTACTATGTGCCATGATCTGTGCTTATCACTTTTATAAATATAAAATCCTTTAATCCTTTCAACTACCCTGGGAGGCAGGTGCTATTATCACCTTCATTTTACAGATGAGAAAATTGAGGCAAACAGAGGTTAAGTGACTTGCCCAGGGTCATACAGCTAGCAAGACTGGATTTGAATTCAGGTCTTCTTGACTCCAAGCCCAGTGTTCTATCCACTGTGTCACCAGCAGCCTCTATTTGTGATTTTATTGGTATAGAAAAAGCCCTTCTGGATAAGGAAACTCCTTCTACCAGTAGAGGTTGGCACCTTCTCTGCAACTTAGTCTCAGAAAGCTGCCTAGAATACTTGCCCAGGGCCATACAGCTGATACATGCCAGATGGAGGCCTTAGACCCAGATCCTCCTGTTTCTACAGTTAGGGTTCTGTTTATTATGTGACTCTGTCTCTTCTATACCAGAAAGCAGATCCAAAAATTGAAGCGGTACTAAATCTGAGCTCTTTTGGCTCAGAGGAAACTACCTCATCTATGCCCCAACTCTGCTTTCCTCCTTTGTGAAAAACTCTTCAAAGAAGAAACATTCCCCAATCTCCCCTGATGTTCTTTCTCTCAAAACTCTTACAGATGTTAGGAAAATCTATTGTAGTATGAAACCCAAACAGGAAAAAATTTCCACTGCATTTTACTCTATCCCCTATAAGATATTCCTGTTATTCCATTGTTTCCTAGCACAGGCTAATTATTCCTGCCCCCATTTTAACTTCTCAAGTAAAAGACAGAAAGAGGGGGGTAAGTAATAGGGATTATTTGGTGAGTTCATGGTCTGCTGAATTCCTGACGTTCATCTTGTGGCTAAAGACCATTCCATAGACTTCTCAGAGTCCTGCACAGTTCCTAGAACACAATGCTAAAAAGACATAGTAGCTGATCAATACATATTTCCCTGGATGTCTGTTGTGGAATTATTTGTTGCTGTTTTTAAAATGGTATTTAGTCAGACTAGCTTGTTAGTGTAAGAGAAAGACAAGAAACCAGAATGAACGGAAAAGTAA
The DNA here is from genome assembly GCF_019393635.1 of Dromiciops gliroides. Classification (NCBI taxonomy): domain Eukaryota; kingdom Metazoa; phylum Chordata; class Mammalia; order Microbiotheria; family Microbiotheriidae; genus Dromiciops; species Dromiciops gliroides. The sequence goes on along the minus strand of NC_057864.1, from coordinate 66,550,590 downwards.
GGGGGCAGCTAGGTGGCGCTGCAGTAGATAAAAAGCATCAGCCCTGGATTGAGGAGGACCTGAGTTCAAATCTGACCTCAGACACTTGACACGTACTAGCTGTGTGACCCTGGACAAGTCACTTAACCCTCACTGCCCAGAAAAAAAATTAAAAAATTAAAAAGTGAGCCTGCGTCTTGCTAGGGTTTAGGCTCATTGTCAATCAAATGAGGAGCTTTTGATTTGTTTCTAAACTCCACAGAAACTGGGTAAAGAATTTGTTCTTGATTTCATTTTTTTTTTTCCAGGGCAATGGAGGTTAAGTGACTTGCACAGGGTCGCACAGCTAGTGTCAAGTGTTTGAGGCCGGATTTGAACTCAGATACTCCTGAATCCAGGGCCAGTGCTTTATCCACTGTGCCACCTAGCTGCCTCCAAGAATTTGTTAAACAAAAAGGATGTCATTTGTTGTCCCTCATCTTCCTTCCTATTCTTAACTTCTGTCCTTCCCACCAAGGGGATATACTTTTTGAATCTTGGGAAACCTGTAATGCCTGCTTCTGACCCACCCTGAGGAAACTTGACAAGCTTATTCTATTCATTGCGACAGCCTGCAACAATTCAATTCATTCAATTCAATTCAATACCTGCTAGGTACAAGCAACTGTTTAACTGTGTTAGGGCCGAGGGTACAAAGATATGAAATGACATGACCCCTGCCTTTAAAACCAAAAATCTAATAGAGGGGATATGAGTGAGGGAAGGAAGGGGGGTGGGGAGAAAGAAAGAGGCAGGGAGACAGACACAGGTCTATCTATGTTTAAAAGCATGGGGTTTAGTATAATAGGGAAAGAGAGGCAAGGTGCTCTAGAATCTAGCATCTTAAACTATGGGTCATGACCCCATGGGGTTACATAACTGAATGCAAGGGTTGCAAAAAATTTGGCAGCAGTAAAAGGTTGTGTATACCTATTTTATATACCTATATAACCAGGGTTGCAGAAAAATTTTTCAAGCGAAAAGAGGTTGTGAGTGGAAAAAGTTTAAGAAGCCTGGCTCTAGGGGGCAGCTAGGTGGCGCAGTGGATAAAGCATGGGCCCTGGATTCAGGAGGACCTGAATTCAAATCTGGTCTCAGACACTTGACACTTACTAGCTGTGTGACCCTGGGTAAGTCACTTAACCCTCATTGCCCTGCAAAAAAAAAAAAAGAAGAGGCCTTGCTCTAGAAAAATGGGTGGTAGCTGGATGACTTTCAGCCAGGAGAGGGATCAGGAAAAACTTCTTGGAGGAGACTGAGCCTTGAAGTAAAAAGAAGATGTCAATATGCACAGATGAATTGAGAACACATCCCAAGCATGAAGGAAAGCTTACAGGAATTGAGACAGAGAATGCGGGAAGAACACCTCTAGATAGATAGAAGTGGAATGGAATGAAATAAGCCCAGAAAGGTAGTTTAGAGACGTTCTGGAGTAAAATAAATGCAAAGTCAAGGAATTCTGAATTTATCCTATAAGCAATGGTCACTGAGTATTTTTGATCAAGGCAGTGACATTGTCAGCAGACCTGTGGCATTAGTGATTAAATGTACCTTAAATCACAGTAGAAGAGTAAAGAGATAGTGAGAAGGAGCAAAACACTTAACATATAACCACTGGACCTCTTTGGCATATGTAACTACTGTTACGTTTACCACCAAACTTGAGAATTACCGGAACTATTTCTTCAACCACCCTTTGTAACACCTTCTACTTTTCAGCTATGTTTCCTTGCCAGTGGTTCACAAATGTTGTCTTGTCTCAAGTTCCCCAGTTTTTACTATATTTTGCCAACAAATCATTAATCAACCGCATTTCTGTCAATATAGTCAGAGGAAAAAGGCATAGAGGGTACAAATGGCTGGCAACTGTTTTCAAAGGGGCTGCTAAATTTCATAGCCATTGCTGAAGAGTTCTAATTGCTCCTGAGACAGTAACCCTTTGTTCTCTATCTCGTGAGGCCATTAACAGCCCAGCTGTGACCAGCTGCAGTGAAACAGAGAAGAAAGTGCCACCTGCTAATTGTGGCGCCTCGAAGGCAAAAAAGAAAGGAACTAAATACAGCATCATAAGCTCTTAAAAACACTATCTTTGTAAGTATTTTTAGAACCAGTAGTCTCAGTTCCTATAGGGATCCTTCCTGTGCATGTATTAAAAACACACCAAGGCTAATCAAAAGAGATGTTCAAATAAATGGAAAAAAAAATAGAATGAAAAAGAACCAGACTGATATATAGTCTACTGAATATTGTTAGAACTGACTACGGAGCAAATGCCTAAAGATGTTAAGTGAGAGGAAGGTCTTTTAGTCCAGCCTCCCAAATAGAGCCAGTAAGCTCTTCTGTCCAACTATATTATCCACAATAGGAACTTTAGTTCATATGAATCCTTTAGTTTTCCTTCTAAATGTAAAAGATCAACCATCACCACAATTCCTGCGATTTAAGTTCTCATTTTACTGTTTATGTTAAGAGCTGAATTTCAAAATGAAAATATCATGAAAGCCACCCAACGAAAGGTAATCCTTTTCCATCTGGCCAGGAGTCTAGGCTGTTGACTTGATCTTGCTCAGAAAAACCTAGCAGGTTCCCTGAACAGTATGTTGCTAGGATACCTTCCAAGCTTATTTATCTTGTGCCTGTGGTGTGATGTTGGGCATCCACCTGTGATTGGCACAAAATAAAAGGGAGAAAAAAGATAGGGGAAGGAAGGAAAGGGGTAATGGTTTAGGACTACTGTTATTTATGAAGTAATAAAAGAAAACACAAAGATTGTTGCCATTTAATAAAACTTCATTTCAGGGCAAAACTGGTTATTTTAGGTAGTAGAACACTGAGGGGTGGAAATTTTCTTATCAGCAAAAGGTTAAAGGATTTAGATGGAGGTGGGAGAGAAAATCACCCAATTGTGAAGAAACAGTAAGAAAACTCTTTAAGTATGCACTTCTCATGAAAAGAACAGCACATCTCTATCTAGAACTATTGGGCATGTCATAAAACAACCTATTATCTCAATGTGGAGCATGGATATCCCTCCCTTTAGTAAAAATTACCTTAATGTAATTCAAACTCAAGGAATTCATTAACCTAATCACCAGTTTATTGAAGGAATAACAGTCCACAGACACTAATCATTCTAGGGTCCTGTACCAGCACCCACTGCTACTACCTATCTTATCTCCATTACTGCCACCAAATAGAGTGGACAGCTTACCGACTGCATTCTCCAAATAACCTTCAGAAACAGTGTAATACCCACCATAAGAATAATACCATATTATAATAATAGCTGACACTCATTGCTTTAAGGTTTGCAAAACATTCTGCATACATGATCTCATTTGACTTTCCCAATATCCCTCTGAAGTAGGGTGGAAAAAATTAGTAGTATTATTCTCATTTTACAGATGAGAAACTGAGGCTAAGAAAGCTAAGGTATCTTATTTCCGCAGGGTCGCACAGTAAGTGTCCCAGGCAGAATTCAAACCCAGGTCTTGCCTAATCACAAGAACAGTACTACTTCCAAAACAGATACTGCTTCTCACAATAATAAGAACTTAGCATTGCATAAAAATAACAAGAAAATGAAATACTTTAGGAGCTGTATAAATGAGGACTACATCAGGTTGGGAATTCTTTGGGTAGTTTATTAACATAACCTATTGTACAGTTCCCTGTGTCCTGCTGGTGGTGGATCAATAATTATTTACTAATAGTACATACATTTCATTCTTCCAGCTTGATAAGTTAAACCAGTCAAACTAGTCTACTGAGGTTTTCTAGGTGAAAACTCAGAAAAACCTCAGTTTGAAATTTGTTTATAAAAGGGAACACAGACTTTTGAAAGAGTTTGAAAAATAGTACGTGCTTAATAACTGCTTATTACAGATAAACCCAAGTCTGATTGTATCTTGTTTCTACTATGGATTCTGTAGGAAATTTACACTCATGCCTTTCCCTATGAGTACGTTAGAAATAATCCCTTACTTTACTCCCTTGAAAAAAGAAATGTCATTGCTAAATGTCATACCGCTTGGAGACAACAGGGTCTAACAATTCAGTTCCATTCAATTCACCAACATTTTGTCAAGCACCTATTAGACAACAAGTACTGTTGTTGAGTGCTGAGGATACCAGATCAAAAAAAAAAAAAAGAAAGAAAACACTTCTCTGAAAGTTGCTGATATTCTTTAGAGGGAAATCTAACATACAAAGCGAGTATGTAACTGAGGGTGAACACTACCAGTTGTGGATTGTGCAGGGACAGCAAGTGCAATGGGTCTTGACTCCTCAGGGGGAAGAAGGAAGGAAGACGAGCATTCCAGTCATGGGGCCCTACGGAGGCATGAAGGTGGGATATAAGATGTAACAGAGGGAATAACAATAAGTCAATTTATCTAGAATGGAGACTATAATGGATACTACTGGGAAATAAGGGGGCAGCTAGGTGGCGCAGTGGACAGAGCACCAACCCCGGATTCAGGAGGACCTGAGTTCAAATCTGACCTCAGACACTTGACACTTACTAGCTATGTGACCCTGGGCAAGTCACTTAACCCCAATTGCCCAAAAAAAGAAAAAAAAAGGAAGAAATAAGTATTTGAATGTCCATGAAGATGGAAAAGGTGCCCATCACTCACTCACACAACTCACTTCTTCAAATATTTATTAAGCACAATGTGCCAAGCATTGTGCCCAATCCTCCCTTCTTCCTAGAACAGACACTATTGTGTCACCCAGGCTCACAACCCAGGTGTCATCCTTGGCTCTTCACCTTTTCTCCCTCCTCAGAGCCAATGAGTCGCCTGTCAATTTGACCTTTGTAACGTTTCTTGAATATATATCCTCCTCTCTCCTGACATGCTGCCACCTCTGGTGCCCTTTTTCACCTCACACCTAGACCATTTCAAGTCTTCTGGTTGATCTCCTTGTCTCATAGCTCTCCCCACTCCAGTCCATCCTCTATTCTGCTGCCAAAGGCACCTTCTTCTATTGAGTGCAAGTCTAAACACATCACTCCACCTCCCCACCATTCACTAAATGCTGGTCCCTTCCTATCACTTTCAAGATCAAATACAAGATCCTCTATTTGGCATTCAAAGCCCTTCATACTTTGGCCCATTCCTACCTTACCTCCTTTTCCCATGTATTCTGCAATGCAGTAACACTGCTCTCCTTATTGCTCCTTGCACACAATACTCCATCTCCTGACTGTGTGCACATTCCCTGGCTGTCCCCCATGCCTGGAGTGCTCTTCCTCATCATCTCTACCTCCTGGCTTCCTTCAAGTCTCCCTTACAGTTTCACCATGTGCAAGAAGCTTTTCCTAGCTGTCCTTAATGGGTCCCTGTTAATGGGTCTCTGTTGATTTCTCCGGTTTATCCTCTATCTTTTTTATACATTTTTTTTGCATGGTGTCTCCCTTTTAGTCTGTGAGCTTTTAGAAATCAGGGATTGTTTTTGCCTTTCTTTATACTGCTAGTGCTTGGTACACTGCCCAGCACGGAATAAGTGCTTAATGAAGGCCTGTTTGCTTGCTACTGTTGACTTGCGACAGGAATACTGTATCCTGTTAGAGCACACATTCTTATCTCATATTCCCAGTCACTGCAGCTCTGCTGACTTCCCTTTGCACAACTGTCTTGCCTTTCTACTAGTATGATGAGACTGCATTTTAAAGAGTGATTCCCTCTCTATTAACTTAAGTGTCTTATAGTATAGCACCACTTCACTACTGATCATTTTTTGTTTACATTCTTTCATCAGGAGGCTTTGTGTGCCCACTTTTTTTTTAATCTTAAAGCATTTTTGAGACAGTTGGTTTGTACTTGAACGTCATATACTAGACAACAATTAGTCTAGAAAACCCATCACAATATCAAATACTACTTAAAAGATTGTTAAAAATTTGAAGGAAGGAAAAGAATTTTTGGATTATATATGAAATATGTCTATATATTATTTTCCTGCCTTCAAATTGTGTTCCCAGGGCAGCTAGGTGGCACAGTGGATAAAGCACTGGCCCTGGATTCAGGAGGACCTGAGTTCAAATCCAGTTTCAGACACTTGACATTTACTAGCTGTGTGGCCCTGGGCTAGTCACTTAACCCTCATTGCCCTGCCCCCCCCCCAAAAAAAATTATGTTCATCTCCCAGATTCAGTTGATATATTTTCAGAAGGCCCAGTATGCAATCACAATGTATTAATGAGGAATTAAACTGACTGTAGTGATGTAACTACATCTTCATCCCTTTATAAGATGCAGATATCTCTCTAAGTGAAGGAAGAAACATGATTGGCTGAGAAAACAAGCTAGTCACGTCTCTTGGGACTTTAAATAGTTAAAACCTTTAGGTACTTGATTCAGTCAAGGCTCAGAACAGTTTAAATTCAAGAGTGGGAGAGACTGCAAGCGGGAGCAGCTTGTGGAAGATTCCTTGAGAATATGGGATGGGAATTTCTTTTGTCCCCCAATCCCCACAACCAGCCATGTAGCTTTGAAGGGGAATTCTTGGGCCAATATGAGACAACTTCCAATATGGAGCAGAGAAAAACATCCCAGGAACACATGGATGTAGAGAGTTACCTCATGGAAGAAGCAGCTTCAAGGAGCATGACGCCTTCCAACTGACAGTTGTGCTACAGAGAGGAGCAGATAACTGGGAACCCAGTTATGACTATTCTATAAAGAGATAGGTCTTCAAAGCCTTGTAATACTACAAGTTCTGAGTTACCTTTGCTACAATGTGTATCTCACATGTGTGCCTCATTACTGCTGTGCTCTAACTTGAGCCTATTTTTTTCCATGTGATGCTCTGTGTATTTGTTGGAGAGTGTGCTTCAAATTTATCAGAGGACTATTTTGTAGCAACTTTTTAATAAAAACTATAACATCTTAGTAAATGCCTTTGCTAAGAGCTAATTATATATATTAGCGGATTTATCAATTTATCAATTTATCAAGTGCACCAATGGGGGCTCATAAGTAAAAATGGTAGGAATACAGGTGGGGGAGTAGTCCCCAAGAAAGGATGCTACAAATTATTCTTGACTAACAGTCAAATACAAATAAAAAAAAACAAACCCCTTTACTTCTAGTTAAAGAGCATGATTCTAGGTATTGGGAGAAGTACAAGGTTTAGATAAGACATGATCTCTACTCTTGAAGAGCTGACAATCTATTGTGGAGGGGATTAAGACACAGAAATAACTGAAATACAGATTATTATATGATAAATACATTGTTGTTCAGCTGTTTTTCAGTTATGTCTGAATATGACCCCATTAGTGCTTTTCTTGACAAATATATGAGTGGTTTGACATTTCCTTCTCCAGCTCATTTTACAGTTGAGGAAACTGAGGCAAACAGGGTTAAATGACTTGCCCAGGGTCACATAGTTAGTAAGTGTCTAATGCTGGATTTGAACTCAGGTCTTCCTGATTCCAGGCCCAGTGCTCTATCCACTGCAACACCTAGCTGCTCTGATAAATACATCAGACAGGCACAAAAAACAAAGCGCTACATGAGGTATGAAGGGAGCATTATCAGCCAAGGTGCTGATTTTTGAGGGAGGCTTTACAGAATGGGATAGGATTTCAGAGACAAAGAAGATGAAGGAGGATATATAAGGTATAGGCAGCTATGAGAACAAAGGCAGAAAAACAGGAAAGTGTAGGGTGTGTTCAGAGTACGTATTCCAGTTTGGCTGAAGGCTACAGAGTGTGTGGAAAATAGTATTTAGAGATAAGGCTGGAAAGGCAGAATAGCACCAGATTTTTGAAGGCCTTGAATACCAGGCAAAGGTGTTTGAATGTTCCTGAGGAGGTAACAGGAAACCACTGGAGATTTTAGGACAGAGGAGAGATACAATCAGGTCTCTAAATAATGAGTTCATTTCTCAGTTATTCCTCTCCAGGCTCATTTTTTAAAAATTGAGATTTGAAATCATGACAAATTTAAACTGATTTGGCCCTTGGTGCATCTGAATATGCTTTTAAGAATTTTCTACATTAATAAAATGCTAATATACACTAATTTCTTAACTTCACATTAACTTGAAAATGTGTATATCTGCATTCTTCTTTATTTCTATTTCTCTAGCTTTTTAAACTACTTAAACCTAATGGCTTATAGGCTTGTCACAAGTTTTAGGACCCATTCATAAATCATGGTATTGTGTTAGCCACTTTTCAATCTTCATGGCTTACCCCAGAATGTAGCAGGCTCATAAAAGTGTCTGCAGAAGCTTTTGCAATATTGATTTCTACTTTCTTTAGCATGATCCAGTATAAGTTATCTGGTCCTGATGCGGGGGTCAATGTTAGAAGCTTCTTATAGTTTACAAAACCTGCTTATCTGTTCATCTCCTAATACAATAAATTTTGTCTTGAACTTTTGCTTTGATAGTACTTTGCACATCTGGTATGATCCTGATCCTAGTCTCATATGTAAACAAGAGTAGGACATAAAATACCATCAAAATGTTACCACATATGAATATATCTATCTTTACACACATATAAACATATGTGTATCTATATCTTCTGCTAAAGAAAAACTAGACTTTTGTTGGGTTTGTAATTATAAACACACAAGGAAACACGACAAGGTGCTACTTCATTAGGTGGGTGGGATATTAGAATCAGGATTCCAAACTTGGTTTTACAACTTGGCAGTAACCGAACATTTGCAGGTGTGTTACTTTTAATTCACATAGCATATGGTCCACTTCATGTGCTGCCCCCAGTGAGAGTGGCTCGAAATTAAAGTATACCGGATATTTCTTTTAACCATGTAGGCATTGAATCCGGAAGATAAGGGCACTGCAAGTCAAAAGGAGATAGGAGGGCACATTAGAAAAAGGGAAATATGTGAATATAGTTCTGATCTTGGAAAGGGAAACTTCATTATCAACCTGGAAGGTTTTGACTATCCCAAGTGGCTGGTAAGAGAACTGTATCTCTATTTCATCGCATAGTTTCATTAGGGTTTTAAATGAATAGATGCTAGGATCTGGAAAATATATGAACAGATAGAGCTACAGTCCAAAAGAGATATACTTTTCCTATCTCAGACTTCAATAGTCCAGCAATAAGACTTTCATTTTCTGATACAGATGGAGTCCCTCCTTCCTGCACTGTAAGAGTATAGGCAGGGCCACCCTGTAATTTAAAATCCTTTAGGGAAGCGAACTTTTCCTTTTTGTACAGGTAGTGTCTGGGACAGTATCTTGCATACAGCAGGTATTTAAGAAATCTTTGTAGAATTAAATTGCATAGAAAATAGCTTTGGGGGCTCACCATTACAGCTGTCACAGAGATATCTGTACTATTGCTTGATAGGACCCTGGCAGTAAACTTGGGGGCTTGAATCATTCATGCAAATTTTTAAAAAATGAACTTTGTATGGAATTTGACTTTTCACCAGCAAATACTCAAATGCAGCTTCCTGATTCTTACATAAGACCTGGAAACATTACTAGAATAGCCAGTTTAGTTAGCACAGGCAGAGAAAAAAAATAGGTGTAATCTGGCTGGTTATACAAAGTTCCTGCTGCAGCCAGGAAACTAATAGGAAATCACAAGGTAGAGAGAATGCATCAGAGCATTCTGCAGGGTGCATTTGGGAACCAAATGATAAAGATAACGTTTGAACATGGATTGTAGTTTATGGTTAGGCCTCTACAAATGAACTCTCTTAAATGAACAAATATGGAGGGTTTTTATTCAAATAGCAGGTTATAACATAAATATGGATGACAAATAGCTAGACATTTGGGTAATTCCAATTCACTGACTGAGATATGACTTTAGAGAATAAGTTAGCATCAATTAATGACATGTTCTAAATACCAATAGATAAAAATCCAAAGTGGTTACCCTCATGGTACTGCTACAAAAGAAAGATTCCTCTGTGATCCATAATCATAAATCTGTAAAGATTATAATTTCCCATCCAGTGTGGGTTAGAGATTAATAAATAGCTTGATTGCTGATGAGAGAATTGTAGGAATACTAATAAAAATACTGATAATCACAATAATGTAACATGCCAAAAGGGAAAAATGACCAAATAATTCCCCTTTCCCCAAATCCATGCAACTCAAGACAAACAAGATTTGACAGATACTCAGAAGGAATCTAGCCTTTTGAAATATTTCAAGAGCAAAAAAGAAATAAATAACAGAAATAGTCTAATGGATCAGGAAAGTTAAATTCTGCTCATTTAGTCACTGCTGGACTGGAAGATCTTAGAAAGTCACACAATCTCTCTATGCTTGTTTTCCCACTTTGTTAGATGGAGACACTGGACTGAGAACGAGAAATAAGATAGGCAAGTTAGTAAGTGAATTAACCTTCTCAGGCCATTGGAATATAATCTGAGAGGCAACAGTCAAGTGGGAAAAGTGCTAGATATGGAGTCAGGAGACTTGGATTCAAATCACAGCTCTGATTCTTGGTGGTGGTGACCCTAGGGCTGTTACTTCACCTCTATTAGCCCCAGAATTTTCTGAGCTGCAAAAAACGGGTGATGAGGCTAATAATACTTATATGACAGACTCCATGGGCTTCTGGAGAAACTATTTTGTAAATCTTCAAGTGCTATAGAAAGGCAGGTTATTTTTAGTTTGACTTTATTAATAAATCACTATTTCATTGACTGAATGAGCCCAACTAAGCGCAGTGTGAGAAGAATGAATTGCAGGGCAATTTAGAAAGTGATACTTAAGTGGTTTTAAAGGGGCAGATGCAATCTTGAAAGTGCCTGGGTCACATACAAAGAGGGGTTTTTTTATTCCCCTCTCTGGTCCACTGATACTGGCCAGGCAGTAAGAATTTCTTACGCACTCACTAGATACGGTGTGATATTCTAATGAGGATATTATTAGGACTAGAAATGCCTTGGAACAAATACAACACCTGCAAATTATTCCTGATACTGGAAAAATCATCTCAGTACTTGGATTGATGTGGGCCAAGGGGGAGCTAACAAAATTTTTTACCATTTAAAAACAAACAAAATAGAGTTAAAGTATCTCAACCCCGGAATTTCCCCATCTTATCAACTGTTGTATGAATCAAAGGCTCTAGCTTCAGTGCTATTTTCTGCATGAAAACAGGGAGCAGATTTTCCCCTCATCAAAAGCCCATTTTCCTTGGTGCCAGTCTTTCTGCATCCTTCTCTCTGAGCTCATAAGTAATATCTCCCCCTCTGCCCCCATCTTCCACCCTGACACCTTCCAATAATAAGCACACAAATGTGATTTAATGCAAAACTAAAGGCAGCACAGTGGATAGAGTGCCAGGGCCTGGAGTCAGGAAGACTCATCTTCCTGATTTCAAATCCAGCCTCAGACACTAGCTGTGTGATCCTGAGCAACTCACTTAACCGTGTTTGCCTCAGTTTTCTCATTTGTAAAATAAGCTAGAGAAGGAAATGAATGGCAAACTACTCCAGTACCTTTGCAAAGAAATCTACAAGTGGGGTCATGTAGAGTTAGATATAACTGATAAACAACTGAACAACAAATGCAATACCCATTCTTACCCACTATATTCATTAACCTTAAGCATGTGTTCAAGTATGGGGATACACAATGCTTATTCTCTTTTAAAAGTTGTAAAGCCACAAAATCTTAATAATTCATTATTAAGTTGCTGAGTTTTTCAATGCTCTTCTTGGGGGAGGGAGAATAGTATAGTATATCTGAAATATAATTGAGTTTTTAAGTGATTTTTTGGCTAGAAGTTTATCAGTTAAAGATTACAGAATAATGTTTGAAATAAAGAGTAATAGAAATGATTAAAAAGTGCTAAAAAAATTAAGATCTAAAATGGTATACAGTTTACTATATCCTGTTACACATTAGAACAGCATTGGTCAGAATCCAGGTAGCACATTAACTAGATGTATTCTCAAAGTTGGGTCATGGAAACATGATACTCTTCTCTCTTTAGAAAGTTAATTAAGCTTCTTGAAAACTTGAATTTAATAGAGTTGCAGGTAAAAAAAAAAAAAAAGGCAACCTAAGACTTCCTCGTTCTTTATAATCTTCCAAGCAGATAAGATTGCTGTCCTGTCCTTTCCAACACAGTAAGACGCCTAAGAAGCCTGGCTAAGTACTCTCAGATTCTGGTCACACAGGATTTGATAGAAAATGAGATAAATCACTATTCTCTCCCTTAAAAAGCTACATAATACAACAGATACATTTACAGTATGAGAAATGTAATTCAAAAAATTAATATGCAAAACTGGCTGTGGTGAAAGCTGAAAAACACTGTCTCTGGGGAGGGTAAATTGAACAAGAGCTGTCTATCTGGGAGGGGGGGAAAGTTTGGGGGAATGAAGAGAATGAAGGAAGTTTCTGCTTTATTTCAATCATCCAAATTCTACTTTTAAAAGTGACAAGGGGGTGGGGGGCAGCTAAGTGGCATAGTAGATAAAGCACCAGCCCTGGATTCAGGAGGACCTGGGTTCAAATCTGGTCTCAGACACTTGACACTTACTAGCTGTGTGACCCTGGGCAAGTCACTTAACCCCAATTGCCTCACCAAAAAAAAAAAATGACAAGGGAAACTGGATGAAAGTGACTTGGCTAAAAGAGAAGAGAGCTAAAGCTAAGGGAAGATTCCATTACCATCCATGTAGGATTCAAGTTTTCAACACCAAAGGCAAGACTTAGAAACCTGAACACCTGATAAATCATCACCAAGGTGCCATTTTAATGTTTATAGAAAGAAAATGTTATTGTTATACAAGAGAAAACAAAAGGATTAGGATAGAAAGTAAGTGAAAGATTTCTACTGTCTTTATGCCTTCAGTTCACAATTTCTCAGAATGCCTGTTACCAGTTTTCGGTATTTTCATCTTTCTTCCTTTCCCACTCTAATATCCTTTCAATTATCTTTATCTATTTACTTTGGTCTTCCTTCTGTCCTTGTACACTGGCTCACTATATTTACCTGGAACTCTACTTAGGATTGGGGAAAAAAAAGCAAATACTTCATGGACTAGTTGGCACAGGAGTGGTTTTCTAAGTAAAAGGATTTTCATACAAATCCTTCCATTTTTCTACATGTAGAGCAAAAATTGGCAGAGAAGACATTGAGAAATATATTTAAATACGAACTTCTGATCCTACTATTACAGAACGACATTAACATTATACTCTCACCTTTGATTTCTTTTTGAAGGAGTGAAATTCAGCATTCTATGTATCTTAGCAATTATCACTAACTCAAGTGAAAATTGTTTACCCAGTTAAAAGGTCTTTTAGCACTTCATGAGAGTACTATTTAAGAACTAGAAATTTCATCTATTATATTCTTGACATCTATCATATCCTTGACACACAGTGATTCAGCTTCTGCCCAAAGACCTCCAGTGACCTCTCAATAGAGAGGCGATCTCTTCCCCACTCCCTTTTTGTATAATTCCAATGATTATAAAGCTCTTCCTTAGAATGAATTGAAATTTGCCTCTCCACAACTTCCACCTACTTACTAGGTAGTAGGTCTCCACCAGTCGTGGACGACCATGGATCAGCACCTTGAAGAGCCACAGGCCACAGTGTGGCTGTGCAGTCCGATGTGGGAGCCGCAGCTCCTGAGTGACTTATAACCGGTAACTGCAGCATCCTGTGTTGTATCTACCCCATGAGAAGTAGCTGGAGTGTCCTCTCCAGGGCGCTGGCCTGGGCAGATCAATATGGAAAACAAGCTGTTGCCCATGCAGCAGGTTTTTCCTCTCCGTGACATTGGCGGATCCGAAGGAGAGGCAGAGCCAATACAGTTTGGCACCAGTGCTGCAGGAGTTGCCAGAGGGATGTGATGTCCAACATCCAACTGCCTAAGGGACTCCAGCTCCTGATATTTCCTCGGGGTTAACTCCTGAAGCCTTTCCCATATATGGGTATAGCCGCTAAATAAGACACTGAAAAGAACTTGTGACCTTGAAAAAACTCAAGTCTGAAAGAGATTTTAAAATACCTCAAATGGCTAATAATTATAAGGCAAAATCTGCAAATTGCCCTAAGAGATTCCTGCTGACAGCAACCTGGGAATACTTTGCTGAAGAGATGGCATCTGAGCTAGGCTGGCCTTGAAGGATGAGTTAGGATTTAAATAGGCCAAGATGTAGAGGAAAGGAATGCCAGGCAAAGGCAACAGCATAAATAAATCAATCAATCACTGAATACTTATTAAGCACCTACTATGTGCTAGGTTCTTTGTTAGGTGTTAGAACAAAGGAAGAGCTGAAAAGGACAGGGCCTGTTTGATGAACAGAAATTATTATAATTTGGCTAATGTAAAGGAGAGCTGTGGGATGGAAAGACAAGCTAGAACTAAAGCAGAGAGGCCTGTGAAAAATAAGCTAGATAATTGTTGACCTAACACCTAAACAAAAATTGGGATAATAAAAGTCCTTACCTCCAAGGGTTGTTGTGAAAGCACTTTGCAAAGCTTAAAGCATTATGTGAATACTAGTTATTAATATTATTTAGAGAAGAATAGTGATCATTCAAAAGTAGCTTGTTGGGGGCAGCTAGGTGGTACAGTAGATAAAGCACCAGTCCTGGATTCAGAAGGACCTGAGTTCAAATCTGGCCTCACACACTTGACATTAGCTGTGTGACCCCGGGCAAGTCATTTAGCCCTCATTGCCTCACAAAAATAAAACAAAAGTAGCTTGTCCATAATAAGCTAGTCTTTTGAACTATCTCCTATTTTCCAAATGAACTCATCATCTATCCCACCAAACTTCCTGACTTCTTTTTTTTTGCTTTGTTATTGCAGCCAATTATAGAATGGGTTACTAAGGAAGGCTGTGGTAACCTTTTTCTGGAAGGCTCTCAAATAGGATGGATTTTCACAGGACTGGGACCATTCTGTTTCATTCCAATTTTGAGGCAAGGGGATAATTCAAATAATCTTTCCTGGCCTCTTCCAATCTTATTATTATAATTATGTAAGTATTATGCCATTGAGCTCAGACTTAAAAGGATATATTTCTCAGTTCGGTTGAGAGTATTAAAAAAGAAATTATCTGATGTATTCTGAATACTTGAGTGTTAGGAATAAAGTACATCCTGGTGGTGATCCCTTCTGGAACTTTTAGAATGGGCAGTTCTCTAGGGGCAGCACATTAGAGCAAAACCTGACTAGTGAACAGATGTAATTGCCCCCCAAAAGATTCCTTTAGTGTGGGTTTGACAATATTACTGCAAGAAAAGAAATCCTTAGCCTTTTCCACAGATGTCTGCATTTAAGGCTTATTGCAACAGCCTGCAAGCTTCTCTGTCTTTAGTTTGCCTCCATTTCTAAGCCATCCCACACAGTGATGCTTCTGATCCCCTAAAGTCCTGTCATCTCTCCTGCTCGACTTTTCATCGACGGTTCCTCAAGGCCTACAAATAAAGACCAAATGTCTTAGCGTTCTATCATTCAAGGCCCTCCAAAATCACGTGCCAGCCACCTTTTCTACCTTATGATCTACGGCTCCCTGACACAGGCAAGCCAGGCAGGCTGGTCTACTCACTGTTTGCCAAACACAGGTTGCTTTGCACTGAAGCTCACTCTGTTCCTCATTCACCGACACTCCCTTCCTACACAAACCCAATTCGTGTTTCAGGCTTGCTCAAATGCCATCTCCTCTATGAAGCTTTCCCTCTTTATTTCAGCCCATAATGATCTCTCCCTTTTCTGTTGGCTCCTTGAGAGCAGGTTCTGTCTTTTGCCTCTTTGTATCCCCAAAGCAGCACAATGTCTGGCACATAGTAGGTGCTTACTAAAAATGCTTGTCTTGAATAAATTCCTATAGCATATACACCCACACCACTCATTTAGCATTTATCCCATGCTTCTAATTGTTTAATTTTTCATGGGTGAATGTCTTTTTACTCCAAATAGGCTGTATGACCTTTGGGAAGGGACTCTATCATGTATATCTTTATATAATTTTAAACACTTAGTGTGGTTATATGTCTAGAAGGTAATCAATTAAATAGCTATTAAAGGAAGTATCTTCTGAATATATAACGATAAAAAAAAAACCAACCCACATTATTTATTCTTTAATTTTCAGAGTTGAAACTTCCCAAGATTTATCTACTAAATTATAGAAGGGTCGCAACCTGCATCAGTGGAAGGAGTTCACACATTTGTAGTATCCTATGCTAATGAAATAATAGATCCTTTGCATATTTCAGCACTTAAATATTGGGGCCAGGGCAGCTAGATGACGCAGTGGTTAAAGCACAGGCCCTGGATTCAGGAGGACCTGAGTTCAAATCCGGCCTCAGACACTTAACACTTACTAGCTGTGTGACCCTGGGCAAGTCATTTAACCCTCATTGCCCCGCAAAAAAACCCAAAAAACCAAAACAAATATTGGGGCCAAAAAGGAAATAATGATAAGGACCACATTTTTTTTTCAGGGCAATGGGGGTTAAGTGACTTGCCCAGGGACACACAGCTAGTAAGTGTCAAGTGTCTGAGGCCGGATATGAACTCAGGTACTCCTGAATCCAGGGCTGGTGCTTTATCCACTGCGCCACCTAGCCGCCCCCTTTTTTTTACTCAAGTATAGTTTTTTCCCCCAGAGGCAAGAAATTATCTTTATGATATGAAAATTAAAAAGGAGTGACCCGATATGTCTACCACATCAGGATACTTCTATTAACTAAATGAGAAGATGCTGAGAATTATTTAAAATTGGCAATTTTTAAGCCATTTGCGGGGGGGGGGGGGGAGCGCGCGGCGCACTGGATTTGGAGTCAGAAGACTCAAGTTTGAATCTAAACTCTATCCCTATCCGTGTGACCTTGGCTAAATAACCTACCCTATCCTTACTGCTCTACATCTATGACCCAATGATCTTAAGAGGGGGCAGCTAGGTGGCGCAGTGGATAAAGCACCAGCCCTAGATTCAGGAGGACCTGAGTTCAAATCCAGCCTCAGACACTTGATACTTACTAGCTGTGTGACCCTGGGCAAGTCACTTAACCCCCATTGCCCTGCAAAAGAAAAAAGAGGGGGTGTGTGTGTGTGTGTGTGTGTGTGTGTACACACACGCACCCTCCTTTAACATAATAATATCTCGTCACTGAAATCCAATCATTTGAAAAGATCAGTAAAATCAGTAACTTAAGAAAAGCAACTTGGACAAACATGACTATTGTGTCTTGCATCCAAAGCAGCCCACTGAGGTAGTCCATTAAATGCATATACATCCTAGCTTTATGCCATAAATAGACATTAAGTTATGCCCAGGATTGAAAAGGAGGAAGAAAAAAGGTTAGATCCCATTTGGGAAAATGTATGGTACTTTCTTTTTTTTTTTTCTTTTTTTTTGCGGGGCAGTGGGGGTTAAGTGACTTGCCCAGGGTCACACAGATAGTAAGTGTCAAGTGTCTGAGGCCAGACTTGAACTCAGGTACTCCTGAATCCAGGGCTGGTGTTTTATCCACTGCGCCACCTAGCCGCCCCCCTGGTATTTTCAATGATCCTAAGCTGCTAGGAAAAACATATTTTTTAAACAATAATATTCTCCCTGCGAAGCCATATAACATGAATCACTGACCACCATGATCTCAGAAGAACAAAAATTACAAGTTACATAAAGGGAAGAGGTTTGCCTTTTTTTGCATAAGCTAAACAGGGTGTCTTACAGAGTGATAAAGTAGAAGTAGTTAATTTAAGAGTCAGAAAACCCAGGTTTGCTTTTTCTAGGTTTTCTATTAGTCAAAAAGCATTTTTTAAAATAAGAATTTTAAAAAAATACGAAATACTGGGCACTATGCTAAGCACTGGGGATACAAAAAGAGACAAAAGACAAATTCCCTCCCTAGGGGAGTTCACAGTCTAGTGGGGAGACAAGTAAACAAAACCATAGAATTACAGGCTCATAGATGTAGACCTAGAAGGGACCATAACAAGTCATTAAGTTCACCCTAGCTCCCATTTTACAAATGAGGAACCTGAAGTCCACCAAGGTTAAATGACTTGCCCTGGGTCACATGGCTAATAAGTGTCTGGAGCAGGATCTGAACCCCAGTTCTTTCTCTTTTCCTTCATGTCCAATGCACAATCCTTACACCAATATTAGAATCTGAGTCTTACTAGTCTCTTTGCCTGAAATGACAATAATAAGAATTCAAATTAAATGTACTGATTCAATTCAATTCAATAAATATTTAGCAAGTGCCTACTGTGTGCGAGGCACTGTGACTCATCTTGTTCCAGAGGACTGATGATGAAACACATATCCCTCTTCTTAGGGTTTGGAGGTGCAAATCTATGGGGACAGAAGGTTTCACAAGCTGCCGGAAGCAGTCACTATGACTCTTCTTGGTTGTAAGGGAAGTTTCTGTACAGAAGGTTACTAGGAAGTGACGGTGGTTTGAAAAAGAGAAAGTATCCATAAAATATTATAGGA
This sequence comes from Dromiciops gliroides, assembly GCF_019393635.1. Classification (NCBI taxonomy): domain Eukaryota; kingdom Metazoa; phylum Chordata; class Mammalia; order Microbiotheria; family Microbiotheriidae; genus Dromiciops; species Dromiciops gliroides. The sequence goes on along the minus strand of NC_057864.1, from coordinate 66,532,135 downwards.
AAAAAAATAGGCACCATAACGTCTCCCTCAAGACAGGTTGTTTTGAGAACAAAATGAAAGAGACAGTGAATGTCCTTTGGAACTCTGGTCCCTAAATGCAGCTACCAAAGCTCAGTAGAAATCTAAATGGAATTAGCGTCTGCTTAGGGTATAGCTATTACAGTCTCCAATAGAATTGTTGCTCTCCAGCATTGGTTGGACTCTATGTTCCCATTTCCATGGAAACAGTTGGGAGGCAAAGGGAAAAAAAAGGAAAGGAAAATGTCTGTTCTAACACCCTTACCTTATTTCCATCTAGTCCTCATTTCCATGGGAACAGGAGTTGAAAGACCTCCAGTAGCTGAAAAGGAAAAAGCTCAGTCCTAGATTTCAGCAGCTGAATGTCAGCTGAGAGGACCAAATGACAGTTTATAGCAGCTGTTAACATTTGTAAGTGGTGTTTTCTCTAATAAATTCACCCTCTAATAATTTACAACAGGGAAACAGACTATACAATTCATGCTATGAAGAACCCTCAACAGGGAACTTTTCAAACTCAGGCTATTGCCTTCCTTCATAATTCTAATGTCAGACATAATTTTAAACAAAATGATTGGGAAAGGCAAATAAAGGGAAATGAGTTATTTGCTGATTGGGCTCTTTTGATGTCATAGTCTTCTCTCCAAAGGATAGATGTGGAAAAAGTGAGGAAAGGAACTAATTAAAACGAGCTGAAGCAATGGGTACATCTAGTACCATGTTTGGGTTGCAATAAAATGTTCAGCAGTACTAACTCCACTTTATGCATAAGATTCTTGAGGATAAAAATCAATAGGTGCCCTCAAATAGGTCTATTTGCAATTCATCCCATTCATGTTTCCATGTGAAGGGAGGTTCTATTGATCTATACATTGGCTGGTTATACTGGGTATCCCAAAAGCCCTAGTGAAGATTTCAACTCTGATAGCTTTCCTAAGACTTTTGGAACATCCTATATTATATACCCAGAGCTACAATGAGTAATTCTGGCACCCCAAGCAAACAGCATGAAATGCACTCAAGACAAGTTTGGCTGAGGTGTTTTTTTTTTCCATTTTTTCAGGGAGAAGGGGGGTGTGGGGTCAGTGGAACAAGATAGAAACAAGCGGCCCTAAGACAGAATGAGGGAGCCATTGCAGGGGAGGCTGCCAGGTTGGGGCTGGAAAAAAGAAGCAACTGCTACAGGGAGAAAGCATGTAATACATATGGTGGTGCTCTATTTCAATTAATTATTCTTGCTAACTAGGTGCTAAGCTTAATTGTTTCTATACTGCTGCAAAAGGGTAAGGGCTGTCAGCACCCATTAAATTTCAGAGTCAAGCACACAGTTACTACCCTGCCCTAGTTACAAAATTCTTCTGTGTGTGTGTTCATATAAGCATGTAGGTATGAATGTTTCTTATAGTTTTGTATTTTAAAACATAAATGGGAAAATAAATCATTGATTGAAATCTGGCTTATAAATTTTTCCCTTGAAGAGAAATGTCTTCTTTAAAACAAATATCTTCCCTAAAAAATTTGAAAAAAGTTTTTTTTTTTTAAACTCATTTTCATTTGACTACCCCATAATCTAAAGAAAAACTCTGGGGTATCAATTTTTCCAACTCATTTTTAGTGGGAACTTAGTCCAATTTTTTTATTCACTACAATCTGACTCAATCACATATTCCTAAAACAAATGCAAAACCTGAGCATTATTTAAGACAATTCAACACTATAGGATTGAGGACATCTGCTAAAAACAAACAAACAAACAAAAAACAACAAAGAAATATTCTACTAGATTAGTGTGACTTACATGGGCCTCTTACCACAGTCTCAAAGAGAGTGATTCTCAAGACAAGAATATGGCTGGAATATGTATGTACAATTTAGTATTGGAATCATGTATGGAGGTGTGAGAAAATAATGGGGTTCTATGAGATGCAGAGAGAGCCTGGTCTTTCTTAAGGCCAGCCCCAAGTCAGTAGAATTTCTTTTTTTTTCTTTTCTTTTGTTTCTTTGGTGAGGCAATCAGGGTTAAGTGATTTGCCCAGAATTTCAAAGGAAGTTAAATCACCTTAAGACCACCCTCAAGTCATGTCAATCAATGGACTTAAATGTTACTTAAATGGCCAATTAGCTTGGATCAAGGTGGAGTGATCCACCTCTACCAGAGACAGGTTAAAAACCCTCAAGAGGGGTCTCTCACCCTTTTTTTGCATGCTCTTGCCTCTCCCACACTGCCCTCCTGATCTTGTTCTCTTCCTAGTTATGTAGGGCTTCTAATCATGTGCTCTCACTCTAACATTTAGTATGCTTAAATAAATGCTTAATGCCCCAAACTGGTGCAGTAGCCTCTAATTTCTAATATTAGAAACCCCAGCTATATTTCCTAAAACTCAGGACATAGATAGGGCACCCCATAAATTTTTAATTGCCACAGAGGTGATTCTTAACCTGGTTATAGGCTGGACAAGCTGGTCTCTTCTACCTCCAATACTCTGTGAGTGGGGACCTCAACCCACTTCTCAAACTCTGGAGGTGATCTAATTCTGCTTTCATCATGTTAGCATGTTTTTACTTAAATTATTTTTAAAAAGTTGATACAAATGATCTTACAAAAGCATTGTCACTAATGTTAGCCTTTTTGAGATTCGCTTTAAAATATTATAAACTAACAACATTTTCTGTAGATAGAGAGGCAAACTGGTATCAAGCAACAACACTGGACTGGAATTCATGAGAACCAGCTCCTAGTCTTTATCAATACCTTGTTATCAGGTAAATATCCACTAGGGAATCCCACTCCCCAACAATCTAGCTAGTTCTTTCCCAAATGGGCAAGGAAGTTCTTCCCAAGACTTGTTTGGCCTGGGGGGTTGAACTGATCGAACTGATTCTGTATCATATTTTAACTGATTCTATTTCTAGTTAATTGATCTTGTCCTGTAACTCATAGTTCTTTGTCTCTAAGCTTTTTTGTTCAGAAATGTAGCTGTCCTGTAATGAGTTTAGTTTAGAAGTCCAGTTCTCCTGCTAATCATTGTTCTATTCCTGCCTCAAGGAAATATGTTATCCTAGAGAGATGCCAATGGACACCAGGGAGTCCAGTCTAGTATCATTACACCACCAACCTATCCTTCAAGGATGTATGGTTTATTGTGCAAAGAAGTCTGGTCCAATATCTCTAACCTTGCAGGTGGACTCATTCGACGAACACTTATCAGTCGCAGGAGGGAAGGAAGGGGTTGTTGCTTGCCCCTCATTCCCAATTTTCAACCAATCCTATTGTCTCCCACACCTGAGCTTAGTATTTAATGATATTGATTTTGTCATACATGATGTTGAGTGCTTTTAACCAATCATAACTTGTTACCTGCCTATGAAGTCCTGTTCTTTGTTCTTTACTCCCCAAAACTGTGAAAGAGAGCTGTCCCCCTCATGCAGGGTCTTAGCTTTGCCGAGGAAGCTGAGATCCTATTTATTGGTAAATTCATGTTTTACTAATAAATTGATCATGCTTGGAACTGTGTGCCTCAGTTTATCTTATTTTGACTGTAACAGGGTGAAGGCTCTAGCTCTGCCTTGCTACAGTTAACAGTAGTTTCCTGCTGACCGCAGGCCATGCTGACAAGGTATCCTGGTCCTATAAGGGCATGAAAAGACCCATGTAAAGTTAAGCCCATCAGATTTGGCAGATGTCCTCCGCCCTGAAGTACCACACCTTACTGTGACACATTTCACTGGGAGATGACAGGAGGATGGCATCTTACTGGGCTAAATGTTGTATCCTTGTTATGTATCCTTTCTATACTACGGCTAAGTAAACCTTCTTTTGTTAACTGTTAAATGGCCTATGAGGCTCTCCTTTCCTTCCAATATGGGGCCAGGGAACTGGCCTGAGACAGGTCCCAATCCATGCTAACCTTGCTATGTGAACATGGTCAAGTCATTTAAATTGTCTGGACCTTTTCTCACATGTAAAATGAAGGACTTACGCTAGATGATGTGAAAGACAGTTTGATGTACTAGAAAAGTCATCTGGATTGAAGAAAAAATGGGTACACATCCCTCCTCAGCCACTTACTTCTGACTCTTGGGCAAATCCCCTTAAACCTGATAGTTTTTTAACCTGTAAAATGAGGGGATTAGACTCAGCAGCCTTGAAAGTCTTTCCAGTTCTAAATCGCTGATCCTATGATATTTAAATTTTAGCTTCAACAGTTTGAGTCTCCTTATAATTTTTTCAGACAAATATTTCTAGGTATTTTCAACATGGAATCTGGGAACTCATTTTTTTTGAAAAATATTTTCAACATAAATGGTTTCTTTTGAAATCCTATGAATCTTACTTTACAAATTTTAAAATGTTACTTTAAGAAAGGGATGGACTTCATTTTTCTGCTAAAATGGTTCACTAAAAATAAAGGTTAGAGCCCCTAATTTACAGTAACATTCATCATGCAAACATTGCCAATATATAACATCTAAACAACAATGTCTAGAAATGTCTAGTAAGGTATTTAGTTCATTTTTCAATCAGTCTAGGTTTTCTCGTCTGTCATCTTTTTGTTTGTGTATGCATGCTTTGCCTAATCATGAAAGAATTTAAAACAGATACTAAGTATATTCTCCAAGTATTCTGTATTGGGGCTCTGTTCCTGTGGAGGATTCCCAGGATTCTTTCCTGGATAGAGGCATTAAATACTAGACTGAAAGGGATACCCCAGCTCTGGCTCAAGTCAAAGAATAAATCCTAGGATGGATCCAAATCCCTGAGTAAATCTCAGGGTAGATTTGTTATTGATAAATAACAATAATGAACATCTATAAAGCACTTTGAAGTTTGCAAAGCACTTTACCATAGTTCGTGCCACAGAGATCATGTTACATATATTTTCACAACAACCCCATGAAGTTTTTGCTATTGTTTTCCCTATTTTACAGACAAGGAAACTGAAGCAGACAGAAGTTAAATGACTTGCCTGGAGCCACATAGCTAGTAAGTATCTAAGTGAGGATTCAAACTCAGGTCTTCTTGATATCAAGTCTGGTACTCTATTCCTGGTGTCATCCACCACAGTTGATTTGATTAGAAAATCATTTACTGATTATGAGGCAACAGACAGGGTTACTTCTGCAGGGCTTCCTTGGATTCTATTGGTTGGGGAGTAGGGGGAGGAGTTCATCTGAATAGCTCATCATAATGCAGTTTCTTAGGTATCCTGCTGATACCCAGTCTCTTTTCTGTCCTGACTTAGGTTTAATGATGATTAAAATATGGACTGACTTGACACATGCTAAGGCTGAAATTTAGACATGTCATTTAATGGTTTTTTTGTGTTTTTTTTTAGTGAGGAAATTGGGGTTAAGTGACTTGCCCAGGGTCACACAGCTAGTAAGTGTTAGGTGTCTGAGGCCAGATTTGAACTCAGGTCCTCCTGACTCCAGGGCCGGTGCTCTATCCACTGCGCCACCTAGCTGCCCCCACGTCATTTAATGTTAAAGAGAACATATAGATCTCACTGATGAAAATGCTGCCTCCTCCTTATAAGAGGAAAAGTCTGATGTGAAGCCTGTGCTGGAGTTATACCTTACAGCTACATATCAATCAGGCTCAATTAGCTAAAACCCTCTGGGAAGAGGACATTTTGTTAAGTGAAATGTCTGACTAACCCACGGTTAGCCAGAAAACTCTTTTTTGCTGAGCATCAGCCTGTTTCCCCATTGAGAAGGGTATACTGAACATAACTGAATCTTTCTTTGATGTCTCATGATCCCGCAGTGCTTCTCCCTGGGAAACAGGGAGAGTATGATCACTGGTCTTAGAGTTGGGAGACCTGGATTTAAAGTCTGGGCACTACCATTCACTAGCTATACCAGCTGGGGTGGGTCATTCTCCCTTTTCTGAGACATCATTCTCTCATCTAGATAATCAGAACAATATCTGTACTGTTGACCTCCAATGTGAGTTGTAAGGAAAATGCTTTGTAATCTGTAAAATGCATTATAAATGTGACCTATTATTCCCAGAATCTATTTTCATTTATTGTACTATATACACATTTGGGGCATGCTCAAAGCCCGGAGAGGGTTTTGTTAGAGATTATGTGGATGGAGTGCCGGGCCTGGAGTCAGGAAGACTCCTCTTCTTGAATTCAAATCTGACCTCAGACACTTACAAAGCCATGTGACCCTGCGTAAGTCATTTCACTCTGCTTCAGTTTCCTCAAATGTAAAATGAGCTGGAGAAGGATATGGCAAACCACTCCAGTATCTGTCAAGAAAGCCCCAAAAGGGGGAAAAAAAAAAAGAAAGCCCCAAAAGAGTCAGACACAAATGAAAAACTACTAAACAACTGAATGTATGTTTGCATGTATATATGTATATTCATATGTTCACATTCATTTAGTCCATATGTAGTGAAGCTGACTGTCTTTTTAATATATACACACCAACGAGGAATTTCTCATCATAAGACAACTTCAGTTTTCTGACAGAGACCCTGTCCTTGGTAAGTAGGAAGGAGTAATTACAAAACATAGTCTATAGGTACTTTTTAGCTGGGGGTTATGTGCTTCAAAGAACTTCAATCCCAGGGCAAGGGATCTTCTTTTGGAGATGAAATGCCTGCTTTGATAACAAAGACTTTGAGAATCTATGCTCTGTCCTCATAAAATGAAAAGCCACAAAAGATTGTTTTCCCCTAGTCTAATGGCTGGGTTTGTAAGGATCTTACCTTTCTAATAGTTGAGGCCTTTTAGTTTTAAGTTACAAGAGAGATGGTGGGTCAACTTTTCCTCTTATAAGGAGGAGGCAGCACCTCACCAGAGAACTCTAGCTAGGGGTGTGCTGGAGTTAGTTCAAATGATCGCTTGAGTTAACTGTTAAATTTTCAGTGTTGACCATTTACATCAGATGCTACAAACCAGAGCTTCATTTATTTATTCGTTGGCTGATTTATTTATTATTATTTCATTTCTATACTCAAGAGAATGAAGAGGAAAATGTCAATATTGCAGATTAGATACAAAAGCATGTCATGGGTAATTTTTTTTTTTTGGCTTGGAGATCCAGTTGTTAAACATCACAGATGCAAGCAAAGAAATCTTCTACAACCTTATACCAAGTGAAGCAGAGCCTAGCTGTGGCCAGCAGTGACTGCAGGACCAGCTGAGGACCATCAAACAGCCACCAAAGGCCAGCAGGAAGCAATGTCTGGCACAGACTACATGCTGACCCCACCCACCATTCAAGACAGTTGGGAACAGTACAGAGAGCAGCAGGTGACGTTACTAGATCACATCACCACCTCTATATGGCCACGCAGGTTCCCTCCATGTGTACTTTTTGACACATCACAGATGGTGTATGTATCTGTAATCTGTTTTCTTTCTGCTTTTCTTACTATGCTGTCTTATTAAAGGTCTTTGTTTTGAATTATGTCTTCTGACGGACTAGTAAAAGTAAACACATCAGTAGGGGCTCATGATCTATGCTTTTGAGCAGATACACACACAAAGAATACACTGAATTCAAGATAAGGTCATTTGGAAGATCCATGGGTAAGTTGTGTGTGCAGGGGAAGGGAGGCATATTTGGAAGATGGAGATTCCCTGAATATATACTGAATTCTAGGCATTCTCTGGAAGTATGTTTTAAAGAAATTTCTAAATTCCAAATAACCAGGGGTATTCAACATGGAGGGAGTGCATGTCATCAGAGTCATAAATTAGGAATTGTTCTTCCACTCACTCCCTGATTACCTTGGGCAATTCAGATCTCTCTGATTCTCAGTTTCCTTGTCTTTTAAAAGAAGGCTAAAGATGGAAGAGGAAGGAAGACTCTTCAGAGGAAGAGTCTGGAAATGAGAGGGAAGTGCAGAAAGCATGTGTACCTGTTTCTCCTCATGCCTTTGTTTGTATCCCCAGAGCTCAGGCAAAAGGCAAACACTTAACAGATGCTTGTTGACTGAATGACTGACTCATGACTCAATGTGTCAAGGGGCATGAGAAAGAGAACATCAAGTGCTAGAGGGGGTAGCCAGTGACAGAGTATCTTTCCAGAGAATCCAGGTTTCTCTGAGGGCAAGAATATCCAAGAAGTGTGAGAGGAAGAGATTTAGTAGGAAGACAGCTTGCTCATGATGGAATGGGAATTCCAGAGTGCACACTGAAAGGGAAAGAACTGAGAGAGAGTTAAGGCTGACCCAAATGGGGCCAAGGCTGCAGGAGTGGTCACAGGGGAAGAGAATTTCCCCAGAGGCACCCACTTACTCTGAAATCACAGGTATTTGTAGAGAAGGAGAGAACTGGTTAACCACAGGACTATTAGGTGTATGTGTGTGGGGTGATGGGTTGGGGTGCATTGGCTCCGCTCTGATCCTACACTGGGTCTGAATAGACAGGACATGAGAGGCCTAGGTTATGAGCCCTCACTAAATTTATTCACTGTCCCCAGGCAGTGGCAATGGGACAGGGCTGTCCCAGGAACAAACTTGTGTGCTAATTTGGAAGAAGGAAAGAAGAGAGGGTAACAGATAGCAAGAGGCTTTAGAGACTTGCCTCTCACTGGTTATGAGGCACCTGGTGGCACAGTGGATAAAGTGCTGGGAGGGGGGGGCAGCTAGGTGGCGCAGTGGATAAAGCACCGACCCTGGATTCAGGAGGACCTGGGTTCAAATCCGGCCTCAGACACTTTTCACTTACTAGCTGTGTGACTCTGGGCAAGTCACTTAACCCTCATTGCCGCAAAAAAAAAAAATAAATAATAAAAAGTTTCAGTAGCTACCTATTATCTCTGTGATAAAATAAAGACTCTTCTTTTGGCATCTAAAGCCCTTCACAAGCTGGCCTCAGTCTATCTGTACAGACTAATTTCCTATTTTTCTTTGTCATACGGTCAGACTGGCCAATTGTTGTTCTCTCTATACAACTTTAAAATGCCTGGAATGCCCTCCCTCCTCACTTCACTCCTGAGAATCCCCTGCCCCCTTTAGGGTTCAGTTCAACCTTCCTATAGGAGATTTTTTTCCTGAAACCCTGTTATTAGTGTTCTCACCACCTTGCAACATTTGTTCCCCTATCACTTTGCATTTACTTTTTATATGTTTTATATTTATCTTTCCTTATTTGTGTCCATGTTATTTCCTCTTAGCAGAAAGTATGCCCCCTGAGGGCTTCATTTTTAATGCTGGATCTCCAGAATCTAGCATGGTGACTTGCACACAATCTGTGGTCAATAAATATTGGCTGAACTGAATTCAATTTCTTGAGATTTGTTTCCCCTCAAAATGGGGGAGAGAAAAATTCCGGTGGCCCAAAGGTTAGCTGAATTTCAGTTGATCAGAGTTGCACCTTAGGAGGCCTTAGAAGGGTATGGGGGGCAGCGTGAAGTTACCCTCACCAACACACTCTCTGCTCATCAGCTTTCAATTGGGTTGTTGACTACTTGGTCAATAAAACCATCGTTTAGTCGCAGCCTGCCTATGGAGCAAAAGTGAAGGGCAGTTTTTGGCTCTGCCTGGCCATCAAACTCATTAGGTAATGTTTCCCTAGTGTATGTTTGCAAGGAACCAAGGCTGTTCCTTTAGGTTTAATGGCAGTCCACAGGGCTGTGCTGACATTTAGCGGGCTCAGTAGGAACCACGTTTAGAGCGTGTGACAGCCATGAACCTCAGGAGGTTTGAACTAGTTAAACACTATTGGTGTGTCTAACCCTCGGCCAATTAAAATTTGCTGATGCTTCTGAATAGGGCAGGATCTCAGGCATCCTAAAGAACCAAATTACAAATGACTTCCATCAATTAAAGAAGCAGGTGGCTTGTAAATGGAATGGGACATGGGAGTGGGGAGAATCAATCCACCAACCAACAAATAGTTATTGAGTACTTACTATGTGCTTAGAATAACCTTCCAAACTAGAACCACTGGAATGAGTGATGGAAGGAGATGGTAGGATCTCTTTTCTACCAACTTTTTTTTTTTTTTGGTGAGGCAATTCGGGTTAAGTGACTTGGCCAGGGTCACACAGCTAAGTGTCAAGTATCTGAGGCTGCATTTGAACTCAGGTCCTCCTGAATCCAGGGCCAGTGCTTTATCCACTGTGCCACCTAGCTGCTCCTCTACCAACTTTTAAATAAAAGGATAAAGCATTCTAGTTTCTACCAACTTTTAAAGAAAAGGGTAGGCTATCTTTCTGGGAAATTTTTTCCCTGCAGTCCTGTTTAGAAGCAGGGTCAGGAGAGGCATTAAGTGATCATTTCATGTCCTTTCTAGCTCTCTAAAGTCTATGAATTCTATCCCATTTTAAATGTAATTGTCAGAAGTGCTTTAGAATCATCTTTTGAGATGAAGTATTATAATGTAGAAGTCTAAGGGTGTCCCTACCTTAAATGTGCCCTGGATTTACTTGAGAAGACAAAACCAATCGAAATGAAAGTTATGCAACTTCAGCAGGAAAAATATTTCATGGAGATGAAACAGAAAAGAACCTGAGTGACTTTGTGAACCACAAAACAAAACAATAGGACACTGGGACTGTAAAAATGAATATGGTCTCTGAAATGAATGCAATAGTCTCATTTATTCTCAGTCCTGATTAGGTGATTAATAGAATAATGCACACAATTTTAGACCCTGTAACTGAAGCATGTTATAGAGAAATTGGAAAGAAAAAATGGTTAAAAGGTCTTGGGGAATAAATTTCTATTTGAGGAGGGAAAAGGAACAGTTATCAAAGCTTAGGAAAGGGTATGGTGGAGGCTGGAAGCAAAGCACAAAAGGAATATAGAGAGATAAGTATCCTTTCTCTGTTTCCATTGAGAGCGAGGAAAAATGGAAGAGGTTTTCATTTCAACACAGGGGATTGAGATTAGATGTGGGGAAGCTTTCCAAACCAGGACCACTGGAATAAGTGATAAAGGAGCTGGTAGGATCTCCTTTCTACCAACTTTTAAAGAAAAGGGGAGACTATCCTTCTGGGAAAATGTTGCTGTGGTCCTACATAGAGGCAGAATTAGAGGAGGCATTACATGATTACTTCAAGTCCTTTCAAGATCTATAAGCCTATGAATTCTATCCCATTTTAATGTAATTATCAAAATTCCCCCAGAGTTGTATTCCACGATAAATATTATAGTTTAAAAGAGTTCATTATGCAATGCTGATTATGCACAATTTCTTAGATGGACATAGAAAGAAATCCCAGAGAATTATGAACCACATTGAAAAACAACACATTAGCTAGTAAATCAGGATTTGAATCCAGGTTTTCCTGACTCCTATTCCAAGAATTCATCTACCATGGCATGAAGATAATTTGAAAATTAAAAATCAGTGAGTTTGGGGCGGCTAGGTGGCGCAGTGGATAAAGCACCGGCCCTGGATTCAGGAGTACCTGAGTTCAAATCCGGCCTCAGACACTTGACACTTACCAGCTGTGTGACCCTGGGCAAGTCACTTAACCCCCATTGCCCCGCAAAAAAAAAAAAAAAAACAAAAACCAGTGAGTTTGTTTGACTTCTAAGTAATAGAATGCCCTGCCAGAAAACTACCCCTATTTGATAAAGAACACTGTCACCATATTTTCAAACCTGTACTAGAATGACTGCCATTATTCTTTAATGTACATTAACTTAATAGTTTATTCTTTTCCCCCCCAGGACAATGGGGGTGTTAAGTGACTTGCCCAGGGTCACACAACTAGTAAGTGTCAAGTAGTGTCTGAGGCCAGATTTGAACTCAGGTCCTCCTGAATCCAGGACCAGTGCTTTATCCACTGCGTCACCTAGCTGCCCCTTAATAGTTTATTCTTAAAAGAATATTACAAAACTATTACTTAAGTAGGAAAAACATTTCATAAACAGATGGAGCAGAAAAAAAAAACCTTAGGGACTTTGTTAACCACAAAGAAACAGTACAACATTGGGATAGGTAATAGTGAAAAAAAAATTACAAATTATCTGTTCAATGGCATATCAAAAGATGTATCTATCTGCAAGATATACAAGCACACCTATGAGATATCTGGACTCTTACTGGTTGAGACAAGTAATTCAGTTTAAATTTTCTAGTATGTAAGAGTTTACAACAGATGCCTTTCTTTTTTTTTTTTTTTAAATAAACACCCTGGGGCAGCTAGGTGGTGCAGTGGATAAAGCACTGGCCTTGGATTCAGGGGGACCTGAGTTCAAATGCGGCCTCAGACACTTGATACTTACTAGTTGTGTGACCTTGGGCAAGTCACTTAACCCTCATTGCCCTGCAAAAATAAAATAAAATAAACACCCCAAACTTTCATGTCAGAATCAAATACTAACTTAGCTTACTATTGAGTTCTATAAAGCTTATATAAAGACTGGGATTGCCAATTCCCAGAAGGAATATGAGAAAAGGAATTAGGGACAGCCCCTTTTTGGCCAAAGAGAAGCGTAGGATAACTACTACATTTAAATATAAAATCCTGTATTAGCAACAAGGATTCTGGAATTCACTTAATAAGTTGGTCTGTTAAATGGCTTGCTATGAAATCCTCCCTTTAAGAAATACAAAAGTTTTCATATATTAGAAACTATGGGATAACTCATAGACATGGACAAGCAAATGTGTGCACACGCATTCACGCGTGCACACACACACACACACACACCCCTCTAGTGATAAGAACTACATGTTGTATGAATATATAGTCTAAAAAAACCCTACACTAAACCTGCTATGTCCTTTTACCTGAAAGTTTCCTAAACAATGGAGGCAAAGAATAGTAGAAGGTTTCTGGGACAAAAGGAAGGAAAAGAAAGACGATGGGAGGTGTAAGGAGGGAAAATCTATGTCGAACTACTTATTGCTGAAAAGGTAAGAACTAACAATAACCTTGACTTCAGTTACTGGTCCACATTTCACATATCTGGGTTTCCAGATAAAAACACAAATCAGACCTCCAGGTATAGTCACAGTAATAATACCGCACGTTCTTGTCTGACTCCAAATATTTTTATTTTTCAAACTTAAGATACTTTATTCCCTTCCATTTATAATGTTCCTGTCTTCTAATAAAATAATACCACTGTATTACCTAGCGACTAGAATGGAACCCTGCAACGGCTCATTTTAATCTCTATTTAGATATATAGAAGATACCATCGCATAGAATAAGAACCTGCTAGAAGACAATTCACAAAGCTTACAGTGTTTTCAATTCTCATGTTTCATTCCATGGGATATCACTCAGCTGAGAGATATTTTTTCATATATCTGTGCTGGAAGCACATAGAGATTTCCTCTGCTCCCCCTCTTAGAAATGCTAAGAGAGCATTTTTTTTTAAATTTTTTTTTTTTTAGTGAGGCAATTGGGGTTAAGTGACTTGCCCAGGGTCACACAGCTAGTGAGTGTCAAGTGTCTGAGGCCGGATTTGAACTCAGGTCCTCCTGAATCCAGGGCCGGTGCTCTATCCACTGCGCCACCTAGCCGCCCCTAAGAGAGCATTTTTAAATAATTGTAGTCTACAGTCTTTGAGCTAATCTGAAAACGTTTGTCCGGCTCCCCACTCTCTGATCAGCCTGGGAGTAATTAAGGTGGTGATCCAACAAAGGCAAGGGGCTCTTGGGTAGAGCCAAGTCATAGTAGTAATCTCTTTCTCAATGCTCTGAAGGGATTAAGATCATGATGATCACAGCTAACAAGTAAAGAACACTTAAGATCTATAAAGTGCTTTATAAATATTATCTCATTTCATTCTCACAATAACCCTATGTTGTTGTTTAGTTGTGTCTGACTCTTCATGACCCCAGTTGGGGTTTTCTTGACAAAGATCCTGCAGCAGTTTGTCATATCTTTCTTCAACTCATTTTACAGATGAGGTAACTGAGTCAAACATGGTTAAGGGACTTGCCCTGAGTCACACAGCTAGTAAGTGTCAGGGGCTGGATTTGAACTCAGGGAAATGAATCTTCCTGACTCTAGGCTTAGTAGTACTCTATCCACTGTACCAACTAGCTGTCCAAATAACCTTGTGAGAAAGGTGTTATTATTTTCCTCATTTTATAACCAAAAAGCGGGGGGGGGGGGAGGGTAGAGAAGTCAGAATCCTCAGAGTAGTGCTGCCAAGTGAGAATCGAAGAGATGTCTGAACAGAGTGCCCTCCTTAAATGGAAATTTTTGGAGTTCACAGCTCCACCCTCCAAGCTGAGAGGCAGAATATAGTGAAGAGTTTGTACTTTATCCTAAAAAATAGAAGAATTTGTATTTTATCCTAAAGTCAATGGAGAGCCACCCTAAGTTTCTTGAGTGACATAGTCAGGTTCCTCAATTTAGGAGTAACAGTTTGGCAGCTATGCAGAGGATAATTTAAACAGAGGAAGGAATAGATGCAGGGAGGCCAATTAGGAGGCTATAACAGTCTAGGGTAGAAGTGATGTACTAGACTGGGGCTGTGGGACAGATGAGGATGCTGAGAAGATGCTTAAGATATTTTTCGAACAATTGGATCTGGGGAACGAGAGGGAAGAGCTGAAGATGATTTCTCCAGGACAAACCTTGTCTATGTGACAGAATTAGGGAGGTCAGGAAGACACGTGAGCTTAGGGAGAAAAATAATGAGTTTTGCTAGGGACATATTATGGTTGAAACGACTACAGGACTTAATGGTGAAGATGTCAAACAGGCATTCGAAGAGGTGGAACCACAGCCATTCTAAGGGTCAGAGGATACAATGAAAGTTTATTTATGTCAGGTCCTTGTCTTCTAATTATGTCTTCCTTATTTATGTTAGGTCTTCTTGTTCTGGGAGACAGTACTTAACACAACAAACAGAAAAAGAGTATCACAAAACAGCATAAAATCAATCACCAAAAACATACCAAGAATGTGCAGATGCTAACCCTCACCTGGAAAGCTTCACTTTTAACACCTGTGAACAACCCTAACAAAAATGAAAGCAGATGGTATAGGTTTCATGTGGATTTTTGGATTAGGAACAAATGAACTCTACAAAAAAATCATCTCCTTGAGATTTTCTAATTGCTCACACATCAAAAAGGAAGGCCAGAAGAAAACATCTTGGTTTTTTTTTTCCTATGGAGAAGAGTTTGCTTAAAATAGAAAATATTTTTTAAAATACATTTTTGCTCTGGGGCAGCTAGGTGGTGCAGTGGATAAAGCACCGGCCCTGAATTCAGGAGTTCCTGAGTTCAAATCTGGCCTCAGACACTTGACACTTACTAGCTGTGTGACCCTGGGCAAGTCACTTAACCCCCATTGCCCCGCCAAAAAAAAAAAAGAAATAAATTTTTGCTCTGAAGAACTGACCTCCCATTCTTCATGAAAAAATTTGTAGAGATAGACAAAAAAAGCTAGGTATAGCCAGAGAAAGGTGTAATAAGTGTGGGTTTTACTGCTAATCTTTTTGTTAGTGTAGGTCCTGGAGGATGAGCCATCTAAAGGGGACTGGTATATTAGTCTATCATTCTGTAGCACAATGTACTGGCTTGCTGAAGTGCATTTATTTGGTGTACTCAGTGTCATACCCACACTCCTCGGGACCTTGGCATCATTTCCCACCCGGCTGCACTCCTGCACTTCATCACAGCCTCCATAAGCTCATCATCCAGCAAAATGACATCAACTCTGAAACTTAGACCTCCTCAGTATCCCCTGGTCCTGGCTCCCTTCCCTCCCTCTTTATGGAGAGCGTGGAAGGTGGTCCCTGGAGAGCTCCTCCCAGAGCTTCCATTTAAGGAGGGCACTCACGCCAGCCATCAGTCCTCCTCCTCCTCCTTTCCCTCCTATTGTGTTTCCCCTCCCCACTTGTCAGCTTCTTTTTGTGTGTTGCCTCCCCCACTAAGACATCAAGTTCCTTGAGGACAGGGATTTTCTTTTGCCTTTCGGTAAATTCTGAGCACTTAGCAGAGTGCCTGGCACATAGTAGGTACTTAATAAATGTTACTGAATGAATGACCTTAGACATCTTAAATTAAAAAAAGACTCATTTTTACCACCTCATGAATTCTCTAAAATAAAACATTCTTACTTTTTTTTTTTTAATCTGAGGCAATTGGGGTTAAGTGACTTGCCCAGGGTCACACAGCTAGTAAGTGTTAAGTGTCTGAGGGCAGATTTGAACTCAGGTCCTCCTGAATCCAGGGCCGGTGCTCTATCCACTGCGCCACCTAGCTGCCCCCATTCTTACTTTTAAAACAATTTATTTTGGGGGCACAGTGGATAGAGCACCTGCCCTGGATTCAGGAGGACCTGAGTTCAAATCTGCCCTCAGACACTTAACACTTACTAGCTGTGTGACCCTGGGCAAGTCACTTAACCCCCATTGCCTCACCCCCCCAAAAAAATTATTTTGGTACTTCATAGGTGATTTCTTTTTTTTTTTTTTTTTAGTGAGGCAATGGGGGTTAAGTGACTTGCCCAGGGTCACACAGCTAGTAAGTGTCAAGTGTCTGAGGCCAGATTTGAACTCAGGTACTCCTGACTCCAGGGCCGGTGCTCTATCCACTGTGCCACCTAGCTGCCCCCATAGGTGATTTCTTAAAACATTTACCTCAGATTAAATTTTACAGTCCCTTATTGAGATCACAAGCTGCCAATCAAACTCCAATAATGTCTATTACTTAGACATCATACAACCCAAATGAACTGAATCTAACCACAAATGGAAGATGAACACATTTTCTATAGGAGGTCAAAATGGAGTCTGAGAATTTGGGGGGTTTTTTAAAGCTATTTTGTTAACTATTTTATTTTAATTGGTTTTCTTTGTAATCCTATGTATTTTATTTTAGGCATTTATGTTCTAAGAAGAGGCTGATTGACCAGACCACCAAAAAGATCCAGGATATGACAAAGATTAAGAACCCCTGCACTGGATAAAGTCACCACTGGGTGACTTTTTTATCACCTGGGAGTGGTAGCTCATACACCTATAAACAGTGTGGTTTTCTCTCTAGCTGAAGCATGATGAATGAGAGAGGAAGTTCATTTCTTTTTTGTTTTTATATTATTTACATCTTTCAAGTGGGTTTGACAAGTTCTGAAAATAATGCATTTCTTATATAGGTTGCTATAATTCTAAAGTGCTCCTTGAGGGCAGGCTATCTTTTCATCTTGGAATTCTCTACAATGCCTGGCACATCATAAGCAGTCTGGAAATATTTATTGAATGACTGAATGAATCTATTATTGAAATTGGCTCGTGCAAATGTAATTTCTTTCTCTATTTCTGGGCTCCTTTCACCAAACAGCCGGTTTGTTCATGTCTCTATTTGGTACTAAGGATGATAGGTTCTTTACTGATGCTGGGACACTTGATCTTTGAGAGCCACAAGGAGAAATAAGTTCCTTATGACAACTAAACAGGTCTCAAACATGAATGCACTGTGCCCAACAAGGGAAAATATTTGTATGTTAACTATCTCCCACTGGGTCTTCCTGTAATCTGGGGGGACTCTTTCTATGGGGTTCAGATATCTTTTCAGAAGAAGGGGCTGGGGAAAGGGGGTCCTATAGTTTGTATTATTGCAAATTTCCACCTGTTCTTTTCAACATAAAACAGATCCTTGGGTACTCTTTATGGTATGATGTGAGATTTATATAATGTAACAACATAAAAAAAAAGAGGCAGGAGAGAAATGGAACTTTCATTCATGAAAGCTTAACACTTGGTATCTGAAAACGGGTTCAGGAAGCAGCAGAGCAAAAATCCGTATATTTGAACACACAAAAAGCAGTGAATGAGGTTATGCAAGCTACAGCTAGTTTTTGATTCTTAAGCATCTCTTGCAGATAAATGTACTGGGAAATCTATTCTGGCCACTAATGCACAATGCAAACATACTTTTTTTTTAAAGGGCAATGAGGGTTAAGTGACTTGCCCAGGGCCACACAGCTAGTAAGTGTCAAGTATCTGAGGCCGGATTTGAACTCAGGTCCTCCTGAATCCAGGGCCGGTGCTTTATCCACTGCGACACCTAGCTGCCCCTTAGATTTTTTTTTTGGTTTTTTGGTTTTTTGCTGTTTTTTTACGGGGCAATGGGTTAAGTGACTTGCCCAGGGTCACACAGCTAGTAAGTGTCAAGTGTCTGAGGCTGGATTTGAACTCAGGAACTCCTGAATCCAGGGCTGGTGCTTTATCCACTGCGCCACCTAGCCACCCCTAGATTTTTTTTTAATGGAAAATTATACAGATTTTGATGGCAGCTGCTATTTCCTGGTCATCAGTCAGATATGAAAACTTGGGCTGCTATAGCCATTTTCATTTCATAAAGGGTTTGGGATACGATCTATACTTGTGATTTTGCTGGAACAGGGAACTCCAAAGTGAAGAATTTCACTGCCAATTGAGATCAGCACCTTCTATGCAACCCAAAGTCTTAAAATAAGAAGGCTTAACCTTTTTGGTGTCATGGGCCCCATTCAAGAATGGTTTTACATGCATAAAAATAGAGGGTCAAAAGGAGAAAGCAATTATGTTGAAATAAAGTTATCAAAATATTTTTAAAAATAAGTTAATAGATCCCAGGTTAAGAACTTGTCTTAGAGGGTTGCCTAGAGTAGATGATAATGTGCAATACTCCCAAATATTCTGAACTAGATTAAAATGTAATTTGGAAAGTATTTAACAAAATAAATAACAATACAATAGATAATGTTAATATGTGGTTTTTCTAAGTCAATATGTAGTTGCAAGGATCCTTGTGGCCCTGTTTCTAATTGAGTTTGACACCCCTGACTTAGAGACATGAAGTGTCTTGCCTAAGGTCTCATAGCCTACATGATGGGGGCAGGACTGGAGTTCAGCTCTCCCTGGTTCTGAGGTCAGATCTTTTTCCATTGTACCATGTTTTCTTAATATGACAATATCATGTAACTGACATTAAAATGGTATAATTAGAGGCATAGAGATTCACTGGTGACCAAAAGAGAATCTAAGAAGTGTTCTTTGGAGTCATTGGAATCATAAGGTAGCTTAACAGTACCAAATTCAAAAAAATTTCTTTTTCTTGATTTTTATAACAAGAGCGTGAGGTATTATATATAAAAAGAAATTTATATGAAATAGGAAACTAGAATAAAATTTAGATATCATTTGGTCCAATTCCTTAATTTCACAGATAAGGAAACAGAGGCAAATAAATGTTCAGGGGCAGCTAGGTGGCACAGTGGATAAAGCACTGGCCCTGGATTCAGGAGTACCTGAGTTCAAATCCGGCCTCAGACACTTGACACTTACCAGCTGTGTGACCCTGGGCAAGTCACTTAACCCCCATTGCCCTGCCAAAAAAAAAAAAAAACCAAAGAAATGTTCAATGACATGCCAGTGTCACACTATTAGCCAGTTTATGTCTGAAGTCACCAAGTTCTAGATGAGGTCTTAGACTTTCTCCACATATTAGGTCTCTGCACTTCCTTATTCATGGAGCAAGTCAAAATAACTAGAAAACAAAATAATTTTTAGGGTCATATAGTCCTTGAAAAATACAACTGTAGAGTTTATACATAAATTAGGAATGAAAATATATTTGAGCTACAGTCTGTGTTGTATATATATTAGGAAACAATGTCTACTTGTCACACTCTGTTGATTGGTAATTAAAATTTATATGATGGTGTTGTTTAATGTGCCCACACTGGGTGATAATGGATATGCAAACAATAAGAAACTGCTGACATTAAAATGCTCCACCATCCCCCATCTTGTCATTGATTTTAAACATTTTCTGAATTAATTATACATACCATAAACTTCAAAAACATATTCATTACTACATTATAAACATTAAATGGCTACACAGAATAGGCCAAAGCTCATCTTTTAATTCAATGGACAAGCCAAGTCTTTTGCATTTGTTTGCATTTTATATATTATGTAAAACCACTTAATAAAACCCAATGGGCTCCAATCATTCCCTAATTCTGTCCCATATACACTTAAAAGACTTATATTCCCATACTACTGTACATTTGTCTATAAGTTGTTTTTCAAAGTCTTAAGTTATTTGTGTTTCTTAAAGTAATTTTTCAAATTATATGTGTATAGGTCTTTTCTCCTCACTAGATCACATGCTCCATGAATACAGCTTCCATGCCATATCTAAGCTTTGAAAGTCCCTGATCACTTCACACAATTATCTACACACAATAGGCTGCTAATTGATATTTGCTGAATTAAATTAACTTTAATTCGGATTAAACTTAAATCTAATTTTGCTTTTTCATATCATTTCATGTCTTCTTTTAGTTTTAGATTCATCATTATATTATTATTTCTACCTTTTTGTGATACAGTGATATGGCATTACTAAAATGGTATAGACACCAATTATATAATTTTATGCAGAAATTTAAGTGATGTAAATCAGTTGCTATAACAAGGAGACCAAATGAAACTAAAAGTGCCTTTAGTTAAGCAAACACATTGTATTATTCAATGGACCATATATTTACTGCCTCAAGAATATGATTCTTCTTTGTTGATTATGAAAAAGTATTTGCTATGGTTGAGTTAAATACCGCTTTAAAGGCTCTCTTTCAATAAGTTATTTCCTAGCTATACATCAAATTCACCCAATATTCTTTGAAAGATCTAATGGAAATAATCCCTATTCAACAATCCTGGGATGATAAGTATAACTGAAATGACACTAACAGGAAACAGAATTATGAAAAATTATAATGAACAATTGTAGTGAACAATGTATTGGAGTACAGATACTGAAATATCCCTCCTTCTTCTGAACAAAGAGGTGGAGGATTCCAGGTGCAGCTTCTATGTCACATACGGTCAGACATTATCATAGCGCTGTTTGCTTTTGCCACTTTAAAAAAAAAGCAACTTAACTGTTTTTCTTTGTTACAAAAAATACTTTAATATTGGGGAGGGTATATGGATATGATGGATGTAAAACCAAAAAAGTATCAACAATAAAACATTAATGAAAAAAAAAAGACACAAGAACACTCATAATGTAAAATGTCATGCCAAAGAATTACTCAAATCTCAAGCCCCAATGTCAGTCAACTAACATTAATTAAACACTTACTATGTGCCAGGCACTGTGCTAAGCACTAGAGATGGAAGATCAAAGGACAGCCCCTACTCTGAAGGAGCTCACAGGCTAATGGAGTCATCTATCAGATTGTGACATTAGCTGTCTTCCATGAAGTTTTCCAATAAGGCTATCAACCAATCAGCCAAAGCTATTTAACATCATTCCATCCTCCATCTGCCAAATCTTGAATTTCTCTCAATATGTGGCTCCCTTTTTACATCTGTCTTCTGCACTGACTTCCTGATCATTTTCCTAAGATGTGGCAGATGGCTTAGTTCCATATCTTACCCACCTAGAAATTACATTGTATTCTAAATACAGAGCAAACCTTTCAATAGAAATTGTATGTATCCTAACACTGCCAGAAGCCTCACTACCAAAGGCTCCCTTTTCTTAGCAATATACATTCAGTCCTGTGCTTTATTATCTAGTGAGAATATGAACTCATCTGATCAGCATTCATTTTGCTTCTAGACATGAACCACTCATCTCACAGGTGAACTCTTCTGCATCACAAAAAAAATTGTCCTTGAATATGCAGACTTCAGTAGAGCAGTAGAATGTGCCAAAGATCTGTGGCTCCATGGCAGGGTATAAAGTACATGTGACATGATATTTGGTGACTCAATATACATTAACATATTCTATTCTTGGTCTCGGTGTAACAGTTCCCCACATCTCACTAAATACATATTTCATAGACTCAAAGCACTAATGAAAGAAATCCAGCTTTGCTTCCCCATTTAAAAAAAATTTAAATTCTTTCTACAAACACTTGGGATGTGCAAACACTTGGAGTAGGCAATATGTTTTTTTGGTTTTTGGTTTTTGGTGAGGCAATTGGGGTTAAGTGACTTGCCCAGGGTCACACAGCTAGTGTGAAGTGTCTGAGGCTGGATTTGAACTCAGGTCCTCCTGATTCCAGGGCTGGTTCTCTATCCATTGTGCCACCTAGCTGCCCCAGCAATATGTTTGAAAGTAATAAAACCATCTTTTAAAAAATAGCCGATTAACAAACAAGTAGAAAATGGGTTACTTCCAACACTGTCTTAACATGGTATTATTATTTTTTTTAAGTTACTATTCTTCCCAAGAGAGGCAGCATGGTTATGAACAGGGGTGTTCACACCCTTGATCTTCTTATTACCCACAAGGATACTTACTTCCATCATCAAGAACCCCTATAATTCCTTTATCTAATTATCATCTCTTATTATTTGCTCTCTCCCAACTATGCCTTACTTCTCCTAAACCTATTCCTCACCATTAAAATTTTTAAATCCTACGTCTGACAGAGGCAGGTTAATTATTCCCTTTCAAGTCTGAGTTTTCTCATCTAGACAATGAAGATAATAATACCTGAAGTACTATCATATCTTATAGAATTGTTTTGGGGCTCAAATGCGCTAAAATGTGCAAAGTACCTTGGAAACCTAATGACCCCTCTAAGTGTAAGGTGATATTATTGCCTCTTGCTTTACAAAATTCCCTATCCATTTATTTTGGGGTTCTACCCAAATGAGACCAGTTGTTGTTATGCAGGCTTCCTGCATAACAGAGCCTGACTCTCATGGCTTATAAACTCCAGCAACTCCACTGCTGTCCAAATATTCTGCTTGGTAAAGGTAAAACCTTTCACAATTTGAGTCTTAAAAATTCTTTCCATCCAGGCATATCTTGGAATATTTTGAACTAGCTCTGTCCTTCTCATTTTGTATGCAATTAATTTAGATGACAATGATTTTTCCTTTTAAAAAATTCCTCCATTACCACCAACAAAACCTTCGCAGATGAAAAGGCACTAATAGTCTTATTACTGAATATCATAACTGTAAAGCAGCTCGGTTAAGATAAGCTGTCAAGTTGAGCAGAACTTTTTTGCAACTGATAAGACCAGTAATTCTAGTCCTTTGAATAATGCATTTCATTTATATTCCTTAATGGCAAAGAATGATTACACTCCAATGTTTAAATGTTTAACTGCTTCTTCATTAATAATTAAATGGTCTATGACAATGTAAAGGTATTCAAAATGGAAGGAATAGGTAGCCCAAAGGACAAACTGAGAAGTCATAGATCTATCCAATTTAAATTTCAACTCTTCCCTGATGTGGGAAGAGAGACACTGAGTTAAGTTAAAGTGTCTTATATTCTTATTCTGTTACACATTTCCAATAATTCTTTTTAAGAGTCTTCAGAACTGGAAATTACATTTACCTTCCCAAGTACTTAAATTCACGAAAAAGATTTTCAGCCTAATGCTTCCAATGAATTTTTTTAACTTAATAGTATTTTTTCCAGTTACATATAAAGATAGTTTTCAACATTCATTTTTATAAGATTTTGGGTTCCAAATTTTTCTCCCTCCATTCTTTTCCTCCCCCCTCCCCAAGATGGCAAGCAATCTGATGTAAATTATATATGTGCCATCACATTAAACATATTTCCATATTAGTCATGTTTCCAATGTTTTATTTTTATAATAATCAAAATTGCTAATGTATCAGGATCCCAACACAAAATCCCTACTATAGGAATAGTATGAAAATAACTTCAGTTAAGAAAATTGTCAGAAGATGCCTAGTAATATAAGCTAACATCTGTGACCTTCCCTTAAATAATTTTTTCTGGGAGTCTTGCTAAATTTGTATCTAGTCCATATTCAATTCTTTAACCCCAGCTTTACTTGGAAATATATTTTGCTAGACATGTATTGCAAAATCATAATTATGTTAGATGATGCTTTATATCTATCTATTGGTGCATAGTCATTCATTGTATGGCTCTGTGAAATCAGGTACAACCACTCTTTTTATACTTACTACTATGCAGACAGAGCAAGGCTACATAAAGGACTTCAGAGTTCAGAAATTAGTAATTGGCTTAATAACAGGTATAAACTAAAAGCCAGTGAGTAAAAGCTGGATTGCAATTGTGTATCTGAAGGTGCTAAATAAAGCCGGCTTTCTTCCGAAAGACCAGGCTTCACAGATTAAGGAAAACCTTTATTTCTAACCTTTTCATCACTGTTGCAAAATTAAAGTAATAAAAGTCAGGGTTCTGTTAACAAAAGTAATACTGTGTGAAATACTTAATGTCATTGCAAAGTATATATGCTAAGCATTTTTTGTGAAAATGAGGCTAAGATGATGAGACTTTGTGACCCAAACATACAAAAGATAGGTACTTTTCCTAGAGATATCACTGAATGGATGGGCCTTCAGTAATCCACAAGACCAGATTGTACTATTGGCTGAATATCTACTGTTCCCATTTTTAAGATCTATTTCTTTTTCCCCTTACTCTGTTATCTCTACTCTCCCTCAAGTTACAGGTATCGTTGTTGCCCTCTCCCTACCCTACTCCTTAGATTTGAGGATAGGAGCAAGAAAAGAAATTAAACTATGTTCCCCTCTGAAGATTCAGCTGACAATGATGTAGGAGGCAAAAGAGGGTTAATAGAAAAACCTAAGACCCAAGCTCACAGTTAATGGATAACTTATGTTAGGTTCTCATACCTATAGTGATCAACATCCATAACGGACCAAAACAGGTCAGGTCAAAATAACAATAAAGGAAAAAGACAACCTATAGAAATTCTAATGAAAAATGATTATATTTTGAAACTAGCCATGGGAATCAGAAAGAGACATGTGCAGAAAAGGCCAAATTTGTCCCCAGATTCACCTTATAATGTTTAAACCCCCAAAATACACCTCCACTGAAAAAGGTACCCACCTTGGCGGTTGGCTTAGGACCCCAGGAACTCCAAATTAGGATAAACCCTCCCTTGTAACACCCCTAGGTGTAGATTATTATAATGAGACTGATAATCAATTTATCCATACTATAAATATAACTATCTTTTCTTTCACTATTTGAGAGATACCTTTCCACTATTCTGGTTCTCTCCCTGTGGTCACCCACAGTATTGCAATACAACTTGGGAAACTGAGTCACTGAGTCTTGTAATTCTTTTGGGACAACTCACAATCAATTTGACCCCAAAATTCCATCCCACATCAACAGGTCCATCCTTTTCTCCTCTGCCATTTCCTCTTCTCTCCTTATAAAATGGATATCTTAAAGAACTGAAGGGATGTCTTTCCACTTTCCCCTGGCCTGGTCTAATCTGGTCTAATTTGGTGGGCCAAAATGTTGGAAACAATGTCATCCCATCAGTTTGGCACTTCTAGACTCACTTCCAAAACAAGGAATGGGGGAAAGGGATTGGACCAGTGATTTATTGGTAGTGTGAATTCCCAAATGAGGAAATACCTTTAACCAATGCAGATCAGCACCCTCTCTGCCATGTAGAGTCTTAGAGAATTGCCTTCCCTAGAGAACTGAAAGGTTAAGTGCTTTGCACAGGGTCACACAGCCAGCATGTCAGAGAGATGGGGACTTGAACCCAAGTCTTCCTGACTCCAAGGCTAGCTATCCACCATACCACAACTGCTTTATAACAAACTAGTACCAATAGTAGGAGAAATCCTTCTGTCTAGTATGGCCCAGTCAACAAGTCAACAATCATTTATTAAGTATTTACTAAGTCTCAAGAACTGTGCTAAAGGCCAAAGACTGGTGAAATTGATGCTGTAGTACATTAACTCACAAGGTAACTTTATGTAAAATTAAAAACAAATGTAAAGTCCCTTAAAAGCAATTTTATCACTTAAGAAGGTGAAGTAGGATCAACATCTCTTTATGACCTACTTGAGGACTCTCTTGAGGGATGTTGCATTGAATCTTATGCATTCTTTTAAGAGAGTTGATAGGTGGCTCTCCATTTCAGGATAATAATAAACCACGTGATTTCAACAGCACTCAATACTTTTCAAATTGCTATATATTATACAATCCTGTAGGGCAGGAAGGTATCATTATCCCCACTTAATAGACTCACCCCCAATCAGGTGACTAGAATGACTTGGCTCATTCCCCAGGGGTGAGAATAGTGATAAGGGAGAAAGAAGTGGTAGCATTTTATTGCTTTGGAAAGATTACCATAAGATATAGTATTGGAAAGAAAGACTGGGTAGAAAGTTATCTTTTGGCCAGAGTTTGCTAACCAACCAAACTTTCCCTTTCTGCTTGATCCTCTAACAAACCTACTCCTTGTACCCTAAAAATTCTTTTATTTTATAGCCCTAGTTCAATTCTCTGTGATTATTTCCCTCAAGTACCTATGGGAATGACCTTTTTAACCTCAGAGATGAACTTGGAATCCAGCCAACTCTGAAGTAGCCCACTGCAGTATTATATATATTCAGATCCATTCCTGCCCCACATTCCTAGGATAGGTTGGTGATTCTGAATTTCATTTACTTGTATAGCTCTCAAGTAACAGACTTAAGAGTTGTATGTAATTGTTTAAGTGGAAGAGATGTTTCCTGTTTCACCAATAGGAAGGAACCTAAGGACCCAAGGGGTGGTGGAAAGGATGGGAGGCTTCAAGTTAGGAGATCTAGGTATTGGCCCCAGCTCTGCCATCAGCCCAGTGGTTGCAGTCAAGTCAATTAACCTTTCTATGCTTCAGCTTCCTCACTTATCAAATGAAGTGACTTCAAAATGTGTCAGTGGAGAAAATAGCCACATCAATGAAATCGCAGTTCCTTGAAGTTAAAAATATTTTGCAACTGTATTAGGTTATTATTATGATGAAAAATGAAATATATCATCGACAAGATTGTCAAGTTTGTGTCCCCTTATGAATTTCTTTTTCTTTTCTTCTGTATGCTTTAACATTATTTTATTGATGTTTTTGAAGTATAAAAGGGGAATGGGGTATTGTTAAGCATAAGTACAGCAGATTTAGATACTGTGAAACAATACAGTATTGCTTCTTTTGGCTAAACTCTCACTCATTTTATTTCCAGGGAGTTCCTACTTCCTAAATGTCAAATCCCATACTCATGACCTTCTGAAACACAAAAGTCCCTGAAGGCAATGGATCACAGCACCATCAGAAACCAATTTTTCGGGGCAGCTAGGTGGTGCAGTGGATAGAGCACCGGCCCTGGAGTCAGGAGGACCTGAGTTCAAATCCAGACCCAGACACTTAACACTTACTAGCTGTGTGACCCTGGGCAAGTCACTTAACCCCAATTGCCTCACTAAAAAAACCCAAACAAAACAAAAACAAAAACAAAAAAAGAAACCAATTTTTCTGTAGCTGATAGTCTTTGGGACCATGGCCAGGATTTCTGAGGTCCATAATTTCCAAGTCTCATTTTTGATTCACATCTCTTTTTGACTCATCACCTTCTTACCTAGTCATGCAAATTCTCCAACCTTGTAGATAAACTGTTTGTAAAATTCCTTTAGAAATTTAAATTTTAAATTTAAAATAGAAATTTAGAATTCCATCTCTGCTCCAATGGAATAGTGACATCCAATAGGATTTTGATGCTTGCTGGCCTTAGGGGAATATGTTGACTATGCCTGACATGTGACTGCTAGATAAGCTTCTACGTGAGGGTTGAGATGATAGGATAATTGGATACTGAAGCCAGGTGTCAAAGTTTCCAAGGGGTGCTTAGATCAAATAAAGTGTTTATCTGACAATTCAGGATCAAAGTTAGTTTGGTTTTTTTTTTTGATAAGGTTAACAATCAAACACAAATATTTCAATATAATAAAGGATTGAATATGCAAATGTGAACTTGTGTCCTTTTTAAAAATGTGCATACTAAATTTGCATGGTATTAACAACATTGTCCCGGTTGTTACCCAGAACTTTTTTGTTTTGCATCCCTACCACACAATTCCATCCATTGGTGAGGTTTTATTCTGCACCTCTGGTCCATGATCTTTCTGCCTAGAGGAAGGCAGTATGCTTTATTGTCATTCTAAAGTCATGAGTAGTTACTACATTAAGTTCCCTAGTTTTTCCAAAGTTAATTTCCTTTACATTATTGTGGTTTTCATATAAATTGTTCTCTTTGCTCTTTTTATTCCACTCTCTATCAACTGATCAATCTAAGTCTTTCCGGGTTGTTCATGACACTTGCATGTGGATGTCAGCACTCCTGGGTTTCCTTCCTAATTATAGGTCTTATAGCAGATTCACTACCTGTCACTAACAGTAAATGTCTTATTCTGCCCTAAGGTATTGTGAAACAGCTGGCTGGTTTGCCCTACCTTCCCCTAAAACACTGGGTGAAATCTTATTGTTCTCCTTCAGAGCAGAATACATGAATTATTACCTCTGATCTTGCATAAACTGAATCAGCAGAAAAAGTCCTAGGCTTCTGGCTATGAACCATTTATTTATAGCTGAAATAGACATTATGTGATCTAATCAGAAATCAGTTCTCCTTAGGCTGCATATGCTGTATGTTTCCAATAGGAAAAATCCTAACTCAACCCAAACTGACCCAAACATAGCTCCTCTTTGAGGATCCTGCATGGGAAAGGAGGGCTTTTAGTTTATGGATTTAAAGCACCAAGCATGCTACTCATTATTTGGCTTTCAGAAGGACCTATGGGAACATTTTAGAGTTGATAACTTTAAATATAAGTTGACAAAGATTTGAAGAAATAAATAAAATGAATATGCCAAGTACAATGATGAGATTTCTAATGCTGTCTGTTTCCTCTACAGAACTTCAGCCAAATAATCTACATCTCAGCAGTCATTTGTAAACTTTTATAAGTAACCAAGAAAAAAAATTTGTACATAGCACTCTTGTGGCATTTTTCAGAATTTTAGCCGTCAAAATAAAACCAATAATGAATAGTATTGCCTCAAATATATGAAGAAAGAAAAACAAAAATGAATTTGTAATTGTATTTTTCATTGCCTTATGTCCAGAAAAATACTGTCCTCATAAAGTTGTTTTACAAAATTTTAAAGAAAGGTTAGGAATAGACTTTAAAAAAAAAAAAAGCTATTCTACTCTTAAACTGCTGATAAAATGCTCATTTATTTTTTATTTGAACCTACCATTCCCTTTCCACTTTGGGACAACTTTGATGGTTAAGGGATTTGTTCCTTTACAGCAAGGAAAGCTGCCTCTCTGCAACTTCCATCTATGCTCCTAGCTCTGTTCTCTGAGTTCAAGCTGACCAAGTTTAATCCTTTTATCACAAGACAAGTATCTTTCAGATACTTGAAGTAGAGAGCTATGCCTCTCGGAGTGACTACATCTTCCCTAGGCTGGAGAAATGGGATTTAAAAAACCGATCCTTGTAGGTTATGTTTTCAATTCTTTTACTACCCTGGTTGTCCTTTTATGAATGTCATTCATGATACTGTACTCCCCCAAATCTAATACCCCAAAATGAATAAAATATTCTAGATATAGTCTATCCAAGACAGAATAGAGAACAGCTACAAACCTGTAGCAAGCAACCAGAAACAAAGTAGGTACCAATCAATTGGGGGGAAATGAACAAACTGTAGTACATGACTATAGTGGGCTATAAAAGATGAAGGGAGGGAGAGATGTAGGTAGAGAGGAAAGAAGGAAGGAAGGAAGGAAGGAAGGAAGGAAGGAAGGAAGGAAGGAAGGAAGGAAGGAAGGAAGGAAGGAAGGAAGGAAGGAAGGAAGGAAGGAAGGAAGGAAGGAAGGAAGGAAGGAAAGAAGGGAGGAAGGGAGGAAAGACTTTACAAATATTATCTTATTTGATCTTCACAACAACCATGGGAGGTAGGTATGATTATTTCCATTTGACACTTGAAGAAACTGAGATAAACAGAAGTCAAGAGACTTGGTCAAGAGATTTACGAAAGGTCATGATTTGAACTCAGGTCTTCCTGACTCTGGGCCTAGCTCTTTATCTACTGTGCCACCTAGCTGCCTCTAAGGGTTCTCAAAAAGTAGAGACAAATGAAATGATAGAATATTTAGAGATGGAAGAATTATTTTTTAGTAGTGTCATATAATCATACAGTATCTATTCTGCCTTTAGGTCAAGGAAAGCCCTTGGAAGGGAAAGAGCAAAAATGGGATGGGGACTGTGGGGTTGAGAATTGGAATTTATGGCCTAAAATTCCTAGATCCATATCTAGCTTTTCCATTTCTTAGTGAAAATGAGAAATGTAATGAATTTGTACAGCAGAACTTAATTCAACTCAAGTTACATCAATTTAAAATAAATCAAATAGAATCTAGAATGCCATCAACTATTTTCCAGTTAAAAGAAAAGACAGTCATAGATTCGATCCATATTTCTTATTTTCCAACATGTGCAACAGGAAGAAGTTATCAAATGAGGAAGAATGAGCCATTCCACAAATATTTATTTAGCACTTAAGTGTACAGAAAAGTTGCTATTGTTGAGGAAGAGGCAATATTTAGAAAAGGCCCTGTCTCTGCCCACAGGAAGCTTATCGTCTAATGGGAGGGGAAGAAGAATATAATATATGGACAAATAACTTGAATGCAAAATAACGCATGATCAGTGTATAAAAGTTCCAAGAGGGAAAGGTTACTAGAAGAGTTTCTTGAAGAAGGTTGCATTTCAGGTGGGTTTTAAAGGTTGTGTAGGAGTACAATAAAGGATAGGAATGAAAGGAAGGAATGTCAGTCAGAGGAAAGAACTGTATAGGAAAGTGCAGGTTATATACTGGGGATGATTGTTTTGGTTGTAATAAATATGGAAGGAATAACATAAGGCTAGAAAGATGGTCTGGGACTAGTCTGTTGAGAGCCTTGAACGCTAGGATAAGGAGCCTCAATTTGGTAAATTTTGTTCCATCATTTCAGTCACATCCAACTTTTCATGACCCCATTTAGGGTTTTCTTGGCAAAGACAGTGTAGTGGTTTACCATTTCCTTCTTCAGTTCATTTTATAGATGAGGAAACTGAGGCATCAAACACAGTTAAGAAACTTGTCCAGGGTCCCACAGCTAAGTAAGTGTCTGAAGCTGGACTGAATTTAGGTCTTCCTGACTCCAGGCCTGGAGCTCTATCCACTGATCAACCTAACTTCTCTTACTTGGTAAATAATAAACAACAAATAAGGAGGGTTTTGTGTAGGGGTGTGATATCGCTAGGTCTATTCAAAAGCAAGAAGTCTTAAATACTAGAATAAGGAAGGAGTCTCTACTCGGTGAGTAATAACAGGGCATTGTAACTAAAGAAAGATGTCCAGGAGGCACTACTTTGGGATTACTCTGCCTTTTCCACCACACCCCCAGGATGCTCATTATTGGGATTCATGCCATGAGATCTCACTCAGGAGTCCTCAATCTTATCTCAACTACCCTCAATAACTCAGATTAGAGAGTGGGACCAAGAAACATCCAGTAGAGAAGAAAGCCCAGTTCAGACACCTCTTCATTTCTCACCTGGTTGTACTACTTTGGGACTTTTCTCATTGCCAGCTGCAATACGCCACCTCTTCAGTACCTTTCCCAGCTTTTCAGCTTCCAAGTGCTTCTCTAATAGAACCCCTATCCCCACCCCTACCACTACCTTTTCAGCTTCATTCCTCAGTTAGATTGTAAGCTCCTTGAGGGTAGGGGCTGTCTTTCTCTTTCTGTATTTGTATTCCTAGCTCTCATTGCAATGTCTGGCATATAGTAGAGGATTAAAACATGTTTACTGACTACATGTGTAAGGAAAATAAGATATGAACTTAGAATATACCTTTTAAAATAAGATGGTCAAGTGTGAGAAAATGGATGTTTGGAGAAGGGAATAATTTGCTTAAGAGTCACACAATAGTCAGTGTTCAAACCATGGTTCTGTGATGCCAAATCAAGTTCTCTCTCTACCATCAATCTAGTGCTGACTCTCAAAAGAGAAGGGAAAGGCAGGATGTTAAGTCACTATCACAACAGTTCATTCTACTGGTAATAGAAACTGTACTAAGGTAAAAGAAGAGCATAAAGGAGACATTTGGCAGCAGCAGTATCAACATGATTTAGTAAAGGATCGGATATGAGGAGGGAGAAGAGTCAGTCAAACATAACACCAGGGGCAGCTAGGTGGCGCAGTAGATAGAGCAGTGGCCCTGGATTCAAGAGTATCTGAGTTCAAATCCAGCCTCAGATAATTGACACTTACTAGCTGTGTGACCCTGGGCAAGTCAATTAACCCCTATTGCCTTACAAAAAAAAAACAAACCATAACACCAAAGTTTTGACTGTTTAAATGGTGAGTGACACCATTGAATGAAAAAGTAAAGTCGGAAGAAATAAATTTTAAGAAAGACTAAGTAGGTCTAGAATTCAGAAGAGCAGTCAGCTCTGAAGATAGGGATCCAAGCCACATTTGCACAGAAATGATCGCTGCAAACCAAGAGGCAGATAAAGTCTAAGGAGAAGCAATAGATGAAGAAAGACAGTCCCTGCCCTCAAGGGGTTTACAATCTAACTGAGGTAGACGACGTATAACAAGGAAGCTGAAAAAAATCTTGGAGAACATCCAAGGTCAGAAAAAATATAAGGAGTGGGTGATGAAGACAAAGAAAGAATGGTTAGGGAGGTAGATGAATGAGAAGAGTAGGACAGGCCTAAACATGAGTTTCAGACAACTCGCCAATGCAGAGGGGAAAAGGACTCTCTTTTGTCCCAGGCAGGTCTGATTCCCAGAAAACAATAGGAAAAGCACAGAATGGGCCATGTTAGGCCATTTATAGATTGACCTATGATACCTCGATGGTGTCTTGGTAAATTCTTGGTACTGATGTAGGTGGTGAAAAAGAGGTTAACAGAAAAACCTAATACCCAAGCTCTAATTTAGATCTGAGCTCTAAGAGGGATTGAGACCCCCAAACAAGTCAGGGCCTAGGTTCTCCTTACCCACATTAATCAATACTCATAACAAGAGCATAAAGAGGCAGGTCATAGAGACCTTAACTATAACAAAGACATAGAGACAGCTTATAGAAATTTTAATTGATAATTCAGAAACTAGGCCTGGGAATGAAACACAGGGACACTCTGACCTTGGCAAGTTGAGGTAACATGCTCAGAAAAGGCCAAATTTGTCCCCAGATTCACACCTTCACGGAAAAAGGTACCTGCCTCAGGGGTTGGCTTAGGACCCCAGGAACTCCAAATTAGGATAGGCCCTCCCCTGTACCTCCCTAAGGAAGAAATTTATATTATGAGACTGATAATCAATTCATCTATGCTACAAATATAACTGTGTTTCCTTTCCCTATTCGAGAGATACCTCTATAATGCTCTCCCTGTGATCATTCACAGTATTGCAATAAAACTTGAGAAACTGAGTCACTGAGTCTTGTAATTCTTTTGGGATGACTCACGACCAATTTGACCCTATTTCTATCC
Organism: Dromiciops gliroides; assembly: GCF_019393635.1. Lineage (NCBI taxonomy): Eukaryota > Metazoa > Chordata > Mammalia > Microbiotheria > Microbiotheriidae > Dromiciops > Dromiciops gliroides. The sequence continues at coordinate 66,498,828 of NC_057864.1, read as the reverse complement.
CACATCAGGACTTGGAATTTTCCCTCAAGATAAAAATGAATTATTCCCCCAATTTTTTTTTCCTGGGTGTTTTTTTGTTTTCGTATTTTGGGTTTTTTTGTTTGTTTTTTGGGGGAGCAATGAGGGTTGCCCAGGGTCACACAGCTAGTGTCAAGTGTTTGAGGTCAAATTTGAACTCAGGTTCTCCTGAATCCAGGGCCGATGCTTTATTCACTGTGCCACCTCTTTTTTGGTTTTCTTTTTTTTCTTCCAAATTTATATTTCTAAGAAGCCTCTGGGGTTCCTGGAATTTAACTAATGACAATTTCAGGCACTCTATCAATAATTTTCAGGAACTATATATAGCTAATATATAATTAATGGTGGATTCCTATGTGAATATATATCATATCACAGAATCTCATTTGGAAGGAATGTCAGAGGCTAATTCAACCAGTACCTGATCAAGATAAAAAACAGGATGAAACAATTTGATTGGATAAAATTAATATTTACCTTTAAATGAGCCAGCTGGCCAGAAAGTGTATTCTGTTAGCCCTGCCAAACTTAGATATGACTCTTTAAGAGTTTTAAAATAAAAATTTTGAACTCACCGAATTTAAGGATTCAAATATTTTCTTATCTTCTCTGTTGTTCAAGGTAAAGAAATGAAATTACTTGGACTTCTCCAGAACTTACTAGACATAGGTAGGAAGATTATTAACAATAGAGTGGTGGAGACAGATTTGAAATTAATGCAAAATATCTCCCCATGTGGTTTAAAAGGTTATTCAAGGTAGAACAGAGAAAGAACCAATAGTGCTTTGTATTAGCATGGGTGATTGGCTGACTATCAGCAAAAGCTGTATACAATAAGGAAGTTGCATATGAAAGGATGAAGGAAGAGAACAGCATAGAAAGAGTAAAAATAGAACATGAAACTAGAAAACAGAGAGTTTGAATTCAAATTCTAGTTCTGGCATTATTACCTTTCAGAACTTTTTCAGAATGTCAGTTTCCTCAAGGGGGATAAAAATGCTTCTAATAATCTACCTTTCTGGGTAGAGAGAGGTTGAGGAATAAATGAGATAACATATGGAAAGTGTTTTGTAAACTATAAAGCATTATTAAAATGTAAGATATTATTATTAGGTCTCAAATCTGTCCTCATTCGATTCTATTTTTCTACTTACATCCATATCAGAACTTTTTCAGTCTGGCAAATCACTATAAATTCCTAGCTATTAAAATATTCTTTCTGCTAGTCACAAAAAGTGAATTTAGGTTTTTGTGTCATTTGTCCTGGCAAATGACTTGTCATTTTTGTTTTGTTTTGGTTTTTTTGTCAGGACTGCTTTTTGGCTTCATCATCCTGGCCATACTGAGTTCAAAAATTTTCTTATACCAATTTTTCTTTTCTGTCTCTCAGGAAGAGGGCAGACGACAAGTTCAAGGTTAAAGTATAGGTAACTGCCACCAAGAAAATGTGTAGAATTCACTTTTGAAAACCACTGTAGTTAATGAGATTTCACTATCACTCATAGGATCAGAGACATTCCACTAGCAAATGAGGTCTAATTCCAGAATGAAATTCAATTAATTCTGAGAAACTACTGAATAGCTTTAGAAATAATATCTCGAAATTTATCCTATCCCTAAAGTCGATTTATATAATGGCAGGAATGCAGCATACTTCATTGAACAGCAATGAATCAAATCATGTAGCAAGTGATGGCTTTCATACCGAGAAAATCCATGAGAGTTTATCTCTCTTTCATATAGTGATGCTTCCCTGACCATAATTTTAAGAGCTTCTACCTCACATAAAAGAAGAATCAATACTGAATCAAAAGGAGATGGCAAATATCCTCTCACAGCTTTTATAGCTGCACCAAACCAGCATTTCAAAAGAAAACTGCCTAAGATGAAGCACAGCTCTCTAATTTCTCAACTGGTAAAAAATTAAGGATCTCACAGGGCAGATACAATGCAAACCAAGAGGATACAAGGTAAACCACTAACCACCACACCTTTATTATTAGAAAGCGTGATAACCTATTTACAGAGCAATAGCATTCATTGCCTTGCCAGACAGCTGGCCCAAATCCGCAGGGCCATTTTGCCTGGAGAGACTTAAGAAATTACCTGAAGGGACTGGATTGACACCAAAATTAACCTTTCTGTCAAAGGCTGCCAGAGCCGAAGAGTGTTTAGTGCTCAGCAAAGTATCAGGCTACTCGTGTGTGTGTGTGTGTGTGTGTGTGTGTGTGTGTGTGTGTGTGTGTGTGTGTAGTACATGTAAATGATTAAATAACAGCCAGATTTAGGTTCAGAAGTATTGTTCCTTCACAACAATGTAGCCATTATAACGACTCTATCCTTGGATTGTAGAGCCAATAGACAGTTCCTACCCCCACCCCTCAAAAGCAAACACAAGACTACACAATAAGGCTACTTTGCTAGTAGGATGCCACTTTTTGATTATGCAATCAGCAGGTAAGAGAAGTTGCTATTGTTAGCTTCTTTTTAAGAGGGGATTCAGGCACAGTGAGAAAAGATAAAACTCAAGTTGAGTATTTATGAACAGTTCTGATTTTTTTAAAAAAGTTTGAAATCATCAGCCAGAATGTGGTTTCAGAATCATCCATATATTTCAATGACTCTTAGAGTAAACTTTAGATTAGGTTCTGATAGATATGGTCTTGAGTCACAGCTACTTACTAGCCACGTGACCTTGGACAAGTCACTGCTTTTGTTTTTGTTTTGTTTTTGCTTTTTTGAGGCAATTGGGGTTAAGTGATTTGCCTAAGGTCACACAGCTAGTACATATTAAGTGTCTGAGGCAGGATTTGAACTCAGGTCCTCCTGACTCCAGGGCCTGTGCTCTATCCACTGCGCCACCTAGCTGCCCCCGGCAAGTCACTTCTGAGCCTCAATTTCCTTCTCTGTGAAATGGGGATGATACAACATGACTTGCCTCACAAGGTTGTTGTTGAGCAGAGATTTATAAAGTTTAAAGGGATATAAAAATGTAAATGATTATAATTATTAGCTATAGATATATACATGATTTGTATATACTTCTTTCATTATACAGGGGCAGCATGATATGATAATGACAGTACCATATCATACCATATCTGTGTCAGAAGATGTTCATCCAAGTCCCAGGTATATCCAGATTTTTTATGTCACCTAGGATGTCACTTCAGCTAACCCTTCTTTCCTATAAAATAGAAGAACAGCTCAGCCTACCTAATAGGATTGGTTTAAATTAAATGTTAGTATTTCATATGGCAAAAACAGGAAACAAAGATTTTTTAAAATTGTGTTTTAAGTATGGAAATTACACAATGGGCCAGCTTTGTCTATGTGAATAAACCACAGGCCTAAAATATCAGATCCCTCTAGGGATAAATGAATTTTGGTAGAATCAAATTTATTCTTAAGAAAGTAGTGTGTGTGTGTGTGTGTGTGTGTGTGTGTGTGTGTGTGTGTTTATCTATATCTATATCTACATCTGGTATGCTCTGACCTTGTTAGAGGGCAGTATTTCTCCACTGATTGTTCTTCACATTAAATTTCAACATATTCACAATACCTCTGAAAGTCTGAATAAAGTCTGGAGGATCATCTCCTACTATAAGAATGACCTTTGTCATTCAGCACAGATAACCAAACACAAACACTTCATTTTTCTCCTCACTGATCATGAGGACAAGAACTATAAACAAAAAACCCTTTCCATCTTATTCTTTAGGAAATAGTTGAAATATTTCACAAACATGAAATCCCAAACAAAATTTCACCACAGAATATTGTCACAATCATTCTCAAGACAAGTAACAATTTGTAGATTCTGAAAATTATCATTATCTGGTTTAGTTACATAATTGAACATATATTTAGAGTATCCATACTGTTGCCCAATTGTGGAGAAGTGCCACTGCAAAAAGGCAGAAATATAAGTAAATGACTGTACCACTTGTGTGTGTATATGTGTGCGTTTACATGCAATATGCTTCTATATGTATGTACTTGTTTATTCAGGATTATATATATGAGTGTGAATATGTGTGTGTGTGTGTGTGCATATAGACAGACACACGGACACAAACACACATATATGCAGTTTGGTGTTTGTCTATTGGTATCCACGCTATAACTAACTTTCTATCTGTATGGCAAGTACTTGGCCCAAGTAGAGTTTTCTGGCTGAAAAATTCTCTCATCATTAGCACACTTAAATAAAGTTTAACATATCTATACACATACTCTGTACTATTCCAAATGTCTTATAGTGATGTTTAGTATGCATAAACCAAAGGAAAAATAAAGGTTCCAACTGTTTTTGATACTTGAACCCACAAGCAATACTCCTTTTTATCCCCAGTAAACTAAAACTTGGCTGCGGCAGGAGTGACTACTCTCTCAGACGTGGATAATCCTATCTATATACACATCAGTTCCAAGAAGCATAACCTACCATAGTTTTGGGTTTGCTGATCGCCACAAGACTCGTAAGGAAGTCTTCGTCATACAGCTGGCTAAAAACATGGGCATCGTAGGCTACCATTATGGAGACTTCTTCCATCATCTTGCCAGCTGGCTTCCCAACAACAGCAGCAGCAGCAACTGCACGAGAGCCAGACCAGGTTCACTATCCAAAGAAAAATCTTGCTGCAAGCTCGGTGCCAATGAACACACCCACCTGAAGAAGCTAGAGTGGGTGGAGTGTCACAAACCAAGGAAAAAAAAAAGATAGCTACCAAAGCCTTGTCTTGCAGTTCACCCCTGGTGGGAAGAATAAGGGAGGTTGCTGTTACCTCTGTAGGAAGTGAATGCTATAAATTCATCTTGCATTCTCAACCCAGGGCTTGGAAAAGTCAGTTTCTTAAATTTTTCCTCAAAACTCAGAAGAGAAAAAAATCCCTTAGTTAATATTAGAAACTGAACGCCCACCAAGAAAAAGGTAACTGGTAACAAAGTTTTTCAGTTCCTGGTGGAAAGATGAAAATTTCAACCAAAACAAAATTCTTCTTAACAGTCCATCTTTGTCCAGTATGTCTCTACACGAAGATTCTTCTTCTTGGGGGAGTTAAGATTTTCTTAAGGTACTTCTCCTTAATTCTGCACGTTCAAAGGAAAGGATGGGATGACAACTTTTAGTTTTTAAAGTAGCATAATTTATAAAGAGCTACGAATTTTAAAAGATCTTTTACATTGCAGAGAAAAAAAATTTCTCACAATATTTTTGTTTTTGAAAAGTTGCAAAAAAGCAACATGAAATATGGATAGCAACAATAACCACACCCCAACCTCCAGCCCTCCAAGGGAAGAGAAAAAAAAACACCAAAAACCAAAACCTGACACCCAGAAGCTATAAACAAAGCTCCTCGATCTGGCTTTCTGTTGTTCACCAAAAAGCAGAGTTACTGCTTGAAAAATTATAAGGTACTTGCTTAAAGAAAGGCAAGCATTTCTAATCAAAACAAACCATTGTTGGAAAGAAAGACTCCCTATATTTTATTTTATACAAAAGAAAAAAAAACAACATAAATCTCCTCCCACAAGTTTAATTTTCTTTATCACTGATTTTCAAGGGTAGATTTACTTTTAATTACAAAAATGAGATGACAGCCATGGTCAGTTAATGCCTCAGTCAGATACATGGAAAAGGTTCAGTTGTAGAAGGCAAAGAACTTCCGTAAATATCTCCAGTGAAAGAAAAAGAGGGTGGGAGGTGAATTCTGAAAGCTCTTAAACATTGCTATTAAAAAAGTTACTTAAATGATCTCATAGAAAATACCATCTATATGCTACTCTATGGGGGAAGGATGAAGTGATGAGAAAAACAAAAAGCAGAGCAAATACCTTCAAAAATTGTATTTAAAATGACCACAACACGCGAAAAGATCTAGCCTTCCTTAGACAGAATCCCATTATAAAAACCCTGTCCTAGAGTAGTGCAGACCAGCTGGATCTGTTGGAAGGGTGTCCTTTCCAATCTGTCAATGATGGGAGTCCCAGATCCAGAAGACTACCGGCCATAAGGAAATTTCTCTCCAAATGACGAGCAGCAATGACACAGAGTTGTCACAGGTTTGCTTTCCAGAACAAAAACAGGATAAGCCCCCAAGGCGTCCTCATCTTCCTCCCCCCCCCCCATTTTTCCTGGTGTATCTCTCACCGAGATGAACGTGGTTATTTAAATAGCACCATGCTAAATTTGCATGTGAAAAGATCCAAGCAACAGCTGGAGAGTTCTGGATTAAAAACCAAACAAACCTTTCCCTCAAACAGGAAGAAAGAGGAAAAAAAAAAGACACCTTATTGCTAGGAAACAGGAAAGCGTTCTAATAGGCTTAGTTGAGCAAAAATGCAACACTTGAGGTGAAATCCTCAAGATTAAAACGGCTGCCAAGTCTATTTAACTCTGGCTAAGGCAAGTTAACATTTTCATTTGGAATTTTCCTGCATGGCAGCATTGTGACTTTAGTGCCTATTTTTCCTTTTAAGATTTTTCCTCCCCGGGGCCCCAGGATGTTTATCTCCTTTAACACTAAGGTTAAAAAAAAAGTGACAATTAGCAAACAAGGCATTTTACTAGGAGTTCAGACAGTTCGTACCTGGTAGCCTTTTAAAATGCTCCTTGATCTTTTCAGAAGTGCTTTTAAAGAGTACTAGGCACTTCCTGGTGCACTCACTAGCACCCGAAGGCTTCAGCTCTATGTCGTAGCACCTTGAACTGCTGGGGAAAATCGTTCCAGGTTTTCCTGTTCTGCTCTGCTACTGAGACCTGGTGCTTCCAATGTACCCTGTGATATCTGAATGAGGTCCAGTGACACAGACACCTGTTGTTGAAGGTAAGAGAGTGGCTTCCCATAATTCCTCACTCTCTGCTGTCAGCCACCCAGTGGCAAACAGGAATTATAACTGCCTTTGAACAAGTCACAAAGGCACCGAGGGAGCCTGTGTACAGTGTGACAATAAACATTATTATTCCCTGCTAATGAGATCACTACACCTAGTCAACAGAAGGGGAGGAGGGAGGGAAGAACAATACAGAGAAGTCTACGTGGCTGACTGCAGGGAAAGAGGACCCAGAAGCCAGGTCACAGCATTCCAGATCCAGTGTGTTCTTTTTCCTGCCTCATTTAAAATGCACTTAAGATCATCACATTAATCCCAAAGTATTTTTAAAAATTTACTTCCTCAAAGGTTACAAATAGAGGTTTATATTTTCAATGAATACTCCTAAAGCTAGTATGGCATAACACCGAATGTCTAGAATGTCATGTAAATTATTTGGTATTTAACTATTCCAAGTAGCTGGTTTGCTGCCTTAATGGAGATTAGCATTCTATCGAAACAGTCCCCATGTGAGAGGCCCTCTAATAAACAGAGCCACAAAAATGACATTTGATGTTTTCTAGAGTTCCTAGCCTCCTTTGGTATAGATGTGCTCTAACTAGGTTTTTGTCATTTTCGTGGCATCTTTAAAATGTTCCCTCCTACTCAATTTTCAGAGGTTAGGGATAAGAGAAATGTGAAGCTATTCTCTTTTGCAGAGAAAGGCTTTTTCAGATTCTGCAAAAATAAGTTGTTTCCGGTAAATATTCTTTGAAAATGAGTTTTCTGTACATATCGCTATTTATTCTTCTGGCTTCAATACCATTGTCATAAAGCAATCAAACTGACTGGCAGTGATAGGCCTTCACCTTCATGTTTACATACATTCACCAAGTCTTTTCTTGAACTCTTTGAGCCTCTTGCAGGGCAAAGGAAGAGCCAACCTAATCTCCTCCCCTGCCATTGCCTCCCTCTGTAGCTTGTATGGGAATGATGGTCTCACTGTCCAATTCCAAAAGGGAAAAGGGGGATTCCCTGGGGTCAGATATAGGTAAACGGCTGCCAAATTTTTACAGGAAAGGACAGAGTGCCAAAGGGAAGATGGTTAGTGTTAAAAGTGCAAGTTTACAGCATTCCTAGGCAGTCCCTCAGGCCATACATGGTGAGAATAAAAGCCCCATTAAAAAGGTGGCCTCTCTGAGTACAACCATATGCAGTCTGGTCTACAAGCTTTCATTACAGGCCTATTATGTGCCAGGTGAGGCAGGGAGTGGCTCAGTGGAGAGCACTGGCCCTGGAGTCAGGAGGACCTGAGTTCAAATCTCACCTCAGACACTTACTAGCTGTCACTTAACCCAGTTGCCTTAAACATCCAGGATCATCTCCAGCTGTCCTGATATAAGCCTTGCTTTGGAGGAGAAAAGAGAGAGTGAGGTTGGTGACCTTCCTTGCACACCCCTCCCTCACTTAAATCCAATTCACTGCAATTCATGACATCACCCTGATATCATGGTTCTCTTCCAGAAGGAAGGACAAACAACAACAACAACTATGTGCAGAAACTGTGCTAAAACAGTCCCTGCTCTCAAGGAGCTCACATCCTAACTGGGGCAAGTGTCAATATTCATTCAGTCAGCATTGACACATTTACTATACATCTGTTAACCAGCAATGTTTCTGCTAAATCCTGGACTTTTCTGGAACTCATTTTCCTTATCTATATAGTGAGAATGGGATTAAATTATCTCTAAGATTTATACCAGTGCTAACAAACCTATGATTTTTTAAAACAATCCATCACTGGCTTAGGAAAGGGGACAGGAGGGAGGGAATGATGTGCTTCCTGGAATAATGTATTTGGGACAGCTACAAAAAAATATGGTGGGTGGATAAAGGAATACTGCAACAGTCACTTGGAAAATAGCTAAATGAGTTTCCTTTGGAAATTTACACATACATACAAATCTGCCAAATTTAATTCCCCATGAGATGGGGTAGAAGGAAGGTGATATCAGGTAATCAGGACAATAGTAAACTAATAACTGTCACTCCTGGGAGTGGAGACTCTTTGAGGATGTGCTACAGATACTGATAAATTCATAGATTTATTGTATTGCTTCCAAATACTGCTTACCCAACAGAAACTCCCAAACAGGACTCCACTGGGAATAGTTTTACTGCCCAAAGTCCAAGAACATATGTGTTTTTTTCTGAATTATCAATTTAATGTTATGCACCCTAGGCAAGATGAGGTCTTCACAGTTTCTTCCAGATTTTTTATTTGGATCGCTTTGCATGTTCAAATTCTTTGGATCTTGGCGCTGCTATAGCCATCTATTGCTAGAGGTACACTATCAATGCATTTGCATGGTTGATTTCAGACTTTTTCTTATTATTATTACTCCTCCAAGTACACTAGAGATGTTCTAGGGAATCATATGACCAGCAGAAGAAAGACAATGATTCTATTTATCTGTTTTTAGAGCCTCTCTCAGTATATTCTGATTCAACAGAAATAATGAGAAGAGTAGACTCCTCCATAGCGCTTTATAGGTCACATTTAGCTTTCCTCACAACAATCAGTCAATACACATTAATTAAGCACCTACTATGTGTCAGGCACACTGCTAAATACTGAGGACACAAAAAGAGGAAAAAGACAGTTCCTTTCCTCAAGAAGCTTATAATCTAATGAGACAACAAGCAAACAAATATATGCAGAGAAAACAGGATGTAATTAACAAAGGGAAGGCCCTAGAATTAAGGGAAAGGGTTCCAGTATAAGACAGGATTTTGCTTGGGACTTAAAGGAAGGGGGAGGGAGCAGATAGTTGGATCAACCTGTTGTGGGGCATTAAAAGCAGCTTCTCTACTTTATGGCTAAAATGGTCTAATATTATTCCCTTCCCTTAAGTCGGTCCTGGAGGTTTCTATATAGGAAGGTCTATCATATTAAGACATAATGAGCCACAGAAAACCCTGATATCTAGAAAGTCCCTCATGATTCTAAAGTAGCCAATATCATCTGGCTCACCTGGAGGATCATTTTAGCTTTCATCAATCAGTCAATCAAGAAGCTTTATCCAGTGCACGCCACATGTCAGGCACCATGCTTGGTACGGAGGACACAAGTTCAAGGAATGAAATGATCCTTCCTCCACCATGAGCTTCCATTCTCATGGGAGAGGCAACAATTCCATGTAGAAATGCAAAGTTAATAAACACAAAAAGGAGTTAAATACAAGGGGGTATGGGAGGGTGGGTACCAGTAGCTGTGGGGGCAGGAAAACCTACCTGAATAAGATACCTGAGCTGCTTTTTTTTTTTTTTAGTGAGGCAATTGGGGTTAAGTGACTTGCCCAGGGTCACACAATTACTAAGTGGTAAGTGTCTGAGGCCGGATTTGAACTCAGGTCCTCCTGACTCCAGGGCTGGTGCTCTATCCACTGCACCACCTAGCTGCCACCCCCCCCCCAAGCTGCTTCTTAAAGGGATTCCATGAGGTAGCATTGCTATAGCCATCCATTGCTAGAGGTCCACTCTCAATCCACTTGCATGGTTGATTTCAGACTTTTTCTTATTATTATTACTCCTCCAAGTACGCTAGAGTACATTCCAGGCATGTGGGGTGGCCAGTACAAAAGCATGGCAATGGGACACGGGAGTGTTATGAGGAACAGAGAGGTCATTTTGATTGGTTTGCAGAATGTAAGAGGGAAGAGTAACATACAATGATGTTGGAAGGATAGTACTTGGGGCCAAAAAGCAAAAGCAGTTATAATTGTAACGTACTCAACAGAACATCTTTGAAATTTCTTGAGTAGGGGAGTCAAATTTGGGCTTAAGGAAAATTACTCAGAGAGCAGTTTGACCAGTGGACTGGAGTAGAAAAAGACTTGAGGCTTGGAGCCTGATGGGGAGGCTGCTACAAAGACGTAAGGGTGATAGGAGCTATGTGAGTGGGGGGAAAGGGAGGATGTGAGAGATATTGGGAAGGAAAAAATAGTAAGATTTGGCAGCTGAATGGAAACGTGGGGCCAGGGAGAATGAAGAGTCTGGGATAATGCCGAGGATAATTACAAATCTGGAAGCCTGGAAGTGAGCAGGCAGGTTACTTTATGATTAATATTTATAATAATGATTAAATTGAAACACATGTGGCCGTAAAAGTTGTTGAAGAAACTAAAGGTCAAGGGCCCTATTAAGATTAAAAAAAAAAAACCTCATTCTATAATGATATGTCACCAATGCTCTTAGAATGCTGTTTGTTTCCAGTTTTAATATTCAAAGAGTAACCACAAATTCCCTGGGACACTTGCTGCTTGAGGCCTGAAAATCATTCTCACGGGACTGCTTTTCTTAGCCCTATGCTATTCTAAGCATATCAAACAGCCCCGGTTTCTGCCCTCTTAAGTTTTAAGGCTGGTAAAGTTCATGAAGACACAAAATGAAGTCGAGATTTATTTAATAAGACATGAATATAGAAACCAAAGCAGCAATCTATCACAAGCTTTGCTATTTTGTTATTAATCAGTATAGACAGATTTGGGGGCATTAAAAAGACCATCCATTTTGGCCTCTGGCCTCGACTTGCTTCTACTCCATGTCTCAAATTCTAAACAGTGAACAACATAGTCATACCCCACCTAGATCTACAGGGTTCGATTTGAAGGAGAAAGAACACCAAGGAGGGACCAAAATATGGCCAGAGAACAGAGTGGGCTCTGAAAACTTAGAGCCAGGGCCTCCTACCCCTCTGGTGAGATGCCTCATTGTTCAGTTCTACATAGAGATCTTAACAGATGACAGTAATTGCAACCTCCTCCTCCTGTTAAACACGTGGATGATCTTCAAAGGTCTCCAAAATAAATTAAATTTTTACATTAATTCAGTAATCATTCTCTAGTCATATTACTTTCAGCAAGAACTTATTATGTACCTATTGAGTTACAAGGCTCTCTCTATATACATATATATATATGCATACATACATACATACATACATACACATTCACAGACACATCTCAGAAGTGGCAAAATGTTTACATTATATACTCAGGGGCCAGAAATAGCCATGGAAAGAAAGTCCATTTAAAGTACAGGAAAGATAAATCCCATAACTACCTGTGTAACAAACAAGAGGGTGGCTATTCAAAGCATGATCTTAGCTTAGTTTAATCAGGGAACTTTACAACATGTGAGGAAGCAGCAAAGTGGCTCTGTGGATAGGGCACTGGACCTGTAGCCAGGAAGATACTTACTAGCTGTGTGACCCTGAGCAAGTCACTTAACCTCTGTTTGCCTTAATCCATTGGAGAAGGAAATGGCATGGGACTGACAAGGGGGAAGGGAAGGGGGAGGGGTGTGGTTCTTAGATATTCCTCAGTAAAGAACTATACTCTTGCACACAGTCCAATCAGAATTAAAGTAACCTTTATTTGGTGCTAGGTAAGGTGACTGAGAGGAAAGTCAGAGACAGCTTCTCAGGGAGGAAAAAGAGTTCAAAATGATTTCCTCAAAAGACAGAGGGAAGGGCAAGGCTTTTTATAGAGGATAGATGGGGGTGAGGAGGGATACCCACTTGAAAACTGGACAGTTCCTTTTTGGGATGGGGTGGGGAAAGCTTAGATGCTTGTCATATTCCTGAGAGTCAAGGAGGATTTTTTTTTTTAAATGATGGTTCTGACCTTTGGGGTTATCTCTGTCTCTTGGCTCCAGCCAGGTTTGTAGACACACCCAGCCAACATTCCTGCTATAAACCTTTATCTCCCCATACTTCCTCAGCATGTCTGTCCTGCTAACTGGCCATCTTTGACTCCACTTCTCACAGAAGCCACTTCTAATTTATTACAAGCCCATGTAAATCTAAACCTATGTCAGGATCACGAAGAGTCAGACCTGACTGACCAAAACCATCATCTAGGTTTTCCATGCAGAATAGTGTGCACATGCAAAAATGTGAGAAAATTTTGCTACTACAAAGGCAAAAGGCTTTTTAAAAAAGCATTTAGCAATTGTTCTAGAAGGACCTTACATCCAGAGTTTCTTCAAGAGGGGAAAGAAAAGCAAAAACTGAATAAATAAAACAATTCCCTTGATATTACATAATGGGAGATAAAGAAATGAATGACAGTTCATTCGTGAAACTCTAGACCATTCTAACTCATTATCTTTATCTCTAGCAATTGCTAAGCAAATTCAGAATACCAGAAAATGTTGTTCCTTGTTTTTATTAAATCCTCCAGGGCTTAACCAAGAACAGAATGGCCAGTGAGACAAAAATACTTGCTTAACAGGAATTAAGAGATTTCTCTTCCTCATTTGCATCTCGGTCAAAAATGCAGATTAGTGCAACAGATTCCACAGACTGCAAAGCAATGAACGTAACTCTTAATCAACTAGTATTTATTAAACAGCTACTATGTGCCAGGCTGGGCAGCTAGGTGGTACAGTACATAGAGTGCCAGGCCCCGAGTCTGGAAGACTGAGTTCAAATTTGGCCTCAAACACTCACTAGCTGTGGGACCCTGGGCAAATCACTTAACCCTGTTTGTCACAGTTTCCTCATCTATAAAAGGAGCTGCAGAAGGAAATGGCAAACCACTCCAGTATCTTTGTCAAGAAAACCCCAAATGGGGTCACAGAGAGTTGAACACAACTGAAAACTACTGGACAAGAATATGTGCCAGGCACTATGCTAGGCACTGGGCATAAGGGTAACAATGAAACAATCCTTACGTGCAAAGATCTTCTATTCTAATGGAATTCATTTTCAGGGGCATTCCTTCATTTCTTCCTGGGCTCAGCTCTTGACTAGTTAGTCTCTGTGCCACTGCAACCAGTTCACCCTGGGAATTCAATCTACCTCCTACAGCCCCTTCCTCTGATTGGTCAGAGGCTCCCTGAAGCTCCATTTTTAAGGAAAGTGCCCAAGGCAGCCATATTCATTCTTTCATTTTTCTCCAGACTGTATCCTAGATTTTTAGACTTCCTCTAGGCCCTTAAGTGGATACCTTCTCAGCTTCCTTTTACATGCTGTCATCCCCTATTTGGTTTTAAGTTCCCTGAGGACAGGGACTGTCTTTCTTTCTGTTTGTATCTGAATTCCTAGAACTCAGCTCAATGTCTGGCATGTGTTTAATAAATGCCAACTGATACCTGATTTGATATACAAGCTAGGTGGTAAAGTGGATGATATGCTGAACCTGGAGTCAGGAAAACCTGAATTCAAATCCAACTTCAGACACCTGCTAGCTATTTGATTCTGGGTAAGTAAGAAACTTAAGCTTTGTCCACCTCAGTTTCCTTATCTTTAAAATGGAGACAATAATAGCATGTACTTCCCAGTGTTGTCCTGGGTTGTTGAACTGAGATAATATTTGTAAAGCTCTCTATAAATTGTTTCCAAGTTTTACAGGTGAACTAGAGGTACCATTATTTAGAGGATCGTAAGATTTGAAGATGAAAGGGATCATCTATGAAAGTCATTTAGTCCAACCCTCTTCATTTTATAGAAAAAGAAAACAAGTCCCAGAGAGGTGAAGTGATTTGCCTGAAATCCCACAAGTATTAATTTGTATTGGTGAGATTCAATTCCAGGACCTCTGATTCTAGATCTGCTGGTCCTTCCATGGCCCCTTGTTACCTCTTTTTTTTTTTTAAAGGAAGAAGAAGCGGGGGAGAGGGGAAGTAGGATTTGGTGCACCATTTCAATAGAAAAAATAAGAAATTGGAACTTTAAAGTCTAGCACTTGAAAAGGAATAATGATAATGGTCATAAACAGAAACAGGAATAGACTCAATCTCTTCTAAAAAGACTGAATTGTAGTCATTCCACTTCAAGCCCTGGGTACCAGGAGGTTTTACTCCCACATATATCTCTTCTTTACTTCATTTAGAAAGCATTCTCTACTGACCTAATGATTTAGAGTAATTCACTCATGACCACACGCTTCTATCAAGAAAACCAGTGTGTTTTTTGTTCCCTGCAAAAGGCTCCCATTGGGCACTCAAAGTGCATGATGAGGAAAGGACCAGCACAGATAAAGAACCTAACAATAACTGGATGATGGTCACACATCACAGAGCAGTGCCATGACTTTGTGAAAAGTCTAACAAAAACATTTCTTCCCCTGTCATGATGAAACAAGAGAGAAAATGCAGTTGATGCTTTTTTGGTTTTGTTTTTAAAGGAAACTTCCAAAATCCAGGTCTGATCTCAAGAAATGTTCTTTGCCAAATGAATGCTCTATTCTTTATTATGTATATAACCTCTACTAAATGTTCTGAGGGAATATGGAGTATCAGTTTATGGACCTTGTCTTCAATAAGACAAGATAGACAGAAATGAAAAATTTAACAATGTGATGCCATATAAGAGGAAGAGACAAATTATTGGAAGAGATTTTAAAAGTACTCCAGGGGGCAGCTAGGTAGCGCAGTGGATAAAGCACCAGCCCTGGATTCAGGAGCACCTGAGTTCAAATCCGGCCTCAGACACTTGACACTTACTAGCTGTGTGACCCTGGGCAAGTCACTTAACCCACATTGCCCCACAAAACAAAACAAAACAAAACAAAAAAAGTACTCCAGGGATTTAGAGACAGAAGAGGTCATTTGGGGCCAGAGTGGTCAGGGAAAATTTCTGGAGGTGGTAGCCTCTGTTAGACACTATAGGATGGGCAAAATATGGTAAGGAGCAGAATAGAGACAATATTCTTGGAGTAAAGTAAATAGTGGAATCCAGCTACATTTGAAGGATGGTAAGAAATAACATAAAAAAGAAAGAATAGGGACAGACAGGGGTCTAAGCTAAATATCTTAGCTTGAACACCAGATGAAGGAATAACCACTTCATCTTATAGATAATCAGGATTTGGGAGGCAGAGAGATCACCTGACAAAGTGATACTAGCAATGGACAAAGGGGATTGGAAGCAGGAAGAGAATGGAAATAAGGAGATCATATGGGAAGGGTCACAGCTTCATAGATTTAGAGCCAGAAGGGACAATGTTAGGTAGTGACTTGCCAAAGGTCACACACGTGGCAGACTCAGAATTTGAACCCAGGACCTCTGAGAGAGAGAGAGTACTTGTCCTAACAATGAAAAGATCCAGCCACCATGAGTCTCCATCATGCGAAAGCAGGAGTGCTGGGCACAGATCAGCCTCATTCCTTTCCTCCCAAAGCCTCTATCTTTTTGCACGTTGCTCTGTTTGGGTGGATGATTTGGAAATTTCAATGAGTTTCCTGTCATGGATGACTGGCAAATGTTAGTGGAGCTGGGAGGTTAAATGCTGCTTAGTAGGAAGGAGAACAACAAAAGCTCTTACTTCACATTTCCCCGACTTCGCTACAAGCAGCACATCATTGATTTTTATTATGAAGAGTGACTGTTAAATGGACGGGGAACAAAGAAAAATTTATTATATAGGAGTATTTATTTATTTATTATAACTATCAACAAAACACTCTTATTATGATAGGTCATGCCATGGAAACAACTTTGCATAGATAGTAGAATCTTTGTGTGATTACAGTCATGGGGTTTTCCAATGTCCCAGTTTTACGTGTTGTTTTTTTTTAATCTTTATTAAAGATCCAAATGAAGTATCTTGTTGAAAACAGCAATTTTCTTTGTCAAATACAGAAGAGACCTTTGAAATTTCAGCCAAGCACAATTCAAAGATACCACCTATGGACTTTGAAGGGCAATTTAAAATGGATTTGGTTGACTAACATGGGGGATTCAGAGCCTCTGCTTAAGAGGCTAGCAAGTTTCCAAAGTTTCTCTCTGTGTTCTGTTTCTCTATTAAACTTGTCTTAATCTGTATTGAAAAATATGAAAGTACTAAAGAAATGCTGGAAATGAAAATGGACAACTAATATCACATCCATAGAATATAAGGAGAAAGACAAGTTTAAGAAAAAAAATTGTCACTATCTTTTTTCACATAAACAGTCAAGTTCAGTTGATTAATTATTGGAATATGGCTATACACAAGGTAAAGAGAGCACAAATGACAATAATAACAACTAGCATTTATATAGCAGTTTAATTTAAGGCTTCCAAAGTGTTTTATAAGTAGATATTATCTCGCTTGATCCTCATAACAACCCTGGGAGGCAAGTACTATTATTCCCACAGCTACTTCTATATGTTCCTCATTGACACTACTAGATTATAAACCACAAGATGATAGGAAAATGTCTACAGGGCTGTAAACTCCAAATAATAAAAATAGCAACTCAAATTTATATGGTGCTTTAAGGTATATGAAAGGCTTTAAGCATTTTTTTTGGTGAGGCAATTGGGGTTAAGTGACTTGCCCAGGGTCACACAGCTAGTTAATTTAAGCAATCTTATTAATCCTACTTTACAAATTGGGAAACTGAGGCAGACCCCAATTAAGTGACTTGCCCAGAGTCATACAGAAAGTAAAAAAAGTGTCTGAGTCTGAATTTTTTGGGGGGTTGGGGCAATGAGGTTAAGTGATTTGCCCAGGGTCACACAGCTAGTAAATGTCAAGTGTCTGAGGCTGGATTTGAACTCAGGTTCCCCTGAATCCAGGGCCAGTGCTTTATCCACTGTACCACCTAGCTGCCTCCCTGAGTCTGAATTTGAACTCAGATATTCCTGACTACAGGTTATGTATTTCATCCGCTGAACCACCCAGCTCTCTAGGCAAGATTTTAACCCAAGTCTTCCGTTTCCAAGTCTAGAGTTCTTTCTATTAGAACTCTTTATTTTTTAAATTAAAAAGTTATTAAAGTGTATTATATTTTATTACTTTTTCTTATTTTTATTAGAGTTCTTTCAATTAAAGCATTTAATTAAGTGTTGGAGAAATAAAGTCATTTCTAGATCACAGTTCACTCATCTGTAAAATGAGAGAGTTGTTCTAAATGACCTCTATAATCCCAGTCAAGTGTTTTTTCGGTTACTCAAATGAATTGTTAGTAATTGCCTAGTCTTTAATAGTTAATCTATTGCTAATGATTAGAAATGTTAGTTTGTTCTTCTAAATCTTTTAAGAATAATTTTAACATTAGCATTTTAAAATGTGTTTCAGGAGTAATTCCAGTATTAGCCATTTCTAAATGTTAAAATTAGCCACTTAAAATTGGAAGTCTGGACTTTAACCGCAACACGATGTAAAACACAGAGGACAAATGGCTGGAAGATTATTTTTGCTTTATATAATTGTTTAGATGGTTTTGTTAAAGAATCAAGGTAATAAAAGCTTCTCCACGTAACCTGTATAACAGCCCAGGCTCTTTGGCTTCTATTATGTGTGTCTTTAAACATCTCCATTCATTCAACTTGCCATTGTGTTCTCCTTTAAAAGGGGAAAAAAAAAAGTCTGACATATGAACAGTTGCACATCAACGATGCACAAAGAATCTACAGAATACTGTTTCTATTATGATCTCCGACACATACTTATAAACAACTATATCTATTAACCATTCCAATTTGATCAGGAGCTCATTGCAAAAGTTCTCTTTACATGAGAGAAACCTCTTACTGTAGATCTATCATAAAAGCCCATGATAAATCTATGAGCATAATTAATCATTAGACAAGTGATAGCCTAGGAGTTTCTTCTTGTAAAATATTATTGGCTATAAATTTCCTTACCGTACCCCGGACAAGCTTTGAATTCAAAAGCAACCATCCTGAACTACAGCTTCCTCCTAAGCAGCACCCCCCCAAAAAAAACCTGATTCTCTTTCACTGCACACATTCCATCTCTGCCAACACCTTTACAACATATAATAACTTTTTTCATAGACCGCACCTTTTCATCGCAACACTACAGAATACAAACTGGAAGTTAGCTTATAATATGCTAGGCTGTTAAAAACACAGAGATGGTCAAGGAAACCAGGATGGGAGATGTGCCGCCACAGTTTGGGATAAATGGATAAACTAGGTCTCTGTCCTAACCAATAAGACACTGAAATGTGGCAGTAGCTGAGGAGCCTTAGATATGCTTGTCACTGCAGTGCTAGTCATAGATTGAAAAAAGTAACTGTAAGAGTTGATATCAATCATTTAAATTTAATATCCATGCAATTTATGCTTCCTAGACCTCAGCATGTTTCTCCTTTCGTTAAAAAAAACAACCCAAACTTCTGAATGATGTTACTAAAATAGGTACCCAGAGACAGCTATTTCTTTATCTAACATACAGCATTTACAGGGTTAATTAGCTGGGGGAGATTGCCTGAAACAAATGATAAAAGCAGAGCAATTCTAATGGACGAAGAAAAAAGATGTCAAAATGAGAAAGGAATCAAAATCTAAGATAACGGGTTGTTGCTGCAGCCAATGTATCCCCTCCCCCCTTCCCCCTTTCATCCATGAGGCCGCTACAGAAATAATACCAAAGTCAGAGGAAATTGAAGGGAAACCACTTCCGGTCTGTGTGAAGGAAGCTGCTTGCTCAGTTGTGGGATCGCTCTTCTCCGCCCCTCCCTCCCCCCAGAAATAAATAAATAAATAAGACAGACCTTCTGGCCCTAGCAAACTATAGGCCCATTAGTTATTTTGTCAGTTGCTAAGCAACAGGCTTTGCCGTAGGGTGAAAGCATGAAATTAGCACCTTTTGAGGGAAAAAAAATGCAGACAAATTGAATGTCAAATGAGGGAATGCCATCTGAATGGTAGAAAGGGGAACAAAGTATTAAGTGGGCATCTTTAAAATGATGTTTTAATGAGTAACAGAAATGAATGATATGGTTGGGGCTTTTATTTATTTGGTATGAATGCCAATGAAATTCTAAAGTACACCTAGTAAGTAAATATGGTAATGTTTATTTAAACAATAGTAATTTATAATTACCTTATGCTAATTACTTATTAGCACCTCATAACATCTCAAAACACAGAATTTCAGGAAGTTGGAAGTGACCTCAGACATGATTGGTTGAACCCTGATTTAAAACAAAGATTCCCTATCCAACATACCCAGGTGGCCACACTAAACTTTGTTTAAAGACCTCCAGTAGGGAGGAAGAAGCTACTTCCTGAGGTAATCCTTTCCACTTTTTTTTTCCTTTGCAGGGCAGTGAGGGTTAAGTGACTTGCCCAGGGTCACACAGCTAGTAAGTGTCAAGTGTCTGAGGTCGGATTTGAACTCAGGTCCTTCTGAATCCAGGGCCGGTGTTTTATCCACTGCGCCACCTAGCTGCCCAATCCTTTACACTTTGAAAGTCCTCTAATTGTTAAGAAAAAAAAAATCCTTACATCAAATTTACTTCTGCACAATTTATGCTCACTGCTCCTAGCTCTGTCTTCTGGGGTCAGGCAGAACAGACCTTTTCCACAACGTGGCCCCTCAAGCTCCACTTAATGCCAGAGATGATACCCCTCCCAAGTCTCCTCTTGTCCAGGCTAAAAATCCCCCTTTCCCTTAAATGGATCATCAAAAGACACGATCTGCAGGCCCTTCACCCTTCCTTTTATCATCCTTTGGGTACTCTTTACTGCTCATTAGTGACCATCCTAAAACGTTGAGCCAAGAAATAGAAACAATACCTCAGATGTAGTCAGACTCCCCCCCCCCCCCCCCCCCCCCCCCCCCCCCCCCCCCCCCGCCCCGTCTGAGTGCAGCAGAACCATGGTCAGTTACCTCCCTTTCTAGGATGCCTATTTCCTTAACAACACTTCCCTCCCAGGATTGGTGGGAGGATCAAATGAGATAACAGAATGAAGCATTTAGCACCGTGCTTTATATTCAGCTAGCAGTCTACTTAACCTCCCACATCTTCATATAAACTACATATCTCCAATCTTGTACCCATGAAGCTCATTTTTTGTACCTTATTGTAAGACCTTACATTTATCCCTATTAAATTGTATTCAATTAGGTATGGCTTGGCCTTCTGGCTTACTGAGTTCTTTTTGGATGCTTTCTCATCCTTGAGTGTACAGGGTCTCCCTCCCAGCTGTGTCATCCACAAATTTGATAAGCATGCCATCTATGCCTTTATGCGAGTAATTGTTGAAAATGTTCAATAGCACAGGAGAAAGCATAAATCAATCCCTGGGGCATTCCAGTGGCAACCTTTCCAAATTGACATTGACCAACTAATGGATCTTTTTCAGTTAAGGCCCTTAATTCTACACTGCCTCTCATAAGGCTAACCTACCTGCTTCCATCTTTTCCCACAACAGTGGCATTAGAAGCTTTTTTCAAATGTAAAGTAAAGGAAATCTCCAGAATTCTCTAGATTTACCAGTCTAGCAACTCTATGTTAAAAAAGGAAATGTGTTTAGTCTGGCATGGCCTCTTCCTATTTTTAAAATTTCATTCTGAACTTTTAACACCACATAAAATGGGCATTTCCATATACATTGTAGAATAGGAAAATCGGTTTGTCTATGTAACTGTGAATCTTTATAATGTAGAAGCTGGCTTTTCTTTTTAAAATATATAATAACCTCAACATGTAATTTTCAAAGCTGCCCTGAGTGCTGGTGAATCTATCTGGTCTTCCTTCTGCTCCTTTCTATGCATTTAAAAATGCTTCAATGACGTTCTTTTCTTTCCTTTTTTTCCTTTTTGGGGTTACTTTATTGCTAGGCCTGCTCCCCCTCCCATCTCACCTCTATTGAGGAATAAAAATTTTAAAACCTTTTTTAAAATAATTAACCAAATATGCATAGTCAAGTAAAACAAATTTCCACATTGGTTTTGTGGCATGGTCTACTTTTGATAAAGTGAACTGAAAATTCTGTCTTAATGCTAGTATTCTGGATCACTCACTTATTTTCACAGAAAGGAAATTAAAATGCTGCAGAGAGAATTAAGAGAGAGTGGAGGCTATTTTATTAAGAGGACAGGCAAATATATGAAAGAAAAATTACTGTAGAGGCCCAGCTAATGTAGGGAAGAAGGAGGAAGTGAAGCACGTTATTACATCAGCTTGAGGATTTAAGGGGAAGTCTCTCCTCTCCCTTTATAGTCATGCCCATATCCCTTCCTTTAATTGCAGTAGGACATGAGTGGAATATAAATTGTTTAGGGAGAAAGTAATGTTCTGACCTGAAAGATGTTAGGATTATGGAAACACTGGCATCTTTGAATATTCTTAAATTGAAACATATCATTTCCTCTCTGTTTAAGGTAACTAGAAGATTATTAAAGAAATCTCTCTTCCCAAAGTCTTACATGTATCTCGAGTTTATCCCATAGGGGGAAGGAAGGAGAAGGAATAGTCATTCACCAAATGTTTGCTATGTGCCAGGCACCGTGCTAAATGTTTTACAAATAGTATCTCATTTGATTCTCACAGCAATTTGTTTCCCCCACATGGCTGCTCTCTGTATGATCTCCAAAATGTAACATTCTGCGAGATGAATCAACTCTGGAATTCACACCTCCTTAGCACTGCCTCCCACTGGTTGGAGAAGTCTAAAACCATCCCTTTAATATCTAAGAACTTTGCCCAAAATTGAAGTCAGGCTCAGTGGTCTATACTGTCCAGAGTATTATCCTCTCTGTCTATATGTGTTCTGCCCCACCCCCACACCTCCACCCTCTCTCTCAGTCATTTGTTGTTCTCTAGTTTCCTAGTTCCTCTCTTGTTCTCAAGGTTCTATCTTTCAAAGATTACAAAGTCATTCAGCAATACCCTTGGTGTTCTCATCCTATGGATCTGAAATAGCATGGTTTCCTCTCACATGCTATTAACTGATCTATTGGGGGAGGTGAGGTCTGATACTAGTTATTTAATTTACCTTTCACGGTTCTAGTTAAATTGAACATGGTAAGACAAGAGACTCACCACTTATGGAAACTGTTCTGAATAATAGACAAATTGATAGTATTGAAATTGAACACATTCCTAGAATTATCTTTTTTCTTCTCTCCCCACTTTGTGTGGCATTCTTTTATTTTCTAACGAGCTGACAAAGATCGAGTTTCCTCTCCATCATTCAGATTCTTTTTCACTCATGGAAGCCCAGTCTCCATCTGTTGTGATTTTTAGTAATGGAACACTCCTCAAATCCCTTTATCTTCTCTTTTGGGAGTTAGACCAAACTGAATGAATGAATGAATAAGGCATTTATTAAGCACTTATTATGTACAAAAAGCAGTGTGCTAAACACTGGAAATACAAATAAAAAAGATAGTCCCTGTTCTCCAGGAGCTCTCTCATTCTAATGAGGGAGACACAACATATGGAAGGCTTGGAATGCAGTCATTTGGCTATGATACATATACAAACATTATACACTCAATGTATGTCAACACAAAATTATTCCCAGTAATCTGTAAATATGTTGGATCCCTTCAGTGGAATATAAACCCTTTGAGGGCAGGGACGGTATCACTTTTTATTGGTGTTCTTAGCATGTGACTAATGCTCTGGAGGCAGTAATCAATAGGGAAATTCTGGAAGGATCAAAAGCATTGTGTTATATGGAAGGAGTAAGTTGGTGAAAATGATATGAGTAGAAATATTAACAGGGGGAAATGAAGATTAATATCACAAGATTAGGTTATTAGGCAGGGTTGAGAAAATATGTTCAGGTTGGAATAGTCAATTCAAGATGAATTCAAAGAAAGAACAAAAAGAGGTTTACAGTATTTTGAATACTCTAAATTTTGCAATTTGAATTAGAATTCAAAATTTCAAATTTTGAATTAGAATAGTCATTCATTTAACAAATATCACCAAGTGCCCCATGGTATGGACTGGGGTATAACCCTAAAGTACAGATCTCTGAACATACAGTGAGTGACATGAAGCACTCAAAACAACAATACATCAGGAGAATACCTGTATGATGAACTACCATTCTTTCTCAGTAGCATGGCTGAGTAGATATCAAGCATTAGGCTTGGAATCAGGAAGAGCTGGGTTCATATCCTGTCTCTTAAACTTATTGGCTATGTAATTATAGCTAAGTCACTTAGCTTCTCTGATAGTGAGCCTCAGACAGTGTTCAAAGCCTTATTTACAATGTTATCGACAAAATGCAATCCATCTGCTATAGATGAAGGAAAATCCCATACCTAGGAAATTAAAGTTGATGATTGATTTACAATTGCGTCATTTCTTCTCAGTCCAAATGCTTCCCCTTTCAAGAAGTTTTCCTGATTCACTTCATTTTTTAGTGTCCCTCTCATTCACTCTGTGTTGTGTACATATACACACACATACCCACAATACATTTATATATACACACATGTGTATATGTATAAAATGTATTTACTTATATGTTGAGACATATTAGAACATAAATTCCTAAAAGGTAGAGATAGTCTAATTTTTATGTCCATATCTCTAGTTCCTCAGTCAATAAACACTTATTAAGTGCCTACTATGTGTTGGTATTTAATCTAATCTAATCTAATCTAATCTAATCTAATCTAATCTAATCTAATCTAATCTAATCTAATCTAATCTAATCTAATCCAATCACACGACTAACCCAAAGCAGATGTTTGTTGACTAATTTCTAATGAATACTTCAGAGCATTCATCCCTAGACTATATCATTTTTAAAAAGTTATTCTTCCATTAAAATTTTAAAATCCATTATAGATATTTTTCTCAAGTCAATTTGCAAAGACATTAATGAATAAAAAAATAAGCTCTCAATGGAATACTGTTGGAAGAACAAGGCATAGATAAAGAAAAGAATGAAAATTAAATGAAACTGTCACTATTCAAGTAACAGACTTGTTCCATTGATAAATTCTTTTCATTCATCTTGGAAGTATATGTTTCTCAACACAGTACATACCCACTTCCAATAAACCACAAGGCTTTCTGAGCTTCAACAGATTCTCATCTTGTTCTTTCCTGATACAATTATACCTTAGAATGTTTTGTTTTATTTAGACTTCCAGAATGCTCTCTCTCAAATTAACTTACATTAAAATTATACTCAGATTTCTGTGGTCTATTTGGAAGCTGGACACTAATGCTTCTAGACTTAAAGAATGATGACTTTTCTAGCACTGTGGTTTGAACTTATTGATGCCTTCCCAATAATATTTGTTACTTACTATGAAGATTACTGCAAAGACATCGACATTTTCCCCACAGCTTTGGTTTACTATGGGCTTTCCAAGTAACATCCATTTAAAGCATCAAAAGGTGACACTTTTAGTCCAATTGCCAACAGGAGACCTGAGAAATGCCTGTGGGTACCACTTGACATCACTATAAGGCATAAGGGCAGACTCTTTTAAAGGAGAAAAAAGGGAGAAAATAAAAAGTAGACAAGGAAAGAATAAAGGAGTAGAAGAAAGAAGGAAGAAAATGTTAAGAAAAGTTAGAGAAGGGGGCAGCTAGGTGGCACAGTGGATAAAGCACTGGCTCTGGATTCAGGAGCACCTAAGTTCAAATCCGGCCTCAGACACTTGACACTTACTAGCTGTGTGACCCTGGGCAAGTCACTTAACCCTTATTGCCCCATAAAAAAAGAAAGAAAGAAAAAGTTAGTTGAATTTAGACATGGTTATTCTGAACAATTTGTATGCTGCTATTATTGGGGGAGACTGCTTGTGGTGACCAGAACAATTCTGCTAGCTCTTTGGTGACAAGGCAACAGGGAAGGGGAGGACTACTATGTATTATATTATTAAAATTGCCGATAATACTTTTTCATATGTTGCTATTTAGGCATTTTTCAGTCATGTACAATTCTTCATGATCCCATTTGGGATTTTCTTGGACTATCTTTATACTTCTGTGAGTTGTCATTTTCTTCTCTGGTTCATCTTACAGATGAGGAAACTGAGGCAAGCATGGAAAAGTGACTTGCCCACGTCACAAACCTAGTAAGTGTCTGGGGCCAGATTTTGAACTTACATCTGCAACATCTTGCTACCTGAAATACAAGATATAAGTGAAAGGTAATCTCAGAGGTGCAAATGCTATGTGGTACAGTGCTAGGCCTAGAGTCAGGAAGACCCCTCTTGCCAAGTTCAAATCTGGCCTCAGATACTTCCTAGCTGGGTGACCCTGGGCAAATTACTGTTTGCCTCAGTTTCCTCACCTGTAAAATGGGCTGGAGAAGGAAATGGCAAACCACTCCAGTATCTCTTCCAAGAAAACCCCAAATGGGGTCACCAAGAGTCGGATATGACCAAAAGGACTGAACAACAACAGCAATCTTAGAAGTAAGGCATTAGCAGTGTGGGAGAGGAAGAAAGTGAGATTTGAGCTGAGGCTGGAAGGAAGCAGGCGGCAGTGAAGAAAGGGAAGAGCCTTCCATGCATAGCAGAGAGCCTTCGAAAAGGCACAGAGTCAGGAGATGGGGAGTTGTGTCCAAGAAACAGGAAGGACACTGGGGTTACTGGACTCTACAGAATGTGGAAGGAGTAAGGTAGAAGAAAACCGGAAAGGCAGGAAGGAGGCAGGTTTTGAAGGCCTTTGAAAGCCAAACAGAGGATTTTCTGTTTGATATGGAAGTAATAGGAAGCCACTAGAGATTATTGATTGGAGTGGGGGGTGATATCGTCAGGGAAATCACTTAGACAGCTGAATAGATTACAGTGGGGAGAGACTAGAAGCAGGGAGACAACCAGAAGGCTAGTGTGGTAGTCTGGGTTTGAGGTGATGAAAACCTGCAACAGAATGTGGGCTATGAATGAAGGCGATATTGAACAGAGAGGCTGTAAAGTGAGAAATGACAAGACTTGCCATCACACCGGATATGTGGGGTGAGTATGAACGGGTAGTTGAGAATGACGAAACTGAGGGGCACAGTCTTTGAGAGCTCAAGTTGACTACCTCCATGCCATAAGACACACTGAAATAGAATGTATCACCTCATGAAGATATTCAAAGCTTCTTCA
Source organism: Dromiciops gliroides (assembly GCF_019393635.1). Classification (NCBI taxonomy): domain Eukaryota; kingdom Metazoa; phylum Chordata; class Mammalia; order Microbiotheria; family Microbiotheriidae; genus Dromiciops; species Dromiciops gliroides. The sequence continues at coordinate 66,472,171 of NC_057864.1, read as the reverse complement.
AGCATTTCCTTTTTAAAAAAATCACCATGCCGGGGCAGCTAGATGGCGCAGTGGTTAAAGCACCGGCCCTGGATTCAGGAGTACCTGAGTTCAAATCCTGGCTGAGACACTTGACACTTACTAGCTGTGTGACCCTGGGCAAGTCACTTAACCCCCATTGCCTGCAAAAAAAAAAAAAAAAAAAAAAAAAGCAAAAAAAAAAAATCACCATGCCTAGTCAAGTGAAACAGAATTCAAGAGATGAATCAGAATCTTTTATGATCAATATTTCTTTTGCCTTGACTCCAGATAGGATCCAACAAGTCCAGCCTGGGCCTATGCCATCTCATGCAGATAGGACCCTGAGCTCAGGGTGATTCAGGCCCAATCTAGGGATGAGGATCTATTTCATACTGGGTCCCTAGATGTGAAGCCATCTGTAAAGCTTGTCGGCTTTCTAGGCTGAATTACAGGAAAGGCAGGACAGAGTATAGAGAATCAGATGAGACTGGCCAAGTCAGTACCTTTCTTACTAGTGATAACCTAGAGCTGAAGACAAACTAACCTACAGTCACTTTTGCTGTAACGCCTGTTTGGAAAACACACATTTTTTTCCAATGACATATTAAGGAATGGTTTTTAGCATAACTTGAATTTCAAGTTAGATTCTGCGTTTTTTCTTCCTTGAGAAACAGTAAGAAAATCGCACCCCTTCAAATAACAAACTACAGCCCTTCACTGTCCACTTCCACAAGCAAACCAGGTCTCTGGCAAGGTAAAGCACCAAGTTTCTAGGTTTTCTATATTTATTGCTTAGTTGTAGTAAAGGCTATGAGTGGAGAAGAGCAAGTCCACACCCTCCCACCTCCCACCTCCTTCAACCATGGCCCCAGGCCAGAGTCTCAGAGTTGAGTCTGCCCAATTTGTTCTGGGCATCCTGAACAGCAGCCTCTATTTACCAGAGAATTTATGTATTTCTTAATCATTTAACATTTTACCAGGGTAACCATTTAAAAAAAAATTTTTTTTTAAGTGAGGCAATTGGGGTTAAGTGACTTGCCCAGGGTCACACAGCTAGTAAGTGTTAGGTGTCTGAGGCCGGATCCGAACTCAGGTACTCCTGACTCCAGGGCCAGTGCTCTATCCACTGCGCCACCTAGCTGCCCCCAGGGTTACCATTTTTATTACGTCCCTGTCTTTTTTTATGTGTTACTGCTCATTGTACCTCTAACCCATTTCCTCATAAGCTCTGTGGTTTGTATTGTATGATTTTGTACAGCCTAGTATGGGGGGGGAGAACATATATGTCGTGTTACCGCAGAACTGACTCTATCTAGTGCTGTATATGTTTAATGACTATTCCCTCCATATATTCTTTCAATTCCTCAACAAAGCCTCATGTAATTAATTCTCTTGGCACATTTGCTGAAAATATATGCTAAAAAAATAGCCTAGGAAAAGGAACCTTTAGAAAGGATCTTGGTTGGGGGAAAGATAGCTAAAGTATTTAAGAAGACAGTTTACATTAAGTTAACTGGAGCCAGAATTCTTAACAGGCAAAATTTTTGCTTTTAAATACAGAGGTAGAATCTATAAATATATTGCTCATTTCCTGGCTGCTTATGCCATTAAGGTTCTAATCTATTTCCTGAGTTGAAACTAGCTAATGGAAAAATATTTATAATAGTAATCATACACCGAGATGGGTTTTTTGGCATCTATTGACCCCAAACATATTCATAGTCATATTTGACTTGGGCAATTTATGTTGTTGTTGTTGTTTCTTAAGGATTCTTTTCAGTTCTTACCATGTAGAGATCTTATAATGCACAAATGAAAGAGAGGCATTTTTGCAGGGCTTTGAATAGGCACACCTCTCTGTAACACTCTTCCTTCTCAAAAGACCTAGATACATGTTTAGTATGTTTCTGAAATATGTGCTAATTGAGCTCTCGCTTAGAAATTCATGAAAGTTACAAATATTGTACTCGCTCAAGGCCCAAACCACTACTTTCACATGAAAATTTTATCTGTGTGCCATGAAAGTTAATTAAAACAGCACATGATAGCACCAATTTTGGAATATTATCAGTAGGCACAAAAGCCAGAATCACTAAAAGGAAGACAATATGATAATGGAGTTGAACATAACATGGGACACTCGGTATACAGTATGACATTCTTTCTTGTGCATCACACCCCAATTCAGCACCTTTCTACTGTATGATCAAATATAAATCATCTGCAAAAGGAAATCATATGAAGATTGACTTATCCTTGCATTCACAGGAAGAATAGACTCATTTTATTATTAGACTAGGTGAAACATAATTATGTAAAGAAGCCTTTAAAACAACTCATAATTATTAAGAAAGCTGGGGCGGGGGGGGGTGAGGAAAAGGCTGTGAAGAGTCAGGAGGAAATCCTGACCAATGTCTGGAGGTTAGAGGGTTAAAAAAAAAGTTTCACAGAAGAAGACAGGAAGAAGGACTGCTGAATGCTTTAAGCCAAGTAGCATATTTGAAGCTCTTTATAAAAAGAGGGGAGCTGGATGTTTTAAGGAAGCAGGAACTACTTGTCCTGTACGGTGGCACTGTCAGTCCCAAATAGAAGAAAGTCCAGGAAATAGTACATATGGATCCCTGCAGGCCACATACTGACTTAGAAAACCACAAAACAACATTAGCTATGTACTACTGTTTTTTTATTTGTTTTGTTAAATATTTCCCAATTATATTATTGTTTGTTTGTTTGTTTTTTAAAGTGAGGCAATTGGGGTTAAGTGACTTGCCCAGGGTCACACAGCTAGTAAGTGTTAAGTGTCTGAGGCTGGATTTGAACTCAGGTCCTCCTGACTCCAGGGCCGGTGCTCTATCTACTGCGCCACCTAGCTGCCCCTCCCAATTATATTTTAATCTGGTTCCAGGGCACTGGGAATATCTCCAGGTTAGGTACCTGTGCGCTAGACAATGATGATGTGGATCCATAAGCGTTGTCAGATGGCAAAAATGAACCTCATTGATAACTGAAATTTGGTAGGATGGGGCTTATCACTGGAATATGGCTCTGGGAGAGTATACTTTATTCAGAAAGCACAGAATGTATGAAAGCAGTAGGGATGGAACAGTATTGCATAAGAAGACACTCATGCAAAGAAATACATGAATCAGAGAAGGGGAGCGTTATGAAGTCAGGAAGGAAGGAAGGAAATGATAAAACCTTAAGAAGAAGTGAGTCCATTTTAGATTTTATCCTAGAGAAGATAAGGAAAGCCAGGACAGATGCAGGCTGGTTTGACCTCTAACTTAAATAGGGGAAGAAGAGATTTCAAAGAATCCATTCACACACACACACACACACACACACACACACACACAGAGGTGGGATCTCATGGTAGATTTGTACTTGAGAAAAATCACTTTGGCATCTTTGTTGGAAATGGACCAGAGCAGGGAAAGACTTGAAGCAAGGAGACTAGCAGGCTGCTAGGCAAGGGGAGATGAAGACCGGCATTAAGGTGGTAGCTGTGTGAGTGAAGAGAAGGGGTCAGATGTGAATATGAGAGACTGACTATGTGGGATATGGGAGAGTAAAGGGTCCTCCATGGGTCCTGAGAACCTACCAAATTAACCTAACTCACTATTTGCCTAAAATGTCCTCATGTCTATGTGTCTGGCAAATCACTTCCCACAGCTGGAAGTTCTATAGCTGATTACTAACTGAAATCCTGTTCTACCATTCACCCAACTCCCATGCTACTTGTTCCATGTAACCTTCCTTGATGCCCACAGTCAGTAGTAGTCCTTCCCTCCTTTAAACTCTCATCACACCATGTAACATCTCATGAAATAATTATATATTCTAAATCACATAACATCTTATTTCTCAGTTGGACTGATAAGCCTTTGAAGGCAAGATCTATGGTGATCAATCACTCAACAAACACTTAAGTGCCTACTATGTGCTAGGCACCATGGACACAGAGCTGGAGTGAAAACAATCCCTTCAGGCAAGAAGCTTATATTCTCAAGGTGAAGACAAGTACATATCTAAGTATACAAGGAAAAAATACAAAAAAAAAATCTTTATTTTATCCACATATTACAGGTATCCAGTGTGTATTGCATTAAATATTCCTAAACAATGGAGTCCAACGTGCTGAATTTTCCTTTATTGATTCTGTACACTAGGTGAGTCATTCTACCATCCTGAAATCTCTGTACTGAGGGGGCATTTTACTACACATCTATTTGTATTGGCTTCCCTTTAGTAGATCTTCACATGCAAAAACACCATAGGAATATGAATACTCAAATAAGATTGTTTTGTATCAAAGAAAAAAATTCTAAATCAATTGAGAGAAATTGTAGTGTCTGGGAGATAAATGCAAGCTGTCTTTCAGTACTTTCAGTACTGGACAGAACTTCCCCTGGAACCACAGAGAAGTATTTAGAGGTAAGGCATTAGCAATGTGGGAGAAATAGGCAGAAATAAAATAGCTTCTTATTTTATCTTATCAAAAATTACATAATTAGATCATTTAAATGAAGAAAAAATTTGCCCCATGATTCCATTACACTGATATTTGGGAACCATTCTCAGGCTGCTTTAAACACCATGGCTGTATACTTGGTGTGAATTACATTTCTGTCTCAGTGATGGCACCCAAAATGAAAAGACTTCATTTCCCCATGAGAAATCAGAAGCTATTTAGACAGGAATAGAACATGTCATTAAGATTGTCATCTGACCGGGAAAAATTAAAAAGTTGTGAGACTAGTATAAAAAAAACCAAACCTGCTGACCCTCTCCATTATCACCCCAAGATTGCCATTCTGCAATTAGATAAACTAGAAATGTAGCCCATGTGAACTGTGCCTGTGAGAGATAAATTCAGACAGGAAGTCCAGCAGAACCTGGACTGCCCTAGGCTCCCACCCAGTACCCACCCATCTCTTGGTCTAGGAGATAGTCCGGTTGCTGTTGCTGGCCAAAAGGGTTTACAAGGGTCATTTTCTCGAGAAACAAACAGAAACAAAACAAAGCAACAGAAATACAAAAATAGGAACATGAAAAATGAAGACAAATTCAAAACAAAGACAATCACTGCTTGGGACAGGTTTCTCAAAGGAAAAGTAAGAGAAACAAAATAAGAGACTCAAGATTTTAAGCACAATGTAAATTTAAGTTTAAAATTTAAGTGTCTTCAAGGTACTCTTTCCCAGTAAATCTCCTTCTAGTCTTACTTCTAGGTCTAGGCCTTAAGCCTGCTCTGTGGGACTAATGCTTCACATCTACAACTGTACATGGCCTCGCTGGAGCCAACTCTGGTGGATCCAAAACCTGGGTTTGTCGTCATCCAGCACGGACCTGCCAATCATGTCCATCCTTCTGGGAGGTCTCATTTCAGTGGCTCCAGGGCCTACCTTGGCTCCTGATTGGCTCTGTTTGGTTTGCCTGAAGCACAGACGTTAGCCAGTTGTTAAAGGAAGTTCTTCAACCCCACATCCCACCAGAGGGGAGTATTTTCACTTAGTCTCTCCAGTGGTCACATGGTCTTAATGGTGGCACAGCTCGTCCTTAGGACCTGCCTGCATCATACTAGTCCCCTCCAAGGACCAGAAACAGATTCCCTTGTCTTTCCTATTTCAGACGCCTCCTTTTCTTGTGGGGGTGGGCAAGGGGGTAGTAAGAAGGCTCTTATTTCCTATCTGAGGAACGTGTCTACCTCTCATCTATTTTATCCAAGAGTTCCAGCTGGTGGAGACTGAGCCCAACAGTCAAGCTTTGTCTGACCCACCTTCAGTTGATTCCTCAGCTTCTGTGGACAAGTCCTAACTCAGGACAAGTCCCCCAGGGGAACAACTTTATCCAATCCTCTCGTTTGAAGTTTTACATGAAAAATATTTTAAATGGATTTAGATTGGAGGGAGGGGCATTCCATATCCATAGTAGGCACACAATAAATGATTACTGAATTAACAATGAATAAACTGAATATTTAATAATAAGTGGCACAGGCTGGTTTACTAGAGAACCTCCCATCTGTTGTCGTGGGGTGGAAAAAACATTAGACCAGGACTCAGAAGACCACCTGAGTTCTACGCCTGACTTGGTCATTCACTAGTCAGGTGACTCTGGACTTTTTCAGGTCTCCGTTCCTCATGCATAAAATAAGAGAAGTAGATTTCTAAGGCTTCTTCTGCCTCTAAAAACCCATGCTTCTTTGCTTCTAAGAAGAGATTGAGAAATGAACAAGCACATCAGACTAGAATGGAGATAAAATGAGTGGTTTTAAGTTTAATGTTTAAGTTGCCTGAGACTTTGGATGGATAAGCATGCTCTTTTAATCTCAATGAAGGCATGAATCTTACAATCACCAGGTTAGTGTGGTAAAATTCAGCCTGGCAACTGAAGTGAGACAATGAAAGGCCTGCTATGGTGCCAGACATCTGTTTGCCTCAGCCTGTCCATATGCCTCTAAAAGCTGGAGAGCAAGGCTTTCTCCACAGGAATAGGAGCTGACCCCCTTAAGCTTCTCCACTGGGTATGTGCCCCACCTGCCAATTTGTGTGCGCAAAGCCTGAGCTTCAAATTGGTTCTTGGAGAATTCTGACTTAGAAAATTCCTGTACGAGGAAATGTCACATTCTTTATGATGCACAACTCTTTGTTCAATTTGTAAGTACCCTTTTTTTAGAATGAATAAATTGTTAAGTCCAGTTACCAAATGTACGACACAACTGTGGGTCAAAATCGATTGCGAAAAATCCAAAATTCCAAACACTTCCCTGGCCCAGAGGCCCATTAAATTATAGTGTTTTATTGATGTGTTTATATTGAGAGTCTCTATAAAGACTATTCCCCAAAGTGATCTGAAGTTCCATCTATATAACAGTGATGCCTGATGATGAGGAAATAGCATGTACGGCGTCACTATTAATAAGCCCTATCTGCAGCTAGAGAACAATAGGATTGAACTACTTTTTAGAAATACTACATTGTTACAAGTTATTAACATTTATCAACACCCATGATCCAATTATGAATGAATGAATCAATCGATAAACAGCTAAGTCCTTACCAGACACTGTGCTGGGGGGCTAAAAACATAAAGAAAAAATAAAATAGTTCTCACCCTTGTGAAGCTTATGGCCCATCTAAAGAGACACTTTTAAGTGGTTAATTCTTTTTAAAAATTTAAAAATTTAAATTATTTTTAAATGGTTAATTCAATGGTGGCAAAGGCGAGAGTTTGGGTAGGGAGCTGCCCTGTCACAGCATCTTCCCTTTCCCAGTATCTTCCCTTTCCCAGTTGTTGCTATCTGAGACTAGGGGAAGGTGATATTTGTTAGGGATGTAGGTAAAAAAATAAAAGAATCTTAGCGATGAGATGGGCTTCTGATGATAGTGCTGAATATAGATAGAATCACAGGATCACATAGAATCATGGATTTAGAGGAAAAGGGACCCTACGGACCATCAAGTTAACCCCCCTCCCCCCGCCATTTTAGAGGTGAGACAACCAAGGCAGAGACAGGAAATGACTTGTCCTACCTCACTGTTAACTCATGATGAGCTTACAGTTCACTAAGAGTCCCAGATCTTTTTTCAAATTGTTACCTACCCATACTGAAGTAGACTTTTTGAACCCCAGTGTAAAACTTGACATTTAATTTCTACCAAATCACCTCACGGAATGTGACTCAATTTTCTAGCCCTTCAAGATTTAAAAAAATCTTATCTTGGACATGCAGTGTGCTAGCTGTGGCTTCTAAATTTGTACCATCCACAAGTTTGCTAGAAATGGCACTTATAACAATGTCAAACAAAACAGGGCCCCAGCCCAGAACCGTAGAGACCTTCTCATCTCACATTGTACAATGAATGACTGCTTTTATAAATTCACCCTTCAACCAGTCCTGAAACTACCTAAGTGGACTACTGTCTGGTTGACATTGCCATCTTTTCCACAAAAATAGCAGGGGAGGGGCAGTTAGGTGGTGCAGTGGATAAAGCACCAACCCTGGATTCAGGAGGACCTGAGTTCAAATGTGACCTCAGACACTTAACACTCACTGTCTATATGATGTTCGACAAATCACTTAACCCTCATTGCTCCGCCAAAAAAATAAAATAAAATAAAATAAAATAAAATAAAAACAGCATAAGAGACTTTGTCAAAAATGCTTTGATAATGCTCCACAGGCCCCTATTTTAGAACAGATTTTGCTCCTGCTCCATCTTTGTATTTCAGTATGAATCTGGATGCAAATATATGGTAAACAGTAAGAAGGTAGAGTTAAAAGCTGAAGTCCACACAGAATTTTTTGCTGGGAGCTAAGAGGAGAGAATGCCTTCCTAAATATACAGAAATTGCCCTTTAAGTTTGCTTACAAACCCAGGCATCCTAACTCAAATTTGTTTCCCCAAAATCCATTTATTTCTTAAAGTAATCGTTGTCTGCCTGGCATAGAGTAAGTGCTTACTAAATGCTTATTTACTGAAAACAACAACCAACACACAATGCATGCACAAGCATACAAAAACAATACAAATACAAAAGTTCTTGGATAAAGGTATATGCATTACATAACATATTTTGGAAAGCAGTGCAACTAACTTTTTGGATTAGGGGGTGCATTTTCTTTGTTTACTGTATTCAGAGCATTTCTGTTCACTTGCAAATTTGGCCTTTGCAGCCCGGGAATGATTTTTAGTTTTATACTTATTCCATGAATTACACTACTGAAAAAATGTGGTTGCCCTGTGAAATTTATTGTCATAGGAATTTGGCCTGTAGAAGATCAATCGTCTTCATTATTGCCAGCAATTGGTACAGTAAATCCTCAGCAAGTTCAAGTAGACACAAATCACTTTTAAAAATCACTTTTGGGGGGCAGCTAGGTGGCGCAGTGGATAGAGCACCGGCCCTGGAGTCAGGAGTACCTGAGGTCAAATCCGGCCTCAGACACTTAACACTAGCTGTGTGACCTTGGGCAAGTCACTTAACCCCAATTGCCTCACTAAAAAAAAAAAAAAATCACTTTTGGGATCAAATATAGTTGGTATCCTTTAATGTGCTCATGCTGAGGCACAATGGACTTGATAATGTAACTGACCAAAGTCCGATACTGGTTAATTTTTTAAAATGATTTTCAGTTTTAGGGGGAATGAGGGATGGGAAGAGAAAGATGAAGGTAAAATAATATAAAGAAAAAGAAATATTAGGAAAACATTTACTGCCAATACTTTGAAATTTAAATCAGCTATACAGCTTCAGAAGGCAGAAGGCAAATTTATGGTGGTCAGCAGCGGGAGTGGACTAGGGACTTCAGATACTCACTATTTTGTGACTGGGCAAGTCACTTAAATTCCCTGGGCCTCAGTATCTTCATCAGTAAAACGAAAGGGTTAGACTAGGAGGCCTCTGTTGTCACCTCCATCTTTACTCTATGAGCCTATAGTACAAGGGAGGAGGAGCAGGGAGTAGATGGACCACAGTGGGGCAGTAACATATGGGAACAGAAAAGATATAGGCAGAGAGGAGCTGGGTAGTCATATATCCATCGTCTCTACCCATCACTCCCCCATGCTTACCACAGTGATGGTGGCAAGTACAACAACAGGTGTAAGGGATGGCTGGTGAATGCTAGAGCTAGGCTTGACATCTCCCACCCAGGGCAATGGGGGAGCTTGATTTGGATCACAGTACACAGCTAGCCTGATCCAATGATCACTTCCTGACCACTCATCTAGATCACCTCATGACATTAGTGGGATTCCTCTAGATAGTAACAAATGTCCCTTAAGCAAGTTTTGACCAATGCAAGTATCCCTAGCATATCAATAATTTGTTAATAATGCTATTACATAAAATACTGTCATTGTAATCTAGGTTTTTTTATTTAAATAAGGATAAAGTACTAGATTTTCTCCTTTTTGCTGTCCTCTCCACTTTTTTTATTGCCCAGTACTGAAAAAGAATAGATTTCCCACAATCTTCTCCCTGTCCTCACCAACAAAATACCACACTGATCTAAAAGAAAAAAAGGCTCTAGGGGTTAGGTCTTATGGGATATCACTTCATTTGATTCCTGTTTATTAGGAAAAAGGATAAAGTTTTGCTTTCCTCATGTATAATTTTCTAACTCAAAGATCTACCATGTCACTCCCCTACTAAATGTTCCCTTTAGGATAAAATATAAATTCTTCTTGGAATTTAACTCAACCTGGCCCCAATCCACCCTTCTAAGAATACTGTAAAATATTACTCCCCCTTCCTACTGTTCCTCACATACAACACTAGCTCCTATCTCCATGCCTTTGCACTAGCTGCTCCTGATTGATGTCTGGAATGCCTTTACCACATCCACTTCTTAAACACTCCATTTTCCTTCAAGACTCAGTTCAAGCACCAAGTTCTTCATGAAGCTTCTCTTGATCCTAACTGATCCTAGTTCTCTCCCTCCCCAAGTTACCTTGCATTCATGTTGTATATAGTCCAGATGTATTTACACGTGTACATGGTGTCTCCCACCATCAGGATGCAAACTCCTTGAAGGCAAGAATGACATAATTTCTGTATTTGTAGTGCCAGAATGCAGCATGGTGCTGAACACAGAGCAGACCATTTAAGAAATGCAACGTTGATGACTATGATTTAAAAATACAAGGAGCTCTTCCAATAGGTGAAGTTGACTCAGGGCATTCCATGACAGACACAGATAAAGGTGAAGATGAATCATTCTTATCAGATTTCATTTTAAATAATATAAACCATAAAAGGCTCTCCTAGTTGTACTTGCTAGCATGAAAATGGTAAAGGGCAAAGTCTAAAGTTATTTTCAGAAAAAGCAGAGTAAATGGGGTCAACATTAATTTGGGAGGAAGCATAGTTCAATGGGTTGAACACGGAATTTGAAATTAGAGGTCCCGGGTTCAAATTCTGGCCATGCTATTTACTACCTGTGTGACCCTGGGCAAGACACAATGTCTCTGGGCCTCGGTTTCCTGATCTGTAAAATGAAGGGTTTGGATTAGATGACCTTGAAGATCTCTTCCAGCTCTAAACCTTGATCCTATAATCTTTTTTTTTTTAATTAATTAATTAAATTTTTTTAGTGAGGCACTTGGGGTTAAGTGACTTGCCCAGAGTCACACAGCTAGTAAGTGTTATGTGTCTGAGGCCGGATTTGAACTCAGGTACTCCTGACTCCAGGGCCAGTGCTCTATCCACTGCTCCACCTAGCTGCCCATGATCCTATAATCTTAATAATAAAATTTCCCAATTGAACAATTAGGGAGATACATTTTGAAAATTGTTCTTATTCAATGAAATTCAACAAACATTTATTATTCATCTACTTATTAGGATGAAAAATGCCAGTGTCTGCCCTCAAGGAGGGCATAAACTCCTGGGGAAGGGGAAATAGCAGGTACAGAAATAAGTATACAGTTAACTCCAATTGCCTCACCAAAAAAAAAAAAAAAAGAAAAGAAAAGAAAAGAAAAGAAAAGAAAAAAAGAAAGAAGTATAATACAGGGGAAAGTGTAGGCAGGACCAAGTCTTCCAGATAAATTTGAAAGGAAAAACACTTTTTGGGGAAGGGGGGGGGGTTGTAAGATCATGGAAGAGTTTATGGAGAATTTGGCAACAGAGCTGAGCCTAAAAGAAGAATATTTTAAGCAAGCACAAGTTCATCACTCATGTATGTGGGTTGCCCTGGGCACAGTGGTGGGAGATGACAAGGCATGATCTAGAAACAGCCAATAATCCTGTCTGGCTGCAGCTCAATGGGAGAAGGGGAGTCATGAATAAAACAGCTGGAAAGACAGGTTGGAACCAGATTGTGAAAGTTCTTAAATGCTAGGTTAAAGAAAGTTTACATTATTCTATATGTAATGGTCCCTTGAAGGTTTTTGAGAAGGGGGGATATCATTGCCAGAAACAAACATGAGGATTCGGAGCCATAAAAGATATTATGTATAACCCAGAACAACCCAACTTATTTTCTGCATATGAACACCGAGGCCCAGGGAGGCCTTGTGCCCAAGGTCATTCACTACCATTGATCAGAAACACAAGATTCAATCTGAGCCCTGTCCCTGACTCCAAGTCTTGTTCTTTTTGCAAAACACCAGGCTCCGTCTGCAGCAGCTGCCTGAAGGCTTATGTGCACCACACTGAACCCAGGAGTATATGGAGAAAGATAGTCTGAAGATAGAGATGAGGCTATTCCACAGGTACAGACAAGAGGGGACAGCGGGCCTGAACTAGGGCTATGTCAGGGAGTGTGGCAAAAGGAACAGATATAAGAAATAGGGTAGAAGTATAATCGGCATGGCAGCTAGGCGGTGCAACGTTAGGAAGACCTGAAGTCAAATCTGGCCTCAGATACTTACTAGCTTATGTGGCAAGTCACTTAAGCCTGTCTGCCTCAGCTTCCTCATCTGTAAAATGAACTAGAGAAGGAAATGGCAAAACATTCCAGAGTATCTTTTGCCAAGAAAAACCCCAAATGGCATCACGAAAAGTTGGACGTGACTGAAATGACTGAATAACAACAATATAATTAACATAATCTAGCAATGTAGTGGAGAGTAAAGAGAAAGTTAAAAGATACTTGAAGTTTGGAAGCAGCTAAGATGGCGCAGTGGATAGAGCACCAGCCCTGGAGTCAGAGGACCTGAGTTCAAATCTGGCCTCAGACAGTTGATGCATACTAGCTGTGTGGCCCTTGGCAAGTCACTTAACCACAAATACCTCACTACAATAAAAATATGTGAGGTTTTGATTCTGGGTTATTGGGAAGGATGGTCATAAAATAAGTGCAGATTTACAGGGGGAAAGATGAGATTTAGCTTGTGATGGCCAGCATATTCGAGTGGAGATGCTAATAGGTTCTTGACCTTATGATTGATGACTAATGAGATTAATTACTTTGACCAGTTTGCTATGCTGGTCCACATGCTTCCTTCCTACCCAAATCTCATTAGAAGATGGGAACTGTTTGTGCCACTTTGATTAAAGAGCCAAAATTGTTGGGGCATTCACAGAACAAGTGAAAGTTAACACTGGCTCCTAAAACAAACAAAATTTCAAACCCAGAAATACAAGGCAGCTTATCCTTTGGTTGATTTGTTCCTTTTTTCCTCCTAAAGGATCCAACTTCCTCTTTTTTGTTGTTTTTGTTGCTATTGGCCTAATGACCTTTAAACCACATTGCAACAAACCTTCTCCATTCAGAGCCTCCATTCTGCATCACTGACCATGACAGCTGACTGATATATTTACCACCATGCCTAGAGTATTCAGCTGAATCAGATGGCTTCCACTAAAGTTTAATGAAAACAACGCATAAGCAACTTAAATATTCAACTGTCTGAGCATGCCCCTAATGTTTGTTCCTAGTCCTGGTTTAAATTTATGAGAAAGTATGAGAAGTTGGGATTCTAAGGTGATTTTACATGCCAGAAGTGTCAAAAACCTAGGCCACAAGTGGCCCACAAAAGGAATGCCAAGATACAACTGGATTCAACTTCTTGGGAACTTTGTGTTTGTTGTTGTCATTTAGTCGTTTTTCAGTCATGTCTGACTCTGTTTCCTCATTTGGGTTTTTTCTTTGCAAAAGATACTCTGGAATGGTTTGTCATTTTCTTCTCTAGCTCATTTTATAGATGAAGAAACTGAAGCAAATAGGGTCAAGTCACTTGCCCACAAATGACCTGTCACACAAGCTAGTGTCTAAAGATAGATTTGAACTCACAAAGATGAGTCTTCCTGACTCCAAACCCAGCACTCTATCCACTGTGCCACATAGCTGCCCCTCTTGGGAACTTAGGAGGATGCTATAATTGGTATTAGCATCATTTTGAGCAGTATTCCTGCTTCTTATATCATTCTGTTAAGGGTTAAAATTCTAGCTAGTCTGTCTAAAATATCTAATGAGTGGTCGCCAATAAATTATAAGCTTTAGCAAGAGTTAGACTTTTAAGCATTTATTAAGGAGAATAAGAATTTGGTAAAGAGAGAGAGAAAGGCCTAGATTCCTATCTATTAAAGGGAGAGCACATTTCTAGCTCCGCTCTCCGCCAGAGTCCAGAGGAAAGAGAGCGAGACTGAGCGCCAGTCTCTTCCTTCCTCCTCCCACTAGCCCGCGTCACTTCCTGACTCCTGGTCTTGCCCTCAAAGACCTTCCCTTCATGGGCAGAACTCCTCTACAGTAAGTATCCAGCAGGTGGCGTTATTCCAATCGTTACAATTCCCATGCTGTCCAGTATAATAATATCAACAAGAAAGGGGTGTCAAATAGCTTTCACTTCAATTTTATCACAGCCATTTTTACTTTGGAAAATGGAGACTCTACTAAGCTAAAAAATAATTAAATGATGGAAGGATGATCATTCAATAATATAATCATAATGACAGAGCTTCCAGGTCATATAATTAATCCTCTTGCCTCTGAGCAAATTAGTCTATAAACTAAGATAGATGATGCCTCATCTATTCTTAAAGCTTTCCAGTGATGGAAATTTCTCTTGCTAGCTTGCTTTGGTGTTTAATTACTCTGATGGTTCAGAAGACATGGGACTAAACTCGAAATCAGAATGTAAATCAACAGGTTTGGCTGAGTCTTTGCCGTCTCCCTGGATTACTAACCACTTCATGAGGGGTTATCTTCTAGTTTACTTTATGAGGTCACTTTCAGGAGAGACTGTAAAGCCCCAAATCCTCTCTGTTCTACATGGGCGAGATACTGCTGAGTCTGACATCACCCTGAGAATTATTAGCCCCCATATTCTTCAAAAAAGAAAGAAATTATTCCATTTAGGAGGGAAGAGAAATGAGTTAAAAAAAAAAAAAGACTAAGAAAATCCCATTAGCTTATGTAGGGTACTAGAAGCCGGAGAATGAAGCTTTCCGGAAAACATGGGAGAAATGGATGTGGTGGAGGAGGAGGTGGAGGAGGTGAAGGAGAATCAGGTCCTAGAAAGAGCGATGGGATGTGGCCACTGGTTAACCTCGAGAAAAGAAGCTTACTAGAGAACTGGGGAGAGGGGTGGTGGAATAAAAACAAGCTAACAGAATCAGAATCTCCGAATTAGAAAGGACCTATCAGTCATCTAGTCTAGTCGTCTTCAAACTCCTTTGATCGTCTATCACTATTAGAAAAAATAAACAAACTACGCCCCCCCCCCCAACAATGAGCACATACTCTAATATGTTTATTTACTTATTGTAAATTGTTGATCAAATGGCTGGTCATGTTCCTCAGGAGCAAAGTTGTCTAAAGAATAGGCTGCTGTACTTAAGGAAGTCCTCAGTTCAAATCCAGTCCCATTTAATAGGTATGTGAACCTGGGCAAGAATGATTGGTGGTCATGGTTTTTTGTGGTTCTTTTTTTTTTTCCCCAAACATATGAAATAATTCAATTCATTATACATGCCATTCTAGTGAAGTGAAATTTAAAGGAAAGAAAGGGAAGGCTGAAGTTTCCCTCTGCCCTGGCTTCTTTGTGCTACCTGCACACATGCCCAGGTCTCCCCCTTGATCCTACCATCCCCTCCGGCCTTCACCCCATATCTATACCTTCTTTCCCTTACAGGCCAAATTTTAAAGTCATCTCTACTTGACATCCTCTTCTACATTCTTTTCTAAACTCTCTGAAGTCTGGCTTCTGGCCTTATGAATCATTTATTAATTTATGAAATGATGAAATGGGGCAGACACACCCAGTTCTTTGGGTATTTACCAGGAAAAACCTCTATGGCAGTGGGAAGTGAGGCTGCAATCGTACTTTAATAACTGCAGAGGGCGTTGGGGCAAACAGGTACAAAGTGTACAAAGACAAGTGATACAAAGGGTACAGAGGCAGGCAGCAGACAGGGGGATGGAATAGTGAAGGGAGGCAGCATGGACCCAATAGAGATGGAAGAGGGCTAGGGGGCAGGGGTAAGGGTAGGAGTTTGAGGTCTCATTTTTATAGAGTTTTCAGGGGAAGACTAACTCTTATCTGTGCCACCTTGGGGCTCATTAATATATCCACATCATTTCAAAGTTATCAGTAATATTTGGTGTTCTGCTGGTCTTAATGAGGATGTCTGGAACTCATCTGAGATTTACAAATCATAGGACCAAAGGACCCTAAGAGCAAAGCCTGGATGTCTTTCCCTGACTTAGGACACATTACCGGGAGGTAATTTTTGCCTAATGTGTGAGACAGGTTGCAAATTATCCTCCTTCGATCTTTGGGTTGATCTGTATGTGACTTCTAGCTCCCCCTTTGCAGTCTGACTTCCTGCTATTGCTATTTTAAAATGGCTACTTGTAAATTGGGGTGGTCAGGGGAACCAGAACAAAAGATATAGTTTTAAGCCATCTACCCGCTGGTCGCCTGACCACTATCATGCTCTACCACGTCTTTGGATTCATTCAACTGAAACTGAAATTGAAACTGGCCTCTCCAAAGTTACCAACGATGGCTTAATTGACCAAGCCAACAAGCTTTTCTCTGTCTGGATCCTTCTTGATGTCTCTGTGGTATTTGACACCAATGATCACCTACTCCTCCTGGATATTCTTGCCCTTCTATGCTTCCTGGATCCGAGCCAACCACTTCCTGGATTCTGTCTTTGCCTAGGGAACCCTATGTCAGATTTGATCATTCTAGTCCAACCCCTCTGGCCTCTTTGCCCCAGAGAGTGCACCAGTTCTCTGGAGGCTTTTCCCAGACCTAACCCACCTTCAACAGCCAGTTCCTGCCTCTTAACAAGATCCCCTAGGCCATACCCTTGGCTGATCTTTCCTGCTGTGAATCAGGCCTCCTGGTTCTCATTGTACACTTCTACTAAGCTGGACCTCCCTGGCTCTGAGCAGTCTAATTACTTCCCTCCCTCAATGGATTTCTCTCCAGCCGCAGATAGTCAGTTGGGACTCATTCCTCAATGTTAGCATACTCCCACTCCCTTATGCTTTCCCCATCCCAGTCCTCACGAACACTGAGCCCCAGAAGTAGAAGCCTTGTTCCACACCCCCAACTTCCTGCACCCTCACTCCTATCTCTCTGAACCACACACTCCACATGCTCCACTCACTCCAGATCTACCCAGCTCGTCCCCTGGGCTCTCCAGGATGGCTGTTCAATAGGTAAGAAACTTGCCTTCTCCTTCAACATTTTGCTTTTCTTACTTTTTCCATCTCCTGCTACTTGCTAAGAGCTGGCTCACTCCTGATCACACTGCACGCTATCACCCTCGTCAGTGCTTCTGCAGTGTTCCTCATAGCCCTGAATGCACTGGCTGAAGTGGGGGAATTGGAATACTCCTTGTTCCCCCCATCACTCAGCAGCCAGGCTTCCATGGGGATGCCCACTATTCAATTTCATCATCCAAGAGAGATCCTGCTGGCTGTCATCTACTAACCCCCAGGACATTCTCCTTCCTTCCCCAATGAGTTCAGTGTGGGATTCAGCATCTTTTTTCTTCTCTTCACCCTTATACATGTGAATGCCCCCTCAAATACATTAACTTCTTCCTCAATCTACTTCATTCCCATGAACTACTCCCTTATTCGACCTCAGCTCCACAGAAATGGCCATACCCTGAATCTGGTCACCAGCCACAAATGTTCTACTTCCATGTGGCCCCCCCTTTGTAATATGGCAATATGCTGATCTCCAGCTCTAACTGGTTGAGTTATTATCTCTACACGGACGATTCCCAGATAAATAGATTTCTAATCTCTCTCCTCAGTTACAGACCTGCTTCACAAACTGCCTTTTGAACATCTTAAACTGGATATCCTATAGGTTTGTCAAACTCAAAATTACCAAAACAAATATCATCCTCTTTCCCCTGAAACCATTCAACCCTTCTGAATTTCCCTCTTACTGGGAGGGCACCACCATCCTCCCAGTCACTCAGACCCAAAACCTTGGTGTCATCCATGACACTTGTCTCACTAATTCCATATACCCAATCTCCCAAGCTGATTTTTCTAAAGTAGAGTTGTGACCACATCACCCCTCTTGAACTCCAGTGGCTCCATATGACAACCAGGATCAAATAAAAATTCCTCTGTTAAGAAACTAGGCATAGACCAACATCTTACACTGTACACTAAAATAAGGTCAAAATGGGTACATGGTTTAGATATAAAGGGTGATACCATAGGTTAATTAGGAGAGGAAGGAATAGTTTACCTCTCAGATCCATGGAGAAGAGAAGAATTTATGACCAAATAAGAGGTAGAGAATATTATGAAATACAAAATGGATGATTTTGATTACATTAAATTAAAAAGTCTTTGTACAAACAAAAACAATGCAACCAAAATTAAAAGGTAAGCAGAAAGTTGGGAGACAATTTTTACAGCCAACGTTTGTGATAAAGGCCTCATTTTAAAAATATTTAGGGAACTAAATCAAATTTATAAAAATGTAAGTCATTCCCCAATTGAGAAATGGTCAAAGGATATGAATAGGCAGTTTTCAGATAAGGAATCAAAGCCATATGAAAATAAAATGCTCTAAATCACTATTGATTAAAGGAATGCAAATTAAAACAACTCTGAGGTACCACCTCACACCTATCAGATTGGCTAATATAACAAAAAAGGAAAATAAGAAATGTTGGAGAAGCTATGGAAAAATTGGAACACTAATGCATTGCTGGTGGAGTTGTGAACTGATCCAACCATTCTGGAGAGCAATTTGGAACTATGCTCAAAGGCTATGGGGCTGTACATAACCTTTGAACCAGTAATACCACTACTAGGTCTGTATCTCAAAGAGATCATAAAAAAGGAAAAAGGACCCACATGTAGAAAAATATTTATAGCAGCTCTCTTTGTGGTGGCAAAGAATTGGAAATCGAGGGAATACCCATCAATTGAGGAATGGCTGAACAAATTGTGGTATATGAACGTAATGGAATATTATTGTGCTGTAAGAAATGATGAGCAGGCAAATTTCAGAAAAAAGTTGGAAAGACTTAAGTAGACTGATGCTGAGTGAAGTGAGCAGAATCAGGAAAACATTGTACATAGTAACAGCTACACTATATTATGATCTACCGTGATGAACTTAGCTCTTCTCAGCAATACAGTGATCCAAGACAATTCCAAAGGACTCATGAGGAAAATGCTCTCCACATCCAGAAAAAAGAACTGTGGCATCTGAATGCAGATTGAACCATAATGTTTCTACTTTTTTCTTTTTTTTTTTTTTGTGGTTTTTTCCTTCTTGTTCTGATTCTTCTTTGACAACATGACTAATACAGAAATATGTTTAATGTGATTGTACATGTATAACCTATATCAGATTGTTTTCTGTCTTGGGGAGGGGGGAGGGAAGGGAGGAGGGAGAAAAATTTGGAACCCAAAATCTTATAAAATTTAAGAATGTTGAAAACTATCTTTACATGTAACTGGAAAATAATAAAATATTTTTAAGATTAAATTTTTCTTAAAAAGATGTAAAAAACATAACAATAAAAATAAAATATATTCCTCTGTTAACCATTTAAAGTTCTTTATAACCTGTGCCCTTCTGCCCTTTCCATATTTCTGATATCTTTCTCTCCCTCCTTTTGTCATTTTGTTGTTTGCCTTTCATTCTAGAAGAGAATAACGACATATGTCATGACTTGCACTGAATTAGATTTAAGAGAAGAAGGGCTGTGCAAAGTCACTAGCCTTACTCTCTCCTCCAGAGCCATCTGGGACCAAGAGAGCCCTGGATTTTTAAGGCAATTGGGGTTAAGTGACTTTCCCAGGGTCACACAGCTAGTAAATGTTAAGTGTTTGAGTCTGGATTTGAACTCAGGCCCTCCTAACTCCAGAGCCAGTGCTCCATCCACTGTGCCACCTAGCTGTCCTCTCCCCTCCTATTCATGAACTATATAAGCTAGCTATCTCCATCTCCTATCTGTTTTTGTACCTTGCCAGTGGCCATCCCCCATTCCTGGAATGCTTTGCCCCAGCTCATCATCACCACCACATTTTGGTTTCCATGGCTTTCTTCAAGACTCAGCTCAAAGGAGGCCTTTCCTGAAGGTCACCAGCTATTGCTTCCTCTCTCAGAAACATATCCCAACTACTTGAACATATTTTTATGGACCAAGTTATTTACATGTCTCCATTATCAGAATATATGCACTGTGAGGGCAGTGTCTGGTTTTGTTTGTTTTGATTCTTTTGTGGGGGGGGGGCTCTTTTTTTTCTATCCTCAAAGCTTACTTCAATGTCTAGCACACAGTATTTAAGAAATGTTTGTCAACTGACCAACTGAAGGAGAAGGTAGGTAAGTGAAGCTTATTATTTTTTGCTGTTGTTTTTATTTTAAGGTTTGGGAAACTTGAGTGTGTGAGACTTACTTACTAGTTAAGTACTAAAAGGGTCCAAGAGCTCAATTAATCCAAAGACAGTGATAACCATCTAAATTAAATAGGGTTTCATTTTGTACATGTGGCTTTGATATTTTTCCCTCACACATATAAAAGGACTTCTATTGTGGGATCAATTTTCATACTAGTTTATCTCCTTCAGTTTTATGCCATGGATTGTATTCATATAGAGTGGGGCACCACTTTTACAAACTGGATGTGATCTTTCGGATGGAACAAAAAAAGAACTGAGAATGGCAGGGAAAAAAAACCAGTCCCAAAAGGCATTTGTCCAGATAGATCAGGCCTGGGAGTAAGAAGTTAATTTCCAAGGCAGGGTGATATTGAAGAATCACAATCCAGGAGACTGGGGTGGCAAGGCTCACTGAGGTGGCCCCTGATATTGCAAGTTAGGGTAAGTCTAGGAAAATGGTGGCTGGTAAAGCAAGCAACAAGAAATCGAGAAGAGATATTTGAGGGCAAGTCAAAATGGTTCATAAGCAAGCCTACGATGTTACAAGAAAGCTAAATATAAGCTTTAGTATGAAGTCAATCCTTGTTAAAAAAAAAGAAAAAAGAATTTCCCACCTGAGAAATGTTCCAGGAATAAATGATCAATATCTAGTCTACCTATTTTAGGTTGATGTGAAAAAATTTCTAACAGAATAAACTAGATCACTAAAAAGGCTGAAGAAGGTATAATGACACCCTAACACAGTAGAAGATAGTCATATTGAGAGTTGATTATTTAGAGTCTACCAAAGCTAAAGTGCATACACAGGGGAGAGGCCTAGTACCCAGTTTTCTGAATAACTGCACAGGGTTGGTGAAGTCTGGAAAGGCCTAGTGCTTGCCTTATTCATCCATATAACAAAGCATTCACTCTTCTCATAAGGAAAGTGAGACATTTTCTAATCTGTCTTCTCAAAAAGAAGCCCCGGTTCTCACAAAGTACTGAGAATTAATGAATGCTGGCTGAGGCTTAGAAGAAAAAGGAGGTAATACAAATGTCTTATGTCCAAACCCATAGATCTGCTCTTTGTTCACTTGGCAACTGGCTAACAGTGAAATGTCCATGTTCTCCCTGTTTGTGACTTCATAAATATTTGCATTCCAAAAGATTATGAAGCTTTAAACTAAAGGTACCAGACTGCAGTCACAACCCCAAATAGCAACAATCTTTATTTATGAGAAAATAACACAAGATGTGGCTCATCAAAAACACATCTTTTAAGTTCTGAAAAGCAAAGACCAATTTGAGAGCTATGGACTCAAACAAAAGCTTTTGTGTGACCTCACTGCTAATTCCAAGGAAGCTTGGGAGAATACATTCTTGTTTCCACACATTAACAAAAACGAGCAATAAATGACAGCCATCAAAAAGAAATTAATAGTAAAATAAATTGCTTTTAGTCAAAATGTTCTCAACTTTCTGTTTTACCCACAGTGTGAAAGTCATCAGCAAATAAATACACTGTCATGTTTACAAATATAGACACAAAGAGCCTGATTAGGAGGAATTATTACATTTCCAGATAATTTTTGCTAAAAATGTGATTTGTGTAGAGGTAAGACCAAACTGTGCTGACCCACCCTCAGAAAGGATTCTTATCCTGTAATTGTAAAGTAAGAGACAGTGGGATACAGTGGAAAGAGGGCCTTCGAGTCAAGAAGACCCAAGTCAAATGCTTGTTCTGTGGCTATGGGCAAATGATTTAACTTCACTACAGAGCCCTGGGAAAGTCTCTAAGACCATAATTAGAAAAAAGTTCCCAAATTCAATTGATGGAGGGAGTTTTCATAAATAGGATTCTCCTGTACCAATACAATATAATATACAATCCAATCAATACAATATCAATACAGGTCCCAATAAGGTTAAACTATCCTGTGGACAATGAGAGAAACTAGGTAGTAACAACAGGGTCTGGAATTTTTCTTGATAAGATGTTCCCGTATGAATACATCTTCAGAGTAGGGCAAGGAATAAGAATGGCAGGAAGTGTGGCACCATGCTGCCCTTCCCCATCCCATTCCCTCTTCGTTCTCTCTATTATCTGATACTCTCCACCTTCTTAGAGTCTTCCTTCAGTAATTAGGGGTTACCTTTCAACCATTTTATCTTCACCATCAGGTTAAAGTGATGTTTGGGAAAGTAATAAGGCAACAATATGTTTATAATCCCCTCCCTAGTTTCACCCTAACCCTGGTTAAGAGTGCACTGTTACTGTGTTTTAAGCTACGGTGCAAACATCTGGCTGCTCTTCTCAGATGCCATCTTCTTCCCAAGATTATGTGGTACAGTAGAAAGAATACTGGCTCTGGAGTCAGAGAGCCTGGGTTCAAGTCCAATCCCTGATGCTTATTCCCTATGTGACCTTGAGCAAATTATAAGCTCTCTGATCTCTTTCCTTATTTGTAAAACACGGGGATGGGGTGGGAGTGGTGGGGTGGTGGGGTGGGGGGGATGGATTAGATGGCCACTGAGATCCTTTTTAGTTCTGGATCCAAGATCCTATAAACTAGCTACTTACTCCTCAAACTGGACCTCTTCTAAAGTTCCACCTTTCAATTAGCAGCAGCAATGAAAACAATACCTATGTCTTTAAGATCTTCTATTTCTTGCCAAGAATTTCCTAACAATGCTTCCTGGGCTCCTGCACATCTGTCCCTGCATAATGCATCAGGAGTAAGTACTAGTCTGTGTTCTGACAAGGCTTGGGAAACCCTCTATCATATATTCTATACACACTCCAGGAAGGCAGCAGACCTCTATTGCTCATGTCAGGTCAACAAGTGGCTGCTTCCCTAGCTCTCTGAAGTGAGTCAGACTCCCCCCTGTTGCTCCTCTTCTTCCTCTGACCAGTACTGTGTAATTTTTCCTCCTGGTGATACACCTGTGGATCCACAGTCTTTATTCCTGGGAGCACAAAAGGCTGGCTGCGGCCTCTTCACAGCTACAAACATTCTATGGTTTTTTCTTCCCTTCCTCCTTGGTTACACCGTCCACCTTCTAACTTCCTGATGAAATTAGGATTCTCCTCTGCCTCTTTACAAATGCCTTCTGTTATCACTAAAAAATCTTTCAAACATGAAATCTTTAGGTGGAAATATTTGTTTTCATTTACTAATTAAGATTTTTCAAGACTTACTTTGCTCAGAAATGCTTTTACCAAGAGAAGAAAATAGGTTCTGTAGTCATGATTATCCTTATTTTAATGATGAGGAAACAGACTTGAAGAAATTAAGTGACTTACCTCAGGTCAGAAGTTGGTTATCAGAGCCAGGACTAGACCTCAGGTCTTCTGACTCTCTGCCTGTCTACCATGCATCCCCTTCTCATAAAACAACCATCATCTCTTTAAAATAACTAGCAGATACCACTGTGTTGGTAAAATCTGACTCTTCCTCTTATCTACATACCTGCTTCCCTTATTAACTGCAGTTCTTCTGCCTTTGATGTCTTCTCTAAGTTGAGGCAGCCAGATCTCACATAATCAAGGAAAATATCAAGAGACAGAGCTTCCAGGCTGTCCTGGTTTCCCCATTTGACCAACTTTTGTGGATATTACATGTAAAAAGAAGATAACCTGTGGAAAGTACTGCAAATACCTTGGGGGAAAAGTCTAACCACAAAAATCCTATTTATGATTGGTTATAATTAAATTACTTAGCTTTCATGTAGTGCTTCTACCTTGGGCGTTTTCAAACCATATTTTGAGTCTGTTCAACAACATTTACTATTTCTGCTTCTTGTGAATCCTATTTTTCTCACTTGGCAATCCCTGGCTACCTCTGCCCCCTTTAAAGACTCATCAGTTCTACTATGAAAAAGCAGTCCCCTGCAGCTCTGGCTATCTTGGATACACATTCCTGGCTTTTTAGTTTCTTTAATCCTCTATCACTTGGGGGGAAAATTTTCCTTTGAAAATATGCCTTTAAAAATTTTTTTTACCAGTAGTCTTTTATTTCCCACCATTTCACTTTTGAGATAAATGCTTTAATTTGTCCCACATGATATTCTTCATTGCCCCCCTAGAACTGAAACTACAGATGACCCAAAAAGCAACTGAGAGGCATAAGGTAGGCAGACACAGGTTGCAGTATTTTGCTGATGATAATTTGCATGCAAAAAGTAGCATAGAAGATGTTACCCAGAAAATGTACAATCAGAAAAGGGAAGTGGGTCTGTCCTAACGTCAAAAGACCTACAGGAAGCCTTTAGAGGACTGAACAGAGGATCTGGATTAGAACTTCACAGGCTAGGGTGATGATGATGGTGGTGGTGGTGGTGGTGGTTTACCATCAGTATTATTAAAGACTTAAAGATAAAAAGTGGTTAACTGAAATGTGCAATAAATTAATTGTTAGAAACAAAGGATATTTCTTTGATTTGAGAGGAAATTAAGTAGCTGACACACACCCAAATTGTAGGGCTCATGTGAGATGCCACTGCACATGTATAGGGAGATGCAAAAGTCCCACGGTCCTGACTTTCTAAGATTTACATGACATCCTTTGTGTGTGTAGATACAAACAGATATGTTCATGTTTACATACACGCGCCCCAGGTAGGTATTATATACACATATAAAACATCACCAAGTCTGTGTAAAGTTGGATGGTAAAATAAGAGTTAGATGATCTACAAGTCCCTTTAAGGACTAACATTCTATGATACATTATTTTTTTTAAATCGCATGGAATGTATAACAGGTAAATGGAAAAATCTATATAGTATAAGTTTAAGCACATCTTATTTAGAGGCAGAGGGGCACGCCTGGGTGAGATCTTGAGGTCTCATCATTTTAAAGTTCAAGGCAGGAACATCACTGATTAGAGGAATTCATTCTCATCTTCATTTTCATTTAATACTCCAAATACCAAGACAGATAAAGATGTGAAACCCACACTAGCCCAGGTTTAAAATATTAGTGTGTGTATATGTTTTTAAATTTAATTGGCTTTCCTCACTCAATACGCTTGCAATAATTTCACTGCATATGGGACAGATGAAGGCCAGAGGTGGGATGATTAGGTGCTCAAACCTTTTTAGATCTTCACAGAGAGGGAAGAACTACATAGTCATGCTCTTTTTTGTTGCCCTGAACACCGTTAAGCCAGATGGTGAAAGTGGAATATCAAGTCTGCTGCTATGGTAACCACCACCATCACGGCAGCCCACTCAAGGCCCTAACCTATTGGGTATGTCTTTGATTTTCTGTTGTCACTAGCTAGACCTGCTGTCCCTCACAAAAAGCTACTATATATCCACCAACCTGATAGAAATCTCTTTAAAGACCTAAATGTTTTTATGAGATATATCCTTCGCTCTAAAAAAAGTATATCCTATGATGAAAAAGCAGACCACCAGAAAACCAAGGCAAAATGTCACATTTTTCTTTTACCAATCTAGTCAAAACCCAGCAACTTGCAAAGGAACTAACTAATATCTCTTTTCATTCTTCAAATTCCACCTTTATTCAGTAAATACATACTGCATGTGAAAGTTGGGAAATGAAACTGAGGCATCTTACCTTAATGTTACATGCTTGTTCCATCAATCTCCGGGCATTTTCTTCTGCCCTGTACCTCTTTGGAAGCTGGACTCTGAAAAACTTTAAAGCACCTTCGAAGTCAGCCTGCAGAAGGTCCTCCTTGGATGTCTGTAACAAGGGAAATCATGATATTTTTTTATATTCATAAAGATGATTATATTTGCCTGAATACAATGGTTTTTTTTTCTGAATACAATGTTGAAAAGGTTCTAAACCCACTCTTTAGGTGGGAAAATACAAACATCCTCTCTGCCATAAGATAAAATTGACTGCAGAAAGCCAGAAATCCCATTTGAAGGAGACATACATGAGAGGGCTCAAACTAATTGACATGCCTGTCCTATGACACATGAAGGTTAGGACAGTTTACCCTGACACAAGCTTGGAGTCAAGAAAAAGCCTTTGTAAGAGGAATTTGGTATTTTAAGGTTAATCTCTAACGTTGGGTTTTTGGTGGGTTTTTTCAGGGTGCTCTTATGAAGAGGTGGGAAGATGCAACCAGGGTGATCCCAGTCCTTCTGGAATGCCTTTATTGAGAAGTTTGGAAAATTAAAAAACAGGCAAAACAAAGGGTGAGGAGATTTAGAAAACTACTCAATGGGGGGCAGCTAAGTGGTACCCTGGATTCAGGAAGAATCAGATCAGTTCAGATCGGGCCTCAGACACTTGACACTTACTAGCTGTGTGACCCTGGGCAAGTCACTTAACCCTCATTGCCCCACAAAACAAAACAAAAAAGAAAACTACCCAATGTCTAGTAACCTTTCCCTAGAATGCTAGGAAAATGGTTGTGGAAGTAAATCAATCAGACTTAAACCTTACTGCTAAGTTAATTATAGAAAATTTACACCTAGTGGGGGAAAACATGCTTCTATAGTTTAATATTGAAAGTGCTTCTTTAAGATAATAAGTAATTTTTATTTCAAATGGTGTGAATATAAATTAAGGTTTAAATGGAGGATATATAAGTCAAAAGAAAATAGTCATCTAGGTAGTCAATGGCTAACTGTTAATAAAGAAAAAAAATTAGTAAAAAAATAAAAAATAAAAACCATGGAGACTGGGTACCATAAGATTATATGCTATGTTAAAATTTTTTGTCATTTTAATTTCATTATAAGCACAGTAAAATGTACTACCCTTAAAACCTATGTTTGAGAGAATGTTAAAAAAGGCAGACGTGTTCCTGTATCCAGTAGCCTGGCTCCTACTACTCTTCCCATTGAATTCCTCTGGATTCCTGCCCCCCTGCCCCAACCTCCATTTCAATTTACGGTAACATTAAATTGAAACAAATAAAAATTCAATTGCTATTAATATTGGGCAGGATTTCATAAGCAACCAGATCAAGTCTCTAATCCTATAATCAGAGAACAGAGCTAATAATGGGGGTGGTCATAGAAAATGAAGCTTAAGCTCATTTGATCTTGCATCTTTCTCAGCAGCTCCTTGCTCGTGGCAGGACACAGAGGTAGTGGGGAGAGTGTTAGGACTGTCTTGGACGTTACCTCTGCAACATCCCATTTGGAAGCCATCACTGGGGCAACCACTAAATGTAGTTTGGATTGATTGAACTTTGGCACCATAGAGTACCTCTCTAATCAAAATATCAGCCTCTGGAATATCTTGAAAGTTGCTTTGGGCATCCACATTCCATTCCCATACAACACATATCCCGTAGTCCATTATGCCCAGAGGGATTTGTTCTTCAGGCAAATATAAGGAATGGGGGCAGCTAAGTGGTGCAGTGATTAGAGCACCAGTCCTGGAATCAGGAGTACCTGAGTTTGAATCTGGCCTCAGATACTAGCTGTTTGACCCTGGACAAGTCACTTAACCATGACTGCCAAGGAAGAAGGAAGAAAATAAGTGAATGAACAAATGAATGACTGAATGGATGAATGAATGAAAAAATAAAAGAAATAAAAAATGTAAGGCTCTAGAACAACCCCTTTACCACTATTTCAGTGCCTATCTGCTGATAGACATTACTCTTCCACCTCCAATCGAATTGCTGTTTGTCCAATTATTACCTCATTTAATCCTCACAACAACCCAGGGATGTAGGTGCAAAAAACAGATGAAAGAGGAAAGAAACTAGGAAAAAAGAAAGGCTAGAGCCCTGCTTTTTAGGTTCTTTCTTGCGCTGTTTCTTTTTAATTTTCTCCCTCCCACCATGAAACCTTGGGCATCACCCAAGGGCTTGAATAGTTGAGCCTTTGCCTTATCTACCTAGGACCCAAGCCCTCCAAGACACTTCCTGGACATCCCTACCACATGACCACCACACCCTGCTTCTGCACAGAATGTTCCCTGCCCCACTTTGCATCACTCTTTTATGTGTTTATTGATTTTTCCCATGTAAAACGTAAGGTCCTTAAAGGTAAAAATCGTCTTGCTTGCTTTTAGATGATGATGGTGATGGTGGTGGTGGTGACAATGACGACAATGACAAGGATAACTAGCACCTATACATCGAAGGTCCTCTGCTAAGTGCTTTATAATTATCTCATTTGATCTTCACAACAACCCTAGGAGATAGGCGCTATTATTATCCCCATTTTACAGATGAAGAGACTAAGCCAAACAAAGGTTAAGTGACTTATCCAGGTAAATGTCAGAGCCTGGATCTGAACTCAGGCCTTCTGAGTCCAGGCTTGCCACTCTAGCCACGACAGTACCTACCTCCTCAGCTATATATTATTTGTATCTCCAGTACTTAACATAGTGCCTGACACAAAGCACTAATAAATGCTTGCTCACTCTATCTCCCTCCCTTCTCTCTCTCTCTCTCTCTCTGAAATTGTATTGTCACTGTGTACTATAATTACCTAAAAAAATTTTTTATAAGGGGTTAACTTTCCATGTTCCAACCTGGTGTGTATCTGAGGTGCCTCCTATCCTTTATAGAAGTCATACTTTAATAAACTACTCTCTATTAGTTTAGATACATTACCAAATATTCAATAAAGTGACATCAAATAAATATGTCAGTCTGAATAAGGGGTTATAAAATCTAAAGTAGAGTAGCAAGCTAAGTCAGAGTGATTTTTATATTTTAAAAGAAAAGCAGGTAGACCTATAATTCAGTGAGAATGAGAAAAAAATCAGGTGACCGGCTGGCAGCCATGGAAGCCCTGAAAACATTACAGGAACCAGGGTAGAGTCTAGAGCATCTTTGGTGGTTGTTCTAGGGAGTATTTATACAAAGATATGAATAAGAATCGCATAGCTTGTGAAGGTACAGGGGCACTAGTGGAGGAAGTAAGCACACCAATGACATTATAAATCCATCCAACTATAGGTAGAGTGTGGAAAAAGAAACACAAGGAAATTGTCTGGAACTCATTTCACCTGTTAAGCTAAGGCTCAGAAAAATAACAGCACTCTGACCTAATCAATCAACAAGCATTTATTAAGTACTAAGTGTGAGGTACCAGAGATGTGAAAAAAGGGCAAAAGCAGGCACTGACCCCAAGGAATTTACATTTGAATGGAGGAGAGAATATGGATAAGGATGAAGATGTCATTTATGTGGCACCTTAGAGTTTACAAAGTGCTTTACATATGATATCTCATTTAATCTTTGTAATAACCCTGCCAAATAAAAGCTTTTATCACCCTCCTTTTACACAGGAGGAAACCTAAGCTGAGAGGTTGAGTTTCCCAGGGTCATATGGCTCCTTAAGTGTCTGACAGAATCTGAACCCAGGTCTTACTGACTCCAGGCCTAATAGTCTATCCATTGTGCTACCATTGAGCTACCTAAATTGGCATACAATCTAAGATAAAGAATGGATATGGGGCAATGAAGTAGTGCGGTGGATAAAGCACTGTCCCTGGATTCAGGAGGACCTGAGTTCAAATCCAACCTCAGACACTTGATGCTTACTAGCTGTGTGACCCTGAGCAAGTCACTTAACCCTCATTGCCCTGCAAAAAACCAAACAAACTGATCAACTGTGATAGACTAGATTCTTCTCACCAATAAAACAGTACAAGAAAGTTCCAAAGGACTCATGATGGAAAAGGCTCTCCAAATCCAGGGGGAAAAAAAAAAAGGAACTGTGGAATATGGACGCTGATTGGACCATACTATTTCTTTTGGTTTTGGTGCTGTTGTTTTTCTTTTTTGAGGTTTTTCCTTTTTGCTCTGATTCTTCTCGTATAACATGATTAATGCGGAAATGTGTTTAATGTTATTATATCCATATATCCATATATATCCATATATCTATATCTATATATATCCTATACCAGATTACCAACTGTCATGGGGAGGGGGGGAGAAGGGGAGGGAGGAAGAAAAATTTGAAATTTGAAATCTTATCTAAACAAATGTTGAAAACTAAAATAAATAAGTAAATAAAAAACAAACAAAAACCCCCAAACAAACAATAAAATATATCCCTCAAAACATGAAGACCAATATTTCAGTAACCAAATGACTAAACTCAAATAGGTTATGTTGATTCTTGCATTACTGTTTTCTAGTTAGTGTCACCACAGGAAGGAAAATTGATTAAAACCAAACA